>NC_029792.2:107613515-107625397 GCF_000816755.2 Arachis ipaensis | reverse complement strand
AGGAGATTATGCACTTCATGAGGAACACCAAGTCTCGAAAAGGGTCCATGGCATTCAAGATTGATTTGGAAAAAGCTTATGACATGGTAGACTGGCGTTTTCTGGAAGCTACTTTGGTCCGGTTTGGGTTTCCAAAGGCTACCATTAATCTTATATTGAATTGTGTGACTTCCTCTTCGTTGACAGTTTTGTGGAATGGGAACAGGCTCCAAAATTTCAATCCGAAGAGAGGGTTGAGGCAAGGAGATCCTATGTCTCCTTATCTATTTGTACTCTGTATGGAAATACTTGCCTGCTTTATCTCTCATAGAGTTTCCCAAGGTTTGTGGAACCCAGTTGCGGTTTCTAGGAATGGACCACGACTCTCTCATTTGATGTTTGCAGATGATCTTTTGCTTTTCTATAAGGCATCAAAAGCTCAAGTAATAAAGGTCATGCATTGTTTGGACTTGTTTTCTAGAGCGTCAGGTTTAAAGGTAAATTTTCATAAGTCAAAGGCCCAGTGTTCCAAGAGGGTGTCGGAGAGGAGAAAAGAGGTTCTCTCAGGGGTCTTTAACATCCGGTTCTGCAATGATTTGGGTAAATACCTGGGAATTAACATCGGTCATGCCAGAGCTTCCAGGAAGACAGCTCAGGAGATTATTGAAAAAATTTCGAGAAAGCTCTCCAGTTGGAAAGGACGCCTACTGAATAAGGCAGGGAGGCTTTGTCTTGTTAAATCGGTTATGGCCTCTATCCCAGTTTATGAAATGCAAATTTCTCTTCTCCCGAAGTATGCATGTAATAAAATTGATTCCTTGATGAGACAATTCTTGTGGAAAGGCCAAGCGACTGGAAAAGGGCTGCCTCTGGTCAGGTGGGAGGTCGCCATAACTCCTAAAAAGGCAGGAGGATTGGGTATTAGGGATACTTCCTGTGCTAACATGGCGCTTCTGGGAAAGTTGGTATGGGATTGTCTAAATAATAGTGAGAAATTATGGGTGCAGGTTCTGAAGCATAAATATCTCAGAAATCAATCTGGTATGAACGAAAACAGTAGAAATTCTTCATCGGCTACCTGGAAGAACATTGTTAGTGCCTATGAGCATCTCAAGGAAGGGCTTCATTGGAATATTGGAGATGTCCACAAATCAGTTTGGTATGATGAGTGGACTCCTTTTGGTAAGCTTTGTAACCTTGTTCCTTATGTACATATTTCTGAATCAGATTTCATGGTGGCTGACTTGTGGAAAGGGGTGTCTTGGGAGGTTGATAGTCTTACCACGCCTATTCCGCATGAGATTAAGCAGTTTATTTGTGGTCTGAGATATCCTAGTTTGACTGAGTTGAAGCCACAGTGGGAGTGGTGGCCTGTAGCAACAAAAAAGTATAGTGCAAGGGAGGGTTACAGATGGTTATTAAAGAAAACATTAAATTGGAATGCCAACAGTAATTGGAACTGGTTGTGGAACACAAACATTCCAGAGAAGTTCAAATTTACTATGTGGCTTAGCTTACATGATGCTCTACCAACTGAGACCTTTCGATTCAAGCGGCATTTAGCTTCTTCAGATATGTGTAAGAGATGTAACAAGGCGCAGGAGACTATGGAGCATTGCCTTAGAGACTGTGAACTATCAAAGGCAATCTGGTATATGTTAGATCCTAGTATCCTGGACTCGACGGCTGGTACTGCTCTTGAAGAGTGGTTTCAGAAGGCCTTGGCTAACAATGAGGCGTCCTTTGGTGCAGCGCTTTGGTGGGTATGGAGACATAGGTGCAATGACATATTCAACACTGACAACCCTTGGACAGACCATAAGGTTGTTGCCTTGGCCAGAATTACTGCCAAGGACTTACAGGTTTACAGGAATCGAAGCAATGCCTTTAGGTCTCTCCGAAATTGCCTGTGTTGGAAGCCACCGGTAGGCAATAGTTTTAAAGTTAATTGTGATGCAAGCTTGTATATGGATTCAAATTTAGCGGGATTTGGGTGTATTATTAGAGATTCTAAGGGAGATTGGATCTCGGGATGCTCTGGAAGCATTCCCCCTTGGTCTATAATCAGATGTGAATTATTTGCTGCTTGGAGGGGGCTGGTTTTAGCTTGGGATTGCGGTTTGAGGGATATTATATGTGAAACAGATTGCCTTGACATTCTGCCCATCATGCATGAGCTTACAAGTGGGTATCCATCTGAAGTAACAGATTTGGTTCACAAGATTCAGGAGCTTTTATCTCGTCCTTGGCTTGTTCACGTTGAATGGGTGTCCCGAGAAGCAAATAGAGCTGCGGATTGGATGGCTAAATATGGTGCCAAGAGTAACTCTAATCATGTTATTTGGTCTGAGCCTAGTGTTGATCTCCAACGAATCATCCGCTCGGATTTAGAATAGTTTTTGCTTTGTTTCTTTCCTTGTTTAGTCACCAAAAAACCCCTTAATTACCTTAAACAAACTTTAACAAAGATTGTAGACGTAATCTAGAGTCATGTTAAACTTCGATATGAATCATCTATAGTGATTCTTAAATACCCAAATAATTCTCACCATTATTAGTCTTGGAAGGTGTTAACTGTGATCAACCAAATAAAAAAAGTGTTGTATAGATATGCATATTATAATAATTTAATGGTTTAATTATTCTGCAGGTTCTTATAATTTTATCGAATTTTTAATTTGATCTCTATATTTTTTTTTAATTGGGTCTTTATACATTATTTTTTTTCAATTTAGTCCCTATTAATATTAAACGTAAAAAAATGTTAGTGAATTGTGAAATTACTTATATATCCTTAGAGACCCAATTGAAAAGATAAAAAGTACAGAGACCTAATTAAAAATTTGGTGAAACTATAAATATTCAATGAAAGATATTTTTATAATCCATATTCAATAATTCTTTAAACTCTTCAGATTATCGAAGCAAACCAATGAAAATTTTCAAAATTGCATGATACCAAATTATTGAGAAAAAGTTTGATTACCTTTGCATTCATAATAGACCATATATACCACTACGGGAAATAAAATTACCCAAAACCATCAAAGAGAAAAAAGAGGAGTGGAGGAGATATAGAATGAGTGTAACCAACAAAACATCACATAAGAGCCAACATTTCCGATACCTAAAAGGCTCATAAATCATAATCATAAATCTTGGGACTTTGAAAAAGAAATGTAGTAAATTGTTGAGACATGAGATAGGTCAATCAATTCAAGAGAATTCTCACCATTTCACTTATTAGTAACCAAAGTAACATGACTTGGGCCATTTTTTGTCAACAGATTCAACAACTAAAAACATAAACAAACACAAATAAAACTATATGGTGCACCATAAAATTAACAGATCAATGACAAAGAAGAACAAACTTGAAAAGAGATGAAAAAATGGTAGGAGAAAAGCAGAAAATAACTAGTTGCTATATACACAAAAAAAAAAAAAAACTCCAAATAAACATTTTTACAATCACATTGTAATGTAATGTACAATACACCAATTATCTTTTCTTAGGGTGGTGACTACACAACTTGCAACTGTTGAAAAAATAATCTCTCTCAATCTATAAACCAAACTAGCCATACTCAGAAAAGGGTAAAATTGAACAAAAAAACTCCACACTTCAAGAAATAAAACCAAAACTAAATCATTCTTAAAGAAACCAAATTCATTAAAACTATAGAAACCTCATTTGACTAACTACAATTGACCCAACACATGTCAGTGCCAAGGCTAGGATCCCAAACCATCATAAGTGAAGAAAGAAATAAAACACCACCATAAATAAGAAACTTCAAACTCTTTTCTTTTCGATTCCCAGTTTTAGTTTGTTGGGTGAGAAAGAGGATAATGGCCAGCTGCTGGTGGCGAGGCACGGCGAGAGAACGCGACGGAAGCCATGGGAGCGCGACGGAGGCCACGGGAGCGCGATGGAGCAGAGTAGAGCAGACGCACGAACAGCGTAGAGCAGTGCAGTGCAAATCCAGGACAACGAACGACGACAACGATGGACGCTCACGCCGCGAAGGACGAAGATGATGACGCAGATGGACGAACGGAGGAGAAATGCCACTAACTTCAGAGAACAAGCGCTGGCTAGGGTTCTTTAATTTTGGGACAAAATGCCTAGGGTTGTTTTGATATTTTGAAAAAATGGAGGTGTGTTCAATTAGCTATTCTAACCTAATTATGAGAATATTTGATTTTGAACAGAATATTCTGTTATCTCAAACGGTTTTGTCCCGGCAGGGACTAAATTGAAAAAAAAAATTTAACGTCTAGGGACCCAATTAGAAAGAAAAAAAGTATAGGGACCTAATTGAAAATTCGGTGAAACTATAGGGATCTGCAGAGTAATTAAACCTAATTTAATATATGATAGATTAAACATGTAAATGTAAAATATATTAGTCACCTTCATCCCAAATGAATGTCTCATGACAGGTATATTGTATGGACGTCACACCCACTCCAAATAGTCCCAGTGTCGACTGTGCCTGTCTAGGAGTCTGTGGCTGAAACTGAGGCTGTAATTGTGGTTGTGGTTAGGACTATGACTCTGGCTGCGACTTTGGTAGTGGCTGTGGATGTGACTATGTGTGGGTGCCACCCATATCTAAAGAGTGGCCCTATAAACAAGGAGTCAGGATTATCATGATAGAGTCCAATTGTTGTGACAGTTGTGCCTACGATCAGAGTGATAAGGTCAGTGTGGAAACCAGAGCAGGTTAGAAGTTGTGGTGGTCGTAAGATGGGTGCGTGATGACGATGCACCTAGGTAGAGTGGGAGGTACGTATTCTACCTATGTCGCCCTCTATAACCACTATCCCTCTTACCATCACCTGGACTCCTACCACTATCTCATGTCACGTCACCTAAATGAAGAAGAAATAAAAGAAGTTAATAAAATATTGCCATAGTAAGACACACACAAGAATAACAAAGTGATAAAATAAACACATAATAAATATATAATAAACATATTTATTCAGAGTCATTAGAGGACTGAGAGGTAGATTTATCATCGTTATCATAATCTTTTTCATCCACATTTTAAAGTTGTATCAGGAGGTCCACTATGTCAACCTCTTCTGATGATGAAGCTAGAACGTGTGAAATTTCAATTTCAGTTATCATTCTCATATGGTTTGCATCTTATTTTGGAATGGTTCATTGTGCACATTTTTATTTTCTTAAGTCTTAACCCTACCTTTTGGTTTGCATTTTATCACAATTTACCAGTTAGGTCTAGACCTTCTGGGGTATTGTATGTAAAACACTTGTGGTACATTTTATGCTAGGATGAATGATCATATCTATCATATCTCCTAACATGATTAACCTCGATGATCTTCCCTAACTAACATAGCCACTTGATCAAAAGAGTATTATTGTAAGTGGTTATTCTCAAACGTAATGCCTAACATTCTTGTGGGCATTGACAGATGTGAGTGAACAAATCCTTTCTAAAGAGGCATATGCACTGATTCTAACATTCGATAAAATTGTTGTGCATTGAAATTAGGTTTCTGCTCTTCTTCTACCACTACGTTATGTTGTTGAAAGACGTCTATACCATGGATTCATACCTAACAATATTCTTTTCTTAGGAAACCACACCTGTTATCTCATCAATGTGATAATATATCCAACTATTATAGAGCTACTTCCAAGTTTTAAATTCTCTTTTCCGTGTTATACTCAAACCTAATTATTTGACATAAACTCCTTCATCATGAAATCATAGCAAACATCATCTGAAATCTTAAATTTGGTGCATTTACACTTGGCACACCGACACTTAACCTTTCTCAACATTAGGTAATCATCTGACAATAGACTAGTGTTTAAGATTTCACCTAAACCCTCAACAAAAGACGATTTTAAACCTCTTTATTTGGATAGACTTATCATATATCCACGAGTGATTTTGAGCCATTAGCGCCACAATTCATCTTACATTGTCCAAAAAGAATTTTGTATTTAATTTTTATTAAGTATTTGAAATTTTTTAAAAGCTTTTGACCGAGTCTCCCTTACAATTGGGACACTTCAAATTTTTCAATTACCAACCCCAATCATATATTTCATAATTTCAACGATGCATATTACAATATAACTAATCAATATACAAATTGCAATTATTTTGTTAATCTAAATCGTTCTAATCACCTTATTCCCCACATCAAATATGGAGCAAATACAAACAAACTTTACAACAAACAAACAAGAAAGATCTCTACCCCGCACACAAAATCATCTCGCTTCTTCCATCTTATAACTCTATCCTTAGGTTTTAAGTCTCTAACCTAATAAACATGTAATAATTGGCAAAATAAACATTTTTTTATATTTGGTTTCAATATAATTATTATACTGATTACATATTTAACTAGATTTTCATAATATTGAAACTAAAATTAGATAACATACCTAAAAGCAATAAAAATCTATTAACTCCATCAAGCACCAAATTGAAAACACATGTAGCAACAGCAACACCACCAACAACAGTAGCAACAACAATGTGTACCATGAGCAACATTGTTTGAAACACAAAAAAAACTCACAAAAATCGAGGCATTGAAAATGTGAAAAAATTGGATAAATCAAAAAAGTAAACCGAATAAATTGAATGATTGCTCACCAAGAACATAACAGTGGTCTCGGAATGACAAATAGAGTTCTAATCGGAGAGAAAACAATGGTGAAATTGAAGGCTGCGAGGGAGGGAGGGAGAGAGAGAGAGAGAGAGAGAGAGAGAGGAATTTAGAATGGGGAGGAAGAAGAAGAAGTTGGGATTTTAATTCCTACCTTCTATTTTATCGACGGCCAAAGTGTCGGTAAATTAATTTACCAATGGCCTCAAAATGCACCGTCTCAGTAATGGCCAATTGCCAATGCTTACCGATGGCAATGGTTGTAACACCCTATCATTCATAGTCTCATGCTCAAGTCATAAGTCAATGATAATAAGGTAGTACGACTCAAGATTAGGGGTGGAAAAAGGTCAGGCGACCTACCAGGGGCCTGCAGCCTGGCCTGTTAACAAAGAGGCACATGCTCATGCTCTTTTAAAAGCCTTAATATATTAATAGGTCAGGCTCAGACTCATTAATTGGCCTTATTGGCCTGTTAGGCCTGCCTGGGCCTGTTAAAACATAATTAAATATATAAATAATTTTTTATTATTAACAAAATTATGAGATATTTTAAATTTATTATATTTTATTATAAATATTTTTCTATATTTTAAATACTTTAAAAGATAGGCTTCAAGTCAGGCCAGGCTAAATAACAGGTCAGGCCTAGTACTTTATAAAAAGCCTATGGCAGACTGCAGGCCAGGCTTAGGCCAATTAACTACATGACAGGCTAGGCCTGTTAAGAGCAAAGCCTGACCTGACCTGGCCTATTTCCACCCCTCCTCAAGATGGAGCTATAATACATATATAGTTATAAGAAGTTATTAAACAAGAAACTTGAAAAGGGAAATAGAGAAAATTGTAAGCGCAAACACACGTATCAAAAATATAACGCATTCGGAAAAATGGGATAAAATAAAAACTTAAAGGAGGAATAGAGTAAAGACAGAATATGTGTGTGTGTGTGTGTGTGTGTGTGTGTGTGTGTGTGTGTGTGTGTGTGTGTGTGTGTGTGTGAAAAACAGTAGTACTTTGCGTTAATCTTTGAGGAACAGCAGAGCTCTACACCTTAATCTATGGAGTGTAGAAACTCTACCGTTGAAAATACATAAGTGAATAGAGGGTAAGCATGGCCGAGTGGCCAGCCTCCCATGGAGGTCTAGAGATCTAAAAATGATCAAAAGATGATCAAAAGATATAATCCCGGATCAAAAGATGTCAAATACAATAGTGAAATGTCCTATTTATAATAAACTAGCTACTAGGATTTACAGAAGTAAGTAATTGATGCATAAATCCACTTCCGGGGCCCACTTGGTGTGTGCTTGGGCTGAGCTTTAACTTTTCACGTGTAGAGGCCATTTGTGGAGTTGAACGCCAGGTTTTGATCCATTTCTGGCGTTCAACTCTGGTTTTTGATCCCTTTCTGGCGCTGAACTCCAGAATTGGGCAGAGAGCTGGCGTTGAACGCCAGTTTGCGTCATCTAAAATTGGGTAAAGTATGGATTATTATACATTGCTGGAAATCCCTGGATGTCTACTTTCCAACGCAATTGGAAGCGCACCATTTCGAGTTCTGTAGCTCCAGAAAATCCACTTTGAGTGCAGGGAGGTCAGAATCCAACAGCATCAGCAGTCCTTCTTCAACCTCTGAATCTAATTTTTGCTCAAGTCCCTCAATTTCAGCCAGAAAATACCTGAAATCACAGAAAAACACACAAACTCATAGTAAAGTCCAGGAATGTGAATTTAACATAAAAACTAATGAAAACATCCCTAAAAGTAACTAGATTCTACTAGAAACATACTAAAAACAATGCCAAAAAGCGTATAAATTATCCGCTCATCACAACACCAAACTTAAATTCTTGCTTGTCCCCAAGCAACTGAAAATGAAATATGATAAAAAGAAGAGAATATACTATAAATTCCAAACTATCAATGAAACATAGCTTCAATCATATGAGCGGGACTTATAGCTTTTTGCCTCTTGAATAGTTTTGGCATCTCACTTTATCCATTGAAAAAGTCCCCAATTAGAGGTGTCCAGAGTTCTTAAGCACACTCTTCTTTCTGCTTTGGACCTTGACTTTAACCGCTCAGTCTCAAGTTTTCACTTGACACCTTCACGCGAGGTGTTGATTTGCTCCCAATAGTTTTGTGAAGGAAAATGCATTTGAGGCATCTCCAGGATCTCATGGTGATGAGCTTCCTGCGCCTCTTGAGCTTCATGAATGGGCTCTCTTGCTTGCTCCATCTTTTTCTTAGTGATGGGATTCTCTTCCTTAATAGGAATGTCTCCTTCTATGAAAGCTCCAGTTGAGTAACATAGATGGCAGATAAGATGAGGAAAATCTAGCCTTGCCATGGGGGATGACTTTTCGGCTATTTTGTAGAGTTCATTAGAGATGACTTCATGAACTTCTATTTCCTCTCCAATCATGATGCTATGAATCATGATGGCCCGATCCACAGTAACTTCAGATCGGTTGCTAGTGGGAATGATTGAGCATTGAATGAACTCCAACCATCCTCTAGCCACAGGCTTGAGGTCCAATCTTCTTAGTTGAACCGGCTTGCCTTTGGAGTCAATCTTCCATTGAGCTCCTTCCACACATATGTCCATAAGGACTTGGTCCAACCTTTGATTAAAGTTGACCCTTCTAGTGTAGGGGCGTTCAACTCCTTGCATCATGGGCAAGTTAAACGCCAACCTCACATTCTCCGGACTAAAATCTAAGTATTTCCCCCGAACCATTGTAACGTAGTTCTTTGGATCTGGGTTCTTACTTTGATCATGGTTCTTGGTGATCCATGCATTGGCATAGAACTCTTGAACCATTAGGATGCCGACTTGTTGGATGGAATTTGTTAGAACTTCCCAACCTCTTCTTTGAATTTCATGTCGGATCTCCGGATACTCATGTCTTTTGAGTTTGAAAGGGACCTCGGGGATCACCTTCTTCTTGGCCACAACATCATGGAAGTGGTCTTGATGGGCTTTGGAGATGAACCTTTCCATCTCCCATGATTCGGAGGTGGAAGCTTTTGTCTTCCCCTTCCCCTTTCTAGAGGATTCTCCGGTCTTAGGTGCCATCAATGGTAATGAAAAAACAAAAAGCTTATGCTTTCACCACACCAAACTTAGAATATTGCTCGCCCTCGAGCAATAAAAGAAAGAATAGAGGAAGAAGAAGAAGAAAATATGGAGAAGAGGGGTGAAGTGTGTTTCGGCCAAGTAAAGAGGAGAGAGTTGTGTTGTGTAAAAATGAGGAAGAATGGAGGGCTATATATAGGGGAGGGAGGGGGGTTAAGGTTCGGCCATTTAGGGTGGGTTTGGGTGGAAAATTGGTTTTGAATTTTGAAGGTAGGTGGAGTTTATGAGGTATGTTTATGGGGAAGAGTGGATGGATGTGAGTGGTGAAGAGGTGATAGGGAAGAGAGATTGAGGTGATTGGTGAAGGGTTTTTTTGGGGAAGAGTGTTTATGGGATTGTGTGAAAGAGAGTGGTGAGAGATGAGAAGAAATGAGTAGAGGTAGGTGTGGATCCTGTGGGGTCCACAGATTCTGAGGTGATCCTGTGGGGTTCACAGATCCTGAGATGATCCTGTGGGGTCCACAGATCCTGAGATGATCCTGTGGGATTCACAGATCTTGAGGTGTCAAGGCATTTACATTCCTGCACCAATTTAGGCATGCAAAATGCCCTTGCACACAACTCTGGGCGTTCAACGCCAAGTTGGTGCCCATTTTGGGCGTTCAACGCCCATTTACTAGCCATTTCTGGCGTTGAACGCCAGAACCATGCTTGTTCTGGGCGTTCAGCGCCAGGATACTGCCCATTTTGGGCGTTCAGCGCCAGGATGCTGCCCATTTTGGGCGTTCAGCGCCAGAACCATGCTCTGTTCTGGCGTTGAACGCCAGACAGATGCTTCCTCCAGGGTGTGATTTTTCTTCTGCTGTTTTTGATTCCGTTTTCAATTTTTATATTTATTTTGTGACTCCACATGATCATGAACCTACAAAGACATATAACTAAGAAAGAGCACTTGTGCTTCCAAATTTCTAATGGAAGACCTTGTTTCATTCATGAAACTCACAGTGGCCTTAGATAGATCAGAGACTAGATTTGCTAAACTAGATGGATTCTGCTCAGAATTCTCTGTCTGTTGCTGAGTGGATGATGGAAAGGGTTTATTATTGTTAAACCTGTTTCTTTGAATGCATGATATTTTCGAAAAATGCAAGATGCATATGCAAGTGACACCAAACTTATGATATGACTCATGACTCAAACAAGAAACAGATAGAAAAATATTTTTGATTTTTATGATTTTCTAAATTTTTTTGGATTTTTCGAAAATTAATTGAAAAAGGAAAATAAGGATTCCAAAATTTTTAATATGAATTCTAGGAATCTTGCATTCTTAGTCTAAAGCTTCAGTCCAGGAATTAGACATGGCTCACTAGCCAGCCAAGCTTTCAATGAAAGCTCCAGTCCAAAACACTAGACATGGCCAATGGCCAGCCAAGCTTCAGAAAGATATCAGAATATACTGCTCATTACTTATCAAATATGTAACTTGCCTCTATGCTGATGGTTTGGAAGCCTCAGTCCAAATGAATTTAGACATGGCTTTACAGCCAGCCAGGCTTCACATGCTTCATGAAACACTAGAATTCATTCTTAAAAATTTTGAAGCCATAGAATAATTTATTTTTTGAAAACAGTATTTTTATTATTTTTTTTTCGAAAACAAAAGGAAAATTTTTGAAAGATTTTTGAAAAAATTTTTTTGAAAACAAAACAAAAAGAAAATTACCTAATCTGAGCAACAGGATGAACCGTCAGTTGTCCAAACTCGAACAATCCCCGGCAACGGCGCCAAAAAATTGGTGCGCAGAAATTGTGATTACACTTTGATTATGTAAAATTTATTGCTATTTCTTTCCCTGGTAATGGCGCCAAACACATGATGCCAATACCATGGTTCACAACTTCGCACAACTAACCAGCAAGTGCACTGGGTCGTCCAAGTAATACCTTACGTGAGTAAGGGTCGAATCCCACGGAGATTGTTGGTATGAAGCAAGCTATGGTCACTTTGTAAATCTCAGTCAGGCGGATATCAAATGGTTATGGAGTTTTCGAAAATAATATAATAAAATAGGGATAGAAATACTTATGTAAATTATTGGTGAGAATTTCAGATAAGTGAATAGAGATGCTTTCGTTCCTCTGAACCTCTGCTTTC
>NC_029792.2:107600544-107613102 GCF_000816755.2 Arachis ipaensis | reverse complement strand
GGCACGGCTATTCATCTGTCGGTTCTCGATCATGCTGGAATAGGATTTACTATCCTTTTGCGTCTGTCACTAACGCCCAGCAATCGCGAGTTTGGAGCTCGTCACAGTCATTCATTCATCGAATCCTACTCGGAATACCACAGACAAGGTTTAGACCTTCCGGATTCTCTTGAATGCCGCCATCATTCTAGCTTACACCACGAAGATTCCGATTAAGAGATCTAAGAGATGCTCATTCAATCTAATGTAGAACAGAAGTGGTTGTCAGGCACGCATTCATAGGGAATGATGATGATTGTCACGTTCATCACATTCAGGTTGAAGTGCGAATGAATATCTTAGAAGCGAAATAAGATGAAGTGAATAGAAAACAATAGTACTTTGCATTAATCTTTGAGGAACAGCAGAGCTCTACACCTTAATCTATGGAGTATAGAAACTCTACCGTTGAAAATACATAAGTGAATAGAGGGTAAGCATGGCCGAGTGGCCAGCCTCCCATGGAGGTCTAGAGATCTAAAAAGGATCAAAAGATGATCAAAAGATGTCAAATACAATAGTGAAATGTCCTATTTATAATAAACTAGCTACTAGGGTTTACAAAAGTAAGTAATTGATGCATAAATCCACTTCCCGGGCCCACTTGGTGTGTGCTTGGGCTGAGCTTTAACTTTTCACGTGTAGAGGCCATTTGTGGAGTTGAACGCCAGGTTTTGATCCATTTCTGGCGTTCAACTCTGGTTTTTGATCCCTTTCTGGCGCTGAACTCCAGAATTGGGCAGAGAGCTGGCGTTGAACGCCAGTTTGTGTCATCTAAACTCTGGCAAAGTATAGACTATTATACATTGCTGGAAAGCCCTGGATGTCTACTTTCTAACGCAATTGGAAGCGCGCCATTTCGAGTTCTATAGCTCCAGAAAACCACTTTGAGTGCAGGGAGGTCAGAATCCAACAGCATCAGCAGTCCTTCTTCAACCTCTGAATCTGATTTTTGCTCAAGTCCCTCAATTTCTGCCAGAAAATACCTGAAATCACAGAAAAATACACAAACTCATAGTAAAGTCCAGAAATGTGAATTTAACATAAAAACTAATGAAAACATCCCTAAAAGTAACTAGATTCTACTAGAAACATACTAAAAACAATGCCAAAAAGCGTATAAATTATCCGCTCATCACTAGGGTTACAACAATAAAAATAGATGATAATAGTTTCTATCTCTCCCACATATACATCAAAGCCTCTAAAGGCAGGGTTTCAAAAGAATATATATAAGTTTTCCAAAATAAGGGGGGAGAGAATTCTAAACAAAATACAACATTGAATTCAAGAGAACTTTGCCGTATTCCAAACGAACTTCATCATACCATGGAGCACCAGGACCTGCATCTGAAAAACAAAGATATATATACGGAATGAGAATCTCCAACCTAATGGGTTCCTGTTACGGTAAACAATACCAACTAGATACAATATAAGGCAACAGAAACTCTCTAAGTAATCTTAAGCTTCCATACAATAATCTTTCTGTCATAGGTTCTGACTAATCCGTGATTAGGCAACTATCATAGGGAATTCTAAACTAATTCATTTTCTCATTGTTTCTACAACTCTCCAAAATCCAACCAGAACAGCCCTCAGCGTCAACCGACACCATCCTGAGAGACCTGTCAAATGTTCAAACACAAGCAAGACAACCAAATAATACACAAGTAAATTCAAGTAAAGCAATTAGCACATAGTCACTTAATATGCACAATTAAACAAGATATGAAAAGTATCAAACCCAAACAAATCAATCAAATGCTAGTGATGCAGGCCTACCCTATGGCCAATGAGCTCATCTGTCAGTTATACAACCAAAACCCGACATGTCCGGTAGTGAACCCTGGACAGTCCCTTGGTGTGCGCAACCCTAAAGGGAATTCACTTTTCTTGGAGGAAATATCCGGAAAGGTCTAAATGTTCGGCTACATCTTGCGATAGAGGGTCAACAAAGTTTCAAATCTCCTATCGGAGCAAGTAGGGCAAACCACACCCTTGCATCTATCCAAGGAGCTCAAATTATCTGAACCCGAAGCAAGTGGGGGCAAACCACTGCATTTACCTAGGGAGTCAAATCATCTCAACCCAGAACAACTGGGGCGAACCATTGCATCTACCAAGGGAGTCTCAAATCATCCCAACCCGAAGTAAGTGGGACAAACCATTGCATCTACCCAGGGAGTCAAATGTCAATCAATCTCATTTTCCATCATCCAATCACATAAATTTATCCTTTCAATTTCTTCCAACTCATCCCAACTCAATAATTTCCTTCCAAATGCCTTCTACCCTCTAATCTACCGCCTCTATACTCATTAAGTACATTAGCCACAAGCCTTCATCAATAATCATTCCCTTTGATCCACAATCTCATCCAAAATATCAATTTAATCCATTCAACTTGCTCACACTCATTTCAAAACCTAAAAGCTAGCTATCGGACCTTAAAAAGGGGTTACAAGAGTTTACAAGCTTACCGAAAAAGTCGAACAGTTAAAAACAGAGTTTAAGGATGAAAACATGCACCCAAATGGCATTCCCAGCTTGTGCGTGCTCACACTATCGTGCGTACGCACAACTTGCAAAACTCCCTTTTGTGCGTACGCACGAGCACTTTCCTTGCCCCTGTTCCGTGCGTACGCATCATATGGTGTGTGAGCACGCATACTAGAAATTCTGGTTTTCTGCAAAATCTCAGAATTTCAGTTTTTAACTCTAAACTTCAAACACGCATAACATTCAATGCATTCCATCAACTTACCAAGCCTACTGTTTATGGCCTCTGGCCCAAAATTCATCAATTCAACTCATAAATCATAAACAACCAATCACCGACCAAAATCAAATTCAACAATTCATCGATTACAACATTTTAATTTCATCCAATCATACAATTCAATCTTTTTCCTAGGGGCATCTAGCCTAGGACTTCATGTCACAATACATGGTATTCAAATGAAATTTAAATCGTACCTCTAGAAAGCCAAAATCAAACCCTCAATTTTTGAATTCCACTAAGTTGAAGCTCCAAGTTCACCTCCACCAAACTCAAGCACCACCAATGATCAACTTAATACTTCTAATACTCAATCTACATTATTTTCACACAACATACTCATTATTCAATCACTAGGACTTTATAAAATTTTATGAATACATGGGAAAAAGTGTCTCTTACCTTTACTTGAAACTTAGCTAGAACTCAAGTTAGAGCTTTGATGAACGGATTTTTGCTAGTATAGAATTCACAATAAATTCTCGTTGCTAGTATAGTTTCTAAACCAACAAAGAATCCTTTCATACAAAAATTTGGTTGTCACTAAAGCAAACCCAATAAAATAAACCGAAGTATTTAAACCTCGGGTCGTCTCTCAAGGAATTGGAGGGATGTGTATTTATTATTAGTTATGGAAAAGTATCTTTTTGGGTTTTTGAAAGGTTGAACAAGGAATGTAAATGACAAGAAAATAAACTAATAATTAAGAAAGCTCTTAGCAAGGTATGAAAACTAGACGTCCTATCCTAGTTATCCTTATCAATTGTGATGAGAATTGTCCATTGCTCCCACTTAGTTAACCTCTAACTATGAAGAAAAGTCAAGTGGATGAATCAGTTTGATTCCTCAAGTCCTAGTCAACTTCTAAGGAAAGACTAGCTTTAGAGGGATCCAAATCAACTAGCAACTTTCAATTATCAATCAACAAAGGAGTTTGATAATTCAAGAGTCTCCAATTACTCAACCAAAGCCAAGAACATAAAAATCTAACTTAAAACCCTCCCAAGTATTTTATCAAACACTTGGAAGGTATAACATAAAAACACAGAAAAGTAATAGGTAATGTAAAATCTAAAACCAACAATTGCAACCATCAATGACTAACAAATAATAGAAGAAACAATAAATATGAAATACCTCAAATTACATTAAATAGGAAATCAAATCTAACATGGAGTTCATAAACCAAATTGGAGAATAAATAAATCAACAAGAGAAGATAAATAAACTAAAGCGCTAGAACAAATAAGAGTAGAAGAGAAACTAAATTAAAGTGAAGTAGAAATCTAAAATTGAAAATAACTAAACCTAAGAATCCTGAAACCTAGAGAGAGGAAAGAGCCTCTCTCTCTAGAAAACTACATCTAAAACCTAAAATTGTGTGAATGAATTGATGTGTCTCTGATTCCTCCACTCTGCAGCCTCTAATCTGTGTTTTCTGGGCCGAAAACTAGGCCAAAAAGAGCCCAAAAATCGCCCCCAGTATTTTCTGATGCGTCCAGCACGTGGCTCTATCACGCGTACGCGTGGCCAACGCATACGCGTCGATTGAACTTTCGCAAGGTTACACGTACGCGTGATCTACGCGTGCGCGTCACCTAACAACATGGCAACTATGGCAAATTATATATCATTTTGAAGCCCTGGATGTTAGCTTTCCAATGCAACTGAAACTGCCTCATTTAGATCTCTGTAGCTCAATTTATGGTCGATTTAGTACGAAGAGGTTAGGCTTGACAACTCAGCAATTCCTTCATTTTCTTGTATTCCTTCCACTTTTGCATGCTTCCTTTCCATCCTCTAAGCCATTCCTGTCCTGTAAACCCTGAAATCACTTAACACACATATCACGGCATAGAATGATAATAAGAGTGGATTAAACATAGCAAATTTAAGGCCAAAGAAGCATATTTTCAATCATAGCACAAAATTAGGAAGGAAAATGTAAAACATACGAATTATATGAATAAGTGTGAGTTTAGTGGATAAAATCCACTCAATTAAGTACAAAATGTACCACGAAATAGTAGTGCATCAAATCTCCCCACACTTAAACATTAGCATGTCCTCATGCTAAGCTCAAGGAGACAAAAAGAATGAATGGGGGAGGGGGGAAGTAAGACTCATGTAATACAACCTATGTATGTGAATGCAGCTATATGTTAAGATGTTTCTATATGTATGTGTATATGTTAAGATGTTTCTATCTACTTAGTTAAGAGTAAACAAGTTCTTCAAGACAAACATAAATCAGATTTTACTAATTTACTAATTCAAATAAAAGACAAGTAAACTTGTAAGAAGATAGCTCATGAAAGCAGGGAACATAGAATTAAGCATTGAACCCTCACTGGCGACGAAAATTTCGCTTATTAATTCAGAAAGGGTTGTCACAATTTTAGAATAAAAATACTGGGAGTAGAAATCCCAGGTCGTCTCCCAACGAGTTGACAAAAGAGTGCTATTTTATTAGTCAGGAGTTTCCTGAGAATTTTTAGAGTTGAAGAATGGGAATTTAAAATAGTTATTAATTAAAGCATTGGAAATTAACAAGAGGTTTTATGTATTTAAAATAAAAAGCCTTGACTGGGAGAAGATTAATTGGAAGTTCTATCCTTGTTGGATTCTCCCAAGTGTAATGGTAAAAGGTTGTTGTTTCTACTTAGTTATCCCTTACCGAATAAAGAAAAGTCAAGTAACTGAACCAGCTACAATTCACAAGTCCTAATCCTCTCCTATGGAAGGATTAGCGTTAGTGACTAGAGAGCCAGCCAACAACTTTCAGTTCCCAATTACACTTGAGTATTCTAATTCAAGGGTCTCCTTTTAATCAACTCCCAAGTCAAGTTGGGAGTCTACTCCATTGACATGAGTACCACTTTTACAGGCATATAAAGGGAATAAAAAGAAGACATGAAAATTCAAATAAAATAATAACAGAAAATTAATTAAAAGTAAATATAATTCTTTGCATTAATAAATCCCAAAACCATAAACATCCATATCTGAACAGGGTTAATGAGTGATTAAAAGAGTAAGAGAATAAGGAAACAAACTAGAATAATGGCAACTTCAACGGAGGTAGTAACTCTTCTCAATATCCAAATCAAAAGCATAAACTCTAAAACTATGAATGTGAAGGAAACCTAGAGGAAGTAGTGATTTCTCTCTAAGATTCAAAACTAAAAACTAAAAACTATGCGAATGAGAATGTGTGTTGAGTCTCTGCTTGTCCCCTGGCTCTAGTCTGTGTTTCTGGGCCAAAAACTGGGTCCAAACTCAGCCCAAAATTGCCCTCAGCGTCTTCTGCATTTTCTGCACGTAGCGCATGTCACGCATACGCGTCAGTCACGCGTACGCGTCAATGGTCATCTTCGCGTGTCATGCGTATGCGTCAGGTATGCACACGCATCGCTGTGCAGATCTTTAAAGCATTTGCACGCATGAGCCATGCGTGCGCGTTGCTCCTCGCTAGTAATCTCCTTTATTTCTTGTGCTCCTTCCATTTTTGCAAGCTTCCTCTCCATCTTCTAAGCCATTCTTGCCCTATATAGCCTAAAAACACTTAATACACAGATCACTGCATCGAATGGTATAAAGGGGAATTAAAATACACAATTTAAAAGCTCGGGAAGCAAGTTTTCAACCGTAGAACAAAATTGGAAAGGAATTGTAAAATCATGCAATTTGTATGAATAAGTGTGCAAAGACTTGATAAAAACCACTCAAATTAGCACAAGATAAACCATAAAATAGTGGTTTATCAATCTCCCCACACTTAAACATTAGCATGTCCTCATGCTAAGCTCAAGGAGACAAAGGAATGAATGAGGGAAAGTAAGACTCATGTAATACAACCTATGTATGTGAATGCAGCTATATGTTAAGATGTTTCTATCTACTTAGTTAAGAGTAAACAAGTTCTTCAAGACAAACATAAATCAGATTTTACTAATTCAAATCACACAATAAAAGACAACTAAACTTGTAAGAAGACAGCTCATGAAAGCAGGGAACATAGAATCAAGCATTGAACCCTCACTGGTAGTGTATATGCACTCTAGTCGCTCAAGTGTCTAGGGTTAATCACTCTACTCTTCTCTAGTCATGCTTTCTAAAACTTTGTTCTTCATCTAACCAATCAACAAATATTTAGTATACCAATGCAAACATCATGAGGTCTTTTCAAGGTTGTAATGGGGCTAAGGTAAGGGTGAGGATATATGTATGGCCAAGTGAGCTATAATATGAATCTTTGACTAACTTAAGCTCTCACCTAACACACACACACACACACACACACTCTATGTAATTATAAATTCATGCCTAGCTACCCAAAATTCCCACTTTTGTATATTTCACATACTCATATACCAACTTTTCTTTAATTTCACCACATATGCATTGATCTTTTATTAAACTTAGCATTGGAGTAATTTTGTCCCCTTATTTATATTATATATGTATATATATATTTTGAACATGAAAGCAAAAATAACATATCAATGCATATGATTTTTTTGGTCTCACATGAGTATGCACCCAAATTCCCAATATCTTGTCAATAAAACTCAACACCTTCTCATCAACCCAAGTTCCCACAATTCCCCACACTTAATTGATACACAATCTCTATCTTAAGCTAACCAAAGATTCAATTGGGGTAATTAATTGTTTTTCCGCTTAAGGCTAGTGATGTGGTAAAATACAGAACAAATGGGATTAAAAGGCTCAAAGTGGCAAACAAAGGTAATTGAAATGGTAGGCTATTTGAGATAAGTGAGCTAATAACAAATGATGGCCTCAATAATATGTATGCATGTAAATACACTAAACAATAGACATATAGAATAGAACAAAGCAAAGATTGCAATCATAGAGAAGAAAACACACAAGAATAAAAATCATAGTTAAATAATGTAACCATATAATTAAGCTCAAATCTCACAGGTTGTGTGTTCTTAGCTATAAACCATGTTCCAAATTAAAATCATCAAACAAGTTTAACACAAATTTTCAATTTAAATTAGTGAAATGCTATAAAAAGGTTCTTGAAAAAGAACTTATCACTCCAACCAAGTAGTGGTAGAAGAACATGCACAAAATCAAACAAACATATAATCAAACATGCAAATGCAACAACTAATTTGACAAGGAAAGTTAAACATTGGTGTTGAAATGGGAAATAACTAACCCACGAAATTCGGTATTGACCTCCCCACACTTAAAGATAGAACAGTCCTCGGTGCATGCTAAGATCTGCAAGTTGACAGGCTGCTATGACTAATGCTTTTTCCAAAGAATGTGCGTAGGAACTTGTTTGTCGCTCCATGTAAAAGTTTTCTGTTTTCCTTCTTGATGGCCATCCTGAAAGAAGAGAAAAGGGAAGAAAAGTAACCCAGAAATAAAGATAAGAAAACAAATAAAATATAGGTAGGTTAATGCCAAATATTGAGGGTCTCAATTACATGGTAGCTACAACATGCAACTGAAAAAACAGTATCTCCAAACGGCATATCAATAGTGCAAAAATTACAATGGGGGAGAGAGTGTGGGTAATGCAAGATAGTATAAGCGCGTATCAATGCAAATGGAATACAAGTATCATAAAAGATTAGCATTGACTTATAATTAATAATACCCAACAATTTAAAATAAGTCACAAAGCACCAAAATAATTCAAGAAAAGATGCAACAGTTGAATAAGAAAATCTAACACCAATGAAAAAATAATAAACTGAGAAAAGAAAATAAAAGTATGCACAAGATTAAAATACAGTGAATGAAAGTATGCAAATAAATTAAGTAAAATAGAATGAAAGAGAATAAGGATGAGAAGTCAAAGGTATGAAGAAGAAGAAGAAGAAAGTAAGAAAGGAAGAAGAAAGAATAAGAAAGGAGAGAAGAAAGGAGAAGAAAATGAAAAACAGGGCGTGACGCGCACGCGGGCATCACGCATACGCGTGAAAACTTAAATGGCCATGCGACACGTAAGCGTCGCCCACGCGTGCGCGTGGGTGGCGAAAAATGCATTCTGACGCGTGAGCGTTGTTCACGCGTACGCGTGATTCCAGCACAGTGGCAACCCAACTCTCTGTTCAATTCGCTCTTTACGCCGATTTTCATACCCACGCGACGCGTCGCTGACGCTTACGCTTGGGTTGAAAAATTTTCAGGGGACGCGCACGCGTACGCGTCGGGTGGCTTGTGCTCCACGCACCCCTGTCGCGCGTCTCCATTGCAACTCTCTGTCCCATTTATTTATACTGCGAACTTGCATGGGACGCATGCACGTCATATAAGCTCACGCGTCGTTCGCAGTTTTTTTTATGAAGAATGCAGGTGGTGATGCAGAAATTATGAATGAACACTGATAAAAAGAAAATAAAATAAAATTAAGAATAAAAATTAACGATCATACCATGGTGGGTTGTCTCCCACCTAGCACTTTTAGTTAAAGTCCTTAAGTTGGACATATGGTGAGCTCCTTGTCATGGTGGCTTGTGCTTGAACTCATCTTGAAACTTCCACCAATGCTTGGACTTCCAATAAGCTCTAACATTTCCAAATAAATTTACCAAGCCTTGATGAAATTCTTCACAAGCTTTGAGCTCCCAAAATTGATCCTCTTGTATGCTGGGATCCCAAATCTTGTATCTATACCCGTCTTGAAGTGGATCACCATTGTTCCAACCGGGTGGCAAGCAGTCCAAATTCTCAATGCAGTATCAAACTCTTCTCTTAGATCCAACCAAATGTTCACTAGTTCCACCCTTGCATCTA
Source organism: Arachis ipaensis (assembly GCF_000816755.2). Classification (NCBI taxonomy): domain Eukaryota; kingdom Viridiplantae; phylum Streptophyta; class Magnoliopsida; order Fabales; family Fabaceae; genus Arachis; species Arachis ipaensis. Next base: position 107,603,498 of record NC_029792.2, on the reverse strand, counting down.
GTTCTTGAAGTATCAACCTTGATAAGCCTTGATTTGCAACTACAACTACTAAACATCCTTCTCTTATGCTTAATGCCACAAAGTTTCCTAAGTTGGCCGTCCATTTCAAGAATACCATATTCAAGTGGGATAGAAGGGCGAATAGAGATAAATTTTACCCACTCAAATGATGTAGTAGACGGCAACCTAGGTAGAGAAGTCTCCAACATTCTTGACAAAGCATGTTCAACTCCCGTCCAACCTTTCCGAAGGACTTCCGCTTCCACATCATTCTCAGACTCAATCAGAGATGGGTCTTCATATTCAATGAGTTCAATTGCGGATGTAAATTCATCACTAGGAGGATTTGATTCATGATCCTCATCACCAAAGGAGCTTGCTTCTTGATCTATCCCATCCAAGTCTTCATAGGAAATATGCCATGGAGGTTGTGCACTAGCCTCCTTGACATCAATTTCAATCTTCTTGGAGGAATACTCTGCAACTCTAGATGCCCATGGAGGTTCAGTGTCTCCTAAGTCTTCAACCACTTCTTCCTCTTCAACTATTACGGTTTCCTCCACTTGTTCTAATACAAAGCCACGTTCTTCATTGTCCACCAGAGTTTCTAGTGTCTCCTTTATGCTACGCTCTTCTATTGACTCTCCACATGTAGCCATGGGAGTGCTTTAAGTATCGAAGCGCAGAGAGGCTAGATTACCTACTACCTCAGTCAAGGTGGCTATGAACTGTTGTGTTGTCCTTTGCATCTCTATTTGCCCTTGAAGAAGAACACTTAGAGTGTCATTCATTGGAGATTGGGGTGGATATGAGGGTTCATTATTTGAGAGGAAAGGTTCATGATAGGAGGGTGGTTCATCATAATAAGGTTGTGGTGGTTCAACACTCTCCATCTTTTTCACTTGTTGCACAACTGATAAACCACTATTTTATGGTTTATCTTGTGCTCAATTGAGTGGTTTTTATCAACTCTTTACCCATTTATTCATACTAATCGCATGCTTTATGTTTTCCTTCCTGATTTTGTGCTATGATTGAAAACATGCTTCTTTGGCCTTTATATTGCTAATATTAATCCTCTCTTATCACCATTAGATGCCTTAATATGTGTGTTAAGTGTTTTCAGAGTTTATAGGGCAGGAATGGCTTAGAGGATGGAAAGGAAGCATGCAAAAATGGAAGGAATACAAGAAGTTGAAGGAACTGCAAAGCTGTCAGCCTGACCTCTTTGCACTCAAACGACTATAACTTTAGCTACAGAGGTTCAAATGACGTGGTTCAATTTGCGTTGGAAAGCTAACGTCCGGGGCTTCGATTTTATATATAATATGCCATAGTTTCCCTGACGATAGGCGACGCGAATGCGTGCTCCATGCGGACGCGTCGCAGTGACAAAAAATCAGCATGTTTGAATTCGCAACCAGCGAATTCTGGGCTGTTTCTGACCCAGTTCTAGGCCGAGGAAACATAGATTAGAGGCTACAAAGTGGAAGAATGCATCCATTCATGAGAACAAGCTCACAATACACAATTTTAAGATTTAGATGTAGTTTTTAGAGAGAGAGGTTCTCTCCCCTCTCTTAGGATTAGGATTTAGGATTCCTTTTAATTTTATTGCTTCAATACCAGGTCCAATATTTTCCTTTAATTAATGTCTCTCTTCTATTTTTAATTATTCCAATTCTCTTACTTGTTAATGTTCTAATTTAGCTTATGAACCTTCCCATGTTAAGATTTGAATGTTCTCTTTAATATATTTTGAGGTATTTCAGTTTATGATTGTTTTATTCTATTTATGAATGCTTTTAATTTAATTTAGAATTTTTTTTTTGGCTTTGGTTGAGTCATTGGAGACACTTGAGTTATCAAACTCATTGTTGACTGAAAATTGGAATTCTTCAAGAATTAATTCGAGTTCCAATAACTCTAGCCTTTCCCAAGGAAAGACTAGGACCTGAGGAATCAAAATTAATTCATCCACTTAACTTACCTTCATAGTTAGAGGTTAACAAGGTGGGGAAAAAATCCAATTCTCATCACAATTGATAAGGATAACTAGGATAGGACTTCCAAAGTTCTCATACCTTGCCAAGAGTTTATTTTATAGTTATTTATTTAATAATTACCAACAAGCCCCACCCTGTGCTTATGAACCACCTCCCCAACATACCTTTGAACCACAAAACTCACAAGCCCCTTTACACCATTTACCTCCATATGACCCTAACCCACATCCACCATACCAACCACCCTATGAACCGAATGAGCCATACATAGATCCACCCCAACCTTTATTGGATAACAATACACTCATCTCTAACATCATTGGTCTCACCTCTACACTCCAAAATCTTATATCCCGCATGAACCAACCCTCTACCTCCAATATTTAACCCTCAAGCTCTAGTGCACTTCCTTTTCAACCACATAATGATCTTTTCATCCCATCACCACCCTCCATGGAAGAGCATCTACATCCATCAATCCAAGAGCAAGATGATCCCAATTATGCTATTGATATGGAACAGGAAAGAAGGAATCATCTTCGCGAATCTATACTTCATAAAGAGCTAGAGGAGGCCCTACGGGTGAAGGTAGGAGAGACCCTTAAAGATGAAAGAGTAGTTGAAAGGAGTTGTCATGGAAAGAAAATCATCGAGGATGAGTATGATTTTATACTTAAACAACTGGACAAAGCAGCAATTATTAAAAAGGAAGAAGTGGTTGCAGACTTAAGAGATGCTGAACCTCCATGGGAAAGTCAAGACATAAAGCCTCCTTCCAAGACGGCTGCAATTAATGTTAAGGAGGGTGTACAACCTTCAAGACATGTCATGGTTAAGGAATTGGAAGAGGTCGATCAAGAGATGGAGATTCAAGAAGAAGAAGCACAACCTCCCATGCCCTTGGAAAGCAATGAAGAGGAGATTGAATTGGAAGAAAGCTACCAAGAG
>NC_029792.2:107599937-107600401 GCF_000816755.2 Arachis ipaensis | reverse complement strand
GTGGCATTAAAGGAAGATGGTTAGTGGTTGGAGTTGTCAAGCAAGGTTCAACATGGTTGTGTGCTCAAAGTTTAAATGCAAAGGTTGGTGGTTGGTGTAACTGAATGGGTCTAGGAAGTTGTTTGGCCGCTTTAGTGAGAATTCAGATTGCTTGCTACCCGGATGGAATCATGACGATCAACAAGAAGGCGGGTGCAAAAGCAAGATTTGGGACCCCGAAATTCATTTTGGCAATCAACACTCTTGGGGCCTTGTCACTTGCTTTGACTTGCTTGAAGGCTTTATACGACTAGTTTGGGATCCCGGAGGTTACTGGAAGTACAAACATTGGTGGAGATTCCTGGATTAGTACAAGCACAACCCACCATAACATGGAGCTCACCAAGTGTCCAACTTAAGGACTTTAACTAAAAGTGCTAGGTGGGAGACAACCCACCATGGTATGATCGTTCCTTTTTCATTTT
>NC_029792.2:107596337-107599325 GCF_000816755.2 Arachis ipaensis | reverse complement strand
GAGACGGATGGTCAACTTAGAGCTCTTTGTGGCTTTAAGAGTAAGAGGGAGATGGTTAGTGGTAGGAGTCGTCATGCAAGATTCAATATGGTGGAAAGCTCAAAGTTTAAATGCAAAGGTTGGTGTAAAGCTCAGTTGAATGGGTCTAGGAAGTTGTTTGGCCGCCTTAGTGAGAATTCAGATTGCCTGCCACCCGGATGGAACAATATTGCTCAACAAGAAGACGGGTGCAAAAGCAAGATTTGGGACCCCGGAATTCATTCTGGCAATCAACACTCTTGGGGCCTTGTCACTTGCTTTAACTTACTTGAAGGTTTTCTGCGCCTAGTTTGGGATCCCGGAGGCTGTTGGCATTCCAAACATTGGTGGAGATTTCTGAATGAATTCAAGCACAAGCCACCATAACAGGAAGCTCATCACTTGTCCAACTTAAGGACTTTAACTAAAAGTGCTAGGTGGGAGACAACCCACCATGGTATGATTGTTCCTTTTTCATTTTTATTTAGTTTTATTTGTTTTCGAGTTTTATTTTATTTTATTGTATTGAACCTGGAGTTTTGCATAACATTTATATTAGCATTGCATTCTGCATACTGCATTATTAAAAAAAAAACACGCATGCGATGCGGTAGCGTCGCTGACGCGTCCGCGTCACAAGTGCATTAGGAGAAAAGAAAAGTGAACAGAGAGTCACGCGAGAGCATGGCTGGAGGCGTGCCTTTGGTACAAATTGATCCACCCGACCGCATCGCTGACGCGTCCGCGTCATTTGCGAAAAATGCCTCCCACGCGTCCGCATCACCCACGCGAACGCGTGCCCTAAAAATCGACGTAAAAAGGGTGTATGGCAGCAAGTTGTGATGGAGTGGGGCTGGACTCGTGCTGGAATCCCAAGCCCTACCACGCTAACGCGTGCCCCACGCGTCCGCGTCATTTTCAAAATATGGCTATCCACGCGATCGCGTCAACCACGCGACCGCGTCACCCAAAAATTTGGCAAAAAGAGTTTCGAACAGAGATTTGCGCGAACGCGAGGCTGCACTCGCGCCAATCGCACAAATCAGGCCACGCGACCACATCACCTGACCTTATCGCGCACCACGCGACCGCGTCACTCACGCGTCCGCGTCACCTGCGCCGCACAACTTATCCAAATCAGCGCCAATTATCTTCTCTTTTCTTTTCTAATCCTAATTTCTTCTATCTTTTCTTCTTTCTTTCTTACTTTATTTCTTTCACTTCTCATTCCTTTTCACCTTCATTCTATTTTACTTAATTTCTCTGCATATTTCACTCATTGCATTTTAATTTAGTGCATATTTTTCTTTTCTTTTCTAAATTCATTATTTTTTCTTTGGTGTTGAATTTTCTTATTTCACTGTTGCATCTTCTCTTGAATTATTTTGGGTGCTTAGTAACTTGTGTTATTCTGGTTAGGTAATATTATTTAAATTAATGCCAATCTTTTATACCTGTATTACTTTTGCATTGATATGAACTTATACTATCTTGCATTACCCACATTCCCCTCTCCTTTGTTGCAAATTCTGCACCACTGGTATGCCATGTGCTTCTATTATTTTCTCACTTGCATGTTGTAGCTACCATGTAATTGAGACCCTCATTATTTGGCATTAACCAACCCATATTTTAATTGTTTTTTATCTTTGTTTTGGGTTACTTTTCTTCCCTTTTTCTTTCAGGATGGCCACCAGGAAGAGAACCGGAAGACCTTTACATGGGAGAGACAAACAAGTTCCTACGCACATTCCTTGATGAGAAAAGCGTCAGTTGAAGCAACCCATCCACTTGCACATCTTAGCATGCACCGAGGACGGTGCAATCTTTAAGTGTGGAGAGGTCGATACCGATCTCCATGGGTTAGTACTTTCTTGTCTCAACACCAATGTTTAAATTTTTTTTGTAGCTAGTTGTTGCATTTGCATGTTTGATTGCATATTTATTTGATACCACTTGGTTGAAGTAATAATTTTTTTTTCAAGAAACTTTTTATAACATTTCACTAATTTGAATAAAATTTAATGTTACACTTGTTTGAAGAAATATTATTTTGGAACATGGTTTAGAGCTCGAACACACAAAACCTGTGAGATTTTGAGCTTATTTGAATTGGTTGCATTTTACTAACCAATATTTTATTTTTGGTGTGTGTTTTTCTCTCTAAAATTGTGATCTTCGTCTTGCTTAATTCTATATTTCCATTGTTTGATGTATGCATGCACTTATATGATTGAGGCCTTTGTTTCACTAAGCTTACATACCCATATGGCCTTACCTTTCATTATCCCTTGCAAACTAATTTTGAGCCTATTTTACCCCTCTGTTCTTTATTTTAGCACATCATTAACTCTAAGCAAAAAATAATAATGTCCTTAATTTGAATCCTTGGTTAGCTCAGACTAGTGAGAAGTGCTCATGAATTAAGTATGGGGAAAGTTGAATTTGGAAACATTTGGTTTGAGAATTGAGTGTGTTAGAATTTTTTGAAAATATGAAAAAAAATGTTTAGGACATGATTCATACATCCAATAATTTAATCATATGCATTGAGAAAAAAAAAGAAAATATATATATATAAAAGAAGTGAGAAAAAGAAAAGAAAAAAGAGCAATTAAGCAAAAAGGGGACAAAATGCCCCAAAGTAAATGGTGAAAGCAATGCATATGTACTGTACTTGAAATTAGAATGCATGAATATGTGAAAAACATGGTTAATGGATAATTAGATGTGGTATTATGATTACATGGATTGTCTAAAGTTAGGTGGAAAGTTTAAGTTAATTAAGGATTCAGATTTTAGTCCACTTGGCCAAATACAATCCTACCTTGACCCTAACCCCATTACAACCCTTAAAAGACCTCTTGATATGTGTATCTGTGTATTAAATTTATGTTGATTGTTAGATGAAGAGCAAGCCTTAGAAAGCAAGGTTAGTAGAGAATTGAGAGAATCGAACCTAAAACACTT
>NC_029792.2:107591829-107594680 GCF_000816755.2 Arachis ipaensis | reverse complement strand
TGATATGTGTATCTGTGTATTAAATTTATGTTGATTGTTAGATGAAGAGCAAGCCTTAGAAAGCAAGGTTAGTAGACAATTGAGAGAATCGAACCTTAAACACTTGAGTGATTAGAGTGTATACACTACCAGTGAGGGTTCGATGCTCAATCCCTTGTTCCCTGCTTTCATGAGCTATTTTCTTCTTGCAAGTCTATTTGTACTTCATTTTCATGATTTGAATTAGTGAAATCTAGTTCATATTTCCTCTTGAAAGATTTGTTTACTTTTAACTAAGTAGGTAGAAACATTTTGCATGTAGTTGCATTCATATAGATAGGTTGCATTTCATATTAATCTATCATTCCTCTTCACTTCTTTATAGCTTCTCTTGAGTTTAGCATGAGGACATGCTAATGTTTAAGTGTGGGGAGGTCGGTCGATACCGATCTCCATGGGTTAGTACTTTCTTGTCTCAACACCAATGTTTAAATTTTCTTTGTAGCTAGTTGTTGCATTTGCATGTTTGATTGCATATTTATTTGATACCACTTGGTTGAAGTAATAATTTCTTTTTCAAGAAACTTTTTATAACATTTAACTAATTTGAATAAAATTTAATGTTACACTTGTTTGAAGAAATATTATTTTGGAATATGGTTTAGAGCTCGAATACACAAAACCTGTGAGATTTTGAGCTTATTTGAATTGGTTGCATTTTACCAACCAATATTTTATTTTTGGTGTGTGTTTTTCTCTCTAAAAATGTGATCTTCGTCTTGCTTAATTCTATATTTTCATTGTTTGATGTATGCATGCACTTATATGATTGAGGCCTTTGTTTCACTAAGCTTACATACCCATATGGCCTTACCTTTCATTATCCCTTGCAAACCAATTTTGAGCCTATTTTACCCCTATGTTCTTTATTTTAGCACATCATTAACTCTAAGCGAAAAATAATAATGTCCTTAATTTGAATCCTTGGTTAGCTCAGACTAGTGAGAAGTGCTCATGAATTAAGTATGGGAAAATTTGAATTTGGAAACATTTGGTTTGAGAATTGAGTGTGTTAGAATTTTCTGAAAATGTGAAAAAAAAATGTTTAGGACATGATTCATGCATCCAATAATTTAATCATATGCATTGAGAAAAAAAAAGAAAATATATATATATATATAAAAGAAGTGAGAAAAAGAAAAGAAAAAAGAGCAATTAAGCAAAAAGGGGACAAAATGCCCCAAAGTAAATGGTGAAAGCAATGCATATGTACTGTACTTGAAATTAGAATGCATGAATATGTGGAAAACATGGTTAATGGATAATTAGATGTGGTATTATGATTACATGGATTGTCTAAAGTTAGGTGGAAAGTTTAAGTTAATTAAGGATTCAGATTTTAGTCCACTTGACCAAATACAATCCTACCTTGACCTAACCCCATTACAACCATTAAAAGACCTCAGAAGCACAAGTGGTCAAAAAGAGGCAGGAAGCAAGAAGAAGCAGGATCCCAAGAATTAAGAAGAACCAAGCAATAAATAAGAGGTGGTCTCGTTCCTTAATAATCAAATGATAATTGGTGAATTGTCTTTATGAACTTGTTTTCATCATAAGTCATTTAAGTGTTATGTGGAGTCTTTTTTAGTATGAGTCTTTTGTTTTTTTTAGTATGAGTGTCTGTTTATTGCTTTGAATAAAGTGAATGCCTAGATGTTTGGATATAACTTCACCTTCTTAAACAAGTGCGTGCCATGCTTGTCCTGTTTCCAAAAAAAATAAAAGAAAAGTTGAACAAAAGTAACTTGGCTAAATTAGTGACAAATCAAGTAGAATTAAGTGGTGGTATGCATGCTTGATTGTTTAGTCAGATCACTAGAATTAGAGTGTAGAATTATCATTCTTTGTGTAGAAATTGAAAACTGTCTATGGATCTTGATGAATAAATGTCTTTGGCCAAAAAAAAGAAAGAAAAAGAAACAGAAAAAGCCACTGAAAAAGGGCAACCAAAAAGCAAGAAAATTGAGAAAATAAGCTAGGCACCAATGGTTTGATCTTCTGAGACAAATGCCTGTGGTGTTTATGTATTGGAATCAGGCCCTCAGAGCAGGAACCAGAAATTTTGAAGGAAGGTGTGGAAGAAGTTAAGCAAGAAGGTGGAACTGAGCAAGCCAAGGAACTGCAAAAAGGCATGATGGAAATATACCAACCAAAAGCACCATTTCCTGAGAGGTTAGGAGGAGGTGAAAAAAGGAAAACCTATTCAAGATTTCTAGAGACATTTAACTCTCTTCATGTCAATATTCCCTTTCTTGAGATTCTCCATCAAATGCCCACACACATCAAGTATTTAAAGGAATTGTTAAGCAAGAAAAGAGTTTTGAAGGGAGGACAAACGGTAACAATGAACAAAGAATGCAGTGCTCTCATCAAGAAGGACACACTCTCTAAGAAAACGGACCCAGGAAGTTTTCATATCCCTTGCATCATAGGGGAAACAAAAATTGACAGAGGATTCTGTGATCTAGGAGCTAGCATAAACGTGATGCCCCTAACTCTTATGAAGAGGCTACAACTGAATGAAGTAAGATCCACTGATGTAATCATACAACTGGCTGACAAAACTCAGAAGCAAGCTGAAGGGGTAGTTGAAAATGTGCTGGTGAAAGTGGGAAACTATTTCTTCCCCACAGACTTTGTCATTTTGGACATGGAGGAAAGCTACCTACACCCTATCATTCTGGGAAGACCTTTTCTAGCCACTACTAGAGCGCTCATAGATGTAGAACAAGGAGAACTAATTCTGAGAATACATGATGAACATCTCATTTTCAAAGTTTTCAAACCTGCATCTGAGCCTGAACCAGAACCT
>NC_029792.2:107546943-107589222 GCF_000816755.2 Arachis ipaensis | reverse complement strand
AAAAGAAAGAAAAAGAAGAAGAAAAAGCCACTGAAAAAGGGCAACCAAAAAGCAAGAAAATTGAGAAAATAAGCTAGGCACCAATGGTTTGATCTTCTGAGACAAATGCCTGTGGTGTTTATGTATTAAGGATATGCTTGGATGAATAGGTTCTGAGGAGTGTTTCAACACTTGGTAACTTGGGTTAACTAACCCGGGATTATCAACCAAAAGTCCATTATCAAGAGCAACCTAAATACAAAATATTTAGTCACACAAAGAGGTGCTGGGCACTAATGTCTCAAGAAGAAATGTGAACTAAAATGCTTGGAGTGGATATGTGTAGTGCATTGATAAGAAAAAGAAAATGCCAAAGGTTTGTGCAACACATGACACTAAGCAACCAAGGAGCAAGGAAGCTCTAAGGAAAAGAAAAGAAAAACAAAGAAGAGAAAAGTGCCAAAGACATAAAAATAACAAGAGGCCATAGCAGTGTTTGATGGATGCAATGAAAAAGTGATAATCTTACATGATAAGTATGAAAAAGTGATGCTGCAACTTTCTGCATAAAACCCTTCTGATGAACTTCAAATGCTTGCTAATATAGCCAATGTAATTGCTTTCTGTTTCATACTTTCTTCTCAAATAACTCAGGACTTGCTTAGGGACAAGCAAGTATTAAGTTTGGTGTTGTGATGCCAAGGCATCATAGGCTAGTTTCACTAGCATTTTTCTGTTAGTTTTAGTTGTTTTATGCATTTTCTTGAGCTTAAAGTAACCAAAAATGGTTAAATGAAGAACAAAGCAATGACCCATCCAAACAATATGATTTTGATGCAAATTCCATGAGTTTTTAGTTATATTACTTGAATGCTATGAATGGAAGATTTCTCATGAAATTTTGCAAGACTTAGATGCATTTGTTTGGATGATTTCAGGGAAGAAGAGGCTAAGCAAGGAAGCAACAAAATCAATAAAGGAAGCTTGAATATCACATGTGGAGTTTAAGTTCCAGTTTAAGCCTAAACTGGAGCTTAAACGCCAAAAATCATGAAGGATAAGAAATGCTGGAATTGAAGTTTAACCTCCAGTTTGACCTCAAACTGGAGCTTACACGTGTTCGACCAAGAATTTTCCTCCAGGGTTGCTTTCTCCATTTCCACGTTTAACCTCCAGTTTAACCTTAAACTGGAGGTTAAACGTGTTCGATACCTCCAGGGCTACCATTCTAAGCTTCCACGTTTAACCTCCAGTTTGACCTCAAACTGGAGCTTACACGTGTTCGACCAAGAATTTTCCTCCAGGGTTGCTTTCTCCATTTCCACGTTTAACCTCCAGTTTAACCTTAAACTGGAGGTTAAACGTGTTCGATACCTCCAGGGCTACCATTCTAAGCTTCCACGTTTAACCTCCAGTTTGACCTCAAACTGGAGCTTACACGTGTTCGACCAAGAATTTTCCTCCAGGGTTGCTTTCTCCATTTCCACGTTTAACCTCCAGTTTAACCTTAAACTGGAGGTTAAACGTGTTCGATACCTCCAGGGCTACCATTCTAAGCTTCCACGTTTAACCTCCAGTTTGACCTCAAACTGGAGCTTACACGTGTTCGACCAAGAATTTTCCTCCAGGGTTGCTTTCTCCATTTCCACGTTTAACCTCCAGTTTAACCTTAAACTGGAGGTTAAACGTGTTCGATACCTCCAGGGCTACCATTCTAAGCTTCCACGTTTAACCTCCAGTTTGACCTCAAACTGGAGCTTACACGTGTTCGACCAAGAATTTTCCTCCAGGGTTGCTTTCTCCATTTCCACGTTTAACCTCCAGTTTAACCTTAAACTGGAGGTTAAACGTGTTCGATACCTCCAGGGCTACCATTCTAAGCTTCCACGTTTAACCTCCAGTTTGACCTCAAACTGGAGCTTACACGTGTTCGACCAAGAATTTTCCTCCAGGGTTGCTTTCTCCATTTCCACGTTTAACCTCCAGTTTAACCTTAAACTGGAGGTTAAACGTGTTCGATACCTCCAGGGCTACCATTCTAAGCTTCCACGTTTAACCTCCAGTTTGACCTCAAACTGGAGCTTACACGTGTTCGACCAAGAATTTTCCTCCAGGGTTGCTTTCTCCATTTCCACGTTTAACCTCCAGTTTAACCTTAAACTGGAGGTTAAACGTGTTCGATACCTCCAGGGCTACCATTCTAAGCTTCCACGTTTAACCTCCAGTTTGACCTCAAACTGGAGCTTACACGTGTTCGACCAAGAATTTTCCTCCAGGGTTGCTTTCTCCATTTCCACGTTTAACCTCCAGTTTAACCTTAAACTGGAGGTTAAACGTGTTCGATACCTCCAGGGCTACCATTCTAAGCTTCCACGTTTAACCTCCAGTTTGACCTCAAACTGGAGCTTACACGTGTTCGACCAAGAATTTTCCTCCAGGGTTGCTTTCTCCATTTCCACGTTTAACCTCCAGTTTAACCTTAAACTGGAGGTTAAACGTGTTCGATACCTCCAGGGCTACCATTCTAAGCTTCCACGTTTAACCTCCAGTTTGACCTCAAACTGGAGCTTACACGTGTTCGACCAAGAATTTTCCTCCAGGGTTGCTTTCTCCATTTCCACGTTTAACCTCCAGTTTAACCTTAAACTGGAGGTTAAACGTGTTCGATACCTCCAGGGCTACCATTCTAAGCTTCCACGTTTAACCTCCAGTTTGACCTCAAACTGGAGCTTACACGTGTTCGACCAAGAATTTTCCTCCAGGGTTGCTTTCTCCATTTCCACGTTTAACCTCCAGTTTAACCTTAAACTGGAGGTTAAACGTGTTCGATACCTCCAGGGCTACCATTCTAAGCTTCCACGTTTAACCTCCAGTTTGACCTCAAACTGGAGCTTACACGTGTTCGACCAAGAATTTTCCTCCAGGGTTGCTTTCTCCATTTCCACGTTTAACCTCCAGTTTAACCTTAAACTGGAGGTTAAACGTGTTCGATACCTCCAGGGCTACCATTCTAAGCTTCCACGTTTAACCTCCAGTTTGACCTCAAACTGGAGCTTACACGTGTTCGACCAAGAATTTTCCTCCAGGGTTGCTTTCTCCATTTCCACGTTTAACCTCCAGTTTAACCTTAAACTGGAGGTTAAACGTGTTCGATACCTCCAGGGCTACCATTCTAAGCTTCCACGTTTAACCTCCAGTTTGACCTCAAACTGGAGCTTACACGTGTTCGACCAAGAATTTTCCTCCAGGGTTGCTTTCTCCATTTCCACGTTTAACCTCCAGTTTAACCTTAAACTGGAGGTTAAACGTGTTCGATACCTCCAGGGCTACCATTCTAAGCTTCCACGTTTAACCTCCAGTTTGACCTCAAACTGGAGCTTACACGTGTTCGACCAAGAATTTTCCTCCAGGGTTGCTTTCTCCATTTCCACGTTTAACCTCCAGTTTAACCTTAAACTGGAGGTTAAACGTGTTCGATACCTCCAGGGCTACCATTCTAAGCTTCCACGTTTAACCTCCAGTTTGACCTCAAACTGGAGCTTACACGTGTTCGACCAAGAATTTTCCTCCAGGGTTGCTTTCTCCATTTCCACGTTTAACCTCCAGTTTAACCTTAAACTGGAGGTTAAACGTGTTCGATACCTCCAGGGCTACCATTCTAAGCTTCCACGTTTAACCTCCAGTTTGACCTCAAACTGGAGCTTACACGTGTTCGACCAAGAATTTTCCTCCAGGGTTGCTTTCTCCATTTCCACGTTTAACCTCCAGTTTAACCTTAAACTGGAGGTTAAACGTGTTCGATACCTCCAGGGCTACCATTCTAAGCTTCCACGTTTAACCTCCAGTTTGACCTCAAACTGGAGCTTACACGTGTTCGACCAAGAATTTTCCTCCAGGGTTGCTTTCTCCATTTCCACGTTTAACCTCCAGTTTAACCTTAAACTGGAGGTTAAACGTGTTCGATACCTCCAGGGCTACCATTCTAAGCTTCCACGTTTAACCTCCAGTTTGACCTCAAACTGGAGCTTACACGTGTTCGACCAAGAATTTTCCTCCAGGGTTGCTTTCTCCATTTCCACGTTTAACCTCCAGTTTAACCTTAAACTGGAGGTTAAACGTGTTCGATACCTCCAGGGCTACCATTCTAAGCTTCCACGTTTAACCTCCAGTTTGACCTCAAACTGGAGCTTACACGTGTTCGACCAAGAATTTTCCTCCAGGGTTGCTTTCTCCATTTCCACGTTTAACCTCCAGTTTAACCTTAAACTGGAGGTTAAACGTGTTCGATACCTCCAGGGCTACCATTCTAAGCTTCCACGTTTAACCTCCAGTTTGACCTCAAACTGGAGGTTAAACGCCAGGAGTGGGAAGAGCACCAGGGAGCCATTTCCACGTTTAAGCTCCAGTTTGACCTCAAACTGGAGCTTAAACGTGTTCGACCAAGAATTTTCCTCCAGGGTTGCTTTCTCCATTTCCACGTTTAACCTCCAGTTTGACCTCAAACTGGAGGTTAAACGTGTTCGATACCTCCAGGGCTACCATTCTAAGCTTCCACGTTTAACCTCCAGTTTGACCTCAAACTGGAGGTTAAACGTGTTCGACCTCCAGATGAAGAGCAAGCCTTAGAAAGCAAGGTTAGTAGAGAATTGAGAGAATCGAACCTTAAACACTTGAGTGATTAGAGTGTATACACTACCAGTGAGGGTTCGATGCTCAATCCCTTGTTCCCTGCTTTCATGAGCTATTTTCTTCTTGCAAGTCTATTTGTACTTCATTTTCATGATTTGAATTAGTGAAATCCACTTCATATTTCCTCTTGAAAGATTTGTTTACTTTTAACTAAGTAGGTAGAAACATTTTGCATGTAGTTGCATTCATATAGATTGGTTGCATTTCATATTAATCTATCATTCCTCTTCACTTCTTTATAGCTTCTCTTGAGCTTAGCATGAGGACATGCTAATGTTTAAGTGTGGGGAGATTGATAAACCACTATTTTATGGTTTATCTTGTGCTCAATTGAGTGGTTCTTATCAACTCTTTACCCATTTATTCATACTAATCGCATGCTTCATGTTTTCCTTCCTGATTTTGTGCTATGATTGAAAACATGCTTATTTGGCCTTTATATTGCTAATATTAATCCTCTCTTATCACCATTAGATGCCTTAATATGTGTGTTAAGTGTTTTCAGAGTTTATAGGGCAGGAATGGCTTAGAGGATGGAAAGGAAGCATGCAAAAATGGAAGGAGTACAAGAAGTTGAAGGAACTGCAAAGCTGTCATCCTGACCTCTTCGCACTCAAACGACTATAACTTTAGCTACAGATGTTCAAATGACGTAGTTCAATTTGTGTTGGAAAGCTAACGTCCGAGGCTTCGATTTGATATATAATATGCCATAGTTTCCCTGACGATAGGCGACGCGAACGCGTGCTCCATGCGGACGCGTCGCAGTGACAAAAAATCAGCATGTTTGAATTCGCAACCAGCGAATTCTGGGCTGTTTCTGACCCAGTTCTAGGCCCAGAAAACATAGATTAGAGGCTACAAAGTGGGAGAATACATCCATTCATGAGAACAAGCTCACAATACACAATTTTAGGATTTAGATGTAGTTTTTAGAGAGAGAGGTTCTCTCCTCTCTCTTAGGATTAGGATTTAGGATTCCTTTTAATTTTATTGCTTCAATACCAGGTCCAATATTTTCCTTTAATTAATGTCTCTCTTCTATTTTTAATTATTCCAATTCTCTTACTTGTTAATGTTCTAATTTAGCTTATGAACCTTCCCATGTTAAGATTTGAATGTTCTATTTAATATATTTTGAGGTATTTCAGTTTATGATTGTTTTATTCTATTTATGAATGCTTTTAATTTAATTTAGAATTTTTTCTTTTGGCTTTGGTTGAGTCATTGGAGACACTTGATTTATCAAACTCATTGTTAACTGAAAATTGGAATTCTTCAAGAATTAATTTGAGTTCCAATAACTCTAGCCTTTCCCAAGGAAAGACTAGGACCTGAGGAATCAAAATTAATTCATCCACTTAACTTATCTTCATAGTTAGAGGTTAACAAGGTGGGGGAAAAAATCCAATTCTCATCACAATTGATAAGGATAACTAGGATAGGACTTCCAAAGTTCTCATACCTTGCCAAGAGTTTATTTTATAGTTATTTATTTATTTTATTCTTCTTATCATTTAACATACTGGTTCCTTACTTTCAAAACCCCCAATTTACAAAACTCATAACCAATAATAAGAACATACTTCCCTGCAATTCCTTGAGAAGACGACCCAAGGTTTAAATACTTCGGTTATCAATTTTAAAGGGGTTTGTTACTTGTGACAACCAAAACATTTGTAAGAAAAGTTGATTGCTTGGTTTAGTAACTATACTTGCAACGAGAGTTTACTATAACTTCTAAACTATCAATCTTCAGTTCTTCAACAACACACTTCAATTCCTTGTCCTCAGGTTGAGATGCTTTAGCCATGAGAGATTTGTGTACTTTCCGGATGTCCACTTGCTCTAATTGATGAAAGGTTGCTTGAAATCGATCCAGTGTTTTCTTGAGACGATCCTTTTACTCTTGTTCTGCCTGGATTGCATAATTAGGATCATATGCCTCTTGGGTTGATGGATATGGATATGGTGTATATGGAGGTGGTGGTTCTTGGAAGTAATTGGGTTGGAAGTAGGGTGATTCTATGTATGGTTCATATGGCTCATAGGGTGGTTGATATGGTGGATATGGGTTAGGATCATATGAGGGTGTTTGGTAGTAGTGGGCTTGTGAGTATGATGGTTCAGAGTTATGTTGAGGAAGGGGTTCATAGGTATATTGTGGTGGGTGTTGATTGTCACGAAGAGGTCCACCATAACCATTGTCTTAGTAAGCATCATAGAATGGTTGTTGATAATACCTTGGAGGTGGTTGTTGCCAAGAGGATTGATCAAATTCTTGTGACTCCTCCCATCTTTGATTGTCCCATCTTTGATCCAAGCTTCCATTGTAATCTTCTCTTCCTGCAACATGATTGTAACCAAACTCATAGTCAAAGGGGTGAGAATTCATAGTAGCAAGAGAAATAAAAACTAATACAAATTAATGAAAATAAACTCCTAAAACTAGAAACACTAACAAAGAAACGAAAAAGCAAAATTATTCACAATATTCAAAATAACCAATAATAAGGCACACGTTTGCAATTCCCCGGCAACGGCGCCATTTTGATAAACGGATTTTTGCTAGTATAGAATTCACAATAAATTCTCGTTGCTAGTATAGTTTCTAAACCAACAAAGAATCCTTTCATATAAAAATTTGGTTGTCACTAAAGCAAACCCAATAAAATAAACCGAAGTATTTAAACCTCAGATCGTCTCTCAAGGAATTACAGGGAGGTGTATTTATTATTGGTTATGGAAAAGTATCTTTTTGGGTTTTTGAAAGGTTGAACAAGGAATGTAAATGACAAGAAAATAAACTAATAATTAAGAAAGCTCTTAGCAAGGTATGAAAACTAGACGTCCTATCCTAGTTATCCTTATCAATTGTGATGAGAATTGTCCATTACTCCCACTTAGTTAACCTCTAACTATGAAGGAAAGTCAAGTGGATGAATCAATTTGATTCCTCAAGTCCTAGTCAACTCCTAAGGAAAGACTAGCTTTAGAGGGATCCAAATCAACTAGCAACTTTCAATTATCAATCAACAAAGGAGTTTGATAACTCAAGAGTCTCCAATTACTCAACCAAAACTAAGAACATAAAAATCTAACTTAAAACCCTCCCAAACATTTTATCAAACACTTGGAAGGCATAACATAAAAACATAGAAAAGTAATAGGTAATGTAAAATCTAAAACCAACAATTGTAACCATCAATGACTAACAAATAATAGAAGAAACAATAAATATTAAATACCTTAAATTGCATTAATAGGAAATCAAATCTAACATGGAGTTCATAAACCAAATTGGAGAATAAATAAATCAACAAGAGAAGATAAATAAACTAAAGCGCTAGAACAAATAAGAGTAGAAGAGAAACTAAATTAAAGTGAAGTAGAAATCTAAAATTGAAAATAACTAAACCTAGAGAGAGGAGAGGCTCTCTCTAGAAAACTACATCTAAAACCTAAAATTGTGTGAATGAATTGATGTGTCTCTGATTCCTCCACTCTGCGGCCTCTAATCTGTGTTTTTTAGGCCAAAAATTGGGCTAAAAGGAGCCCAGAAATCATCCCAGCGTTTTCTGATGCGTCCAGCATGTGGCTCTGTCACGCGTACGCGTCAATTGAACTTTTGCAAGGTCATGCGTGCGAGTCACTTAACATCATGACAACTATAAAAAATTATATATCATTTCGAAGCCCCGGATGTTAGCTTTCCAATGCAACTGAAACCACCTCATTTGGACCTCTGTAGCTCAAGTTATGGTCGATTTAGTACGAAGAGGTCAGGCTTGACAGCTCAGCAATTCCTTCAATTTCTTGTATTCCTTCCACTTTTGCATGCTTTCTTTCCATCCTCTAAGCCATTCTTGCCCTATAAATCCTGAAATCACTTAACACGCATATCACGGCATCGAATGGTAATAAGAGGGGATTAAACATAGCAAATTTAAGGCCAAAGAAGCATGTTTTCAATCATAGCACAAAATTAGGAAGGAAAATGTAAAGCATGCGAATTATATGAATAAGTGTGAGTTTAGTAGATAAAATCCACTCAATTAAGTACAAAACGTACCACGAAATAGTGGTGCATCAAGCTTCCCCCTAACACAAATCACCAAGTTTCATGAACACACAAGCAAAAAATGTGATTCTCATAGGAAAAATGAAACTGCAATTTAGTGAGGGAGATGCTTACCAAATTTGTAGATAGAAATGAAGAGGAGGAGATGGGTTTCACGTGCAAATGGTGTGGCGACCGAAGCTCCGGGTCAAAAGATATGGGTAATTGAAGAGGGAGGTGAATAGGATTTTGTTCAAGGTTTTATCTCTTCTTCTCTTCACAATGTTAAATGGTTTAGTGTTGTGAACTGTGAAGGACAATGTGCTTAACTTAGCACATGTTGACGGTGTTAGTGAATGGGCCCAAGGCCCAATTGTAGCCCAAGTCTGTTTGCTTAGTTTTTTGGCCTAATTTTAGGCCAAATCCTTTAGGATAAGTATTTTAATTTATGTTCTAAATATTTTTATCCTTCCAAAATATAAATTTTAAATTTCCAAATCTTATTCACTTATAATTTAATTTATTAGCTATTAATTCATTAATTACAATTTAACTGAACTTTACACCCTACCCACCTAATTAGAAAATGTTGCTCTCAAAATTTAGTTATTTGTAAATAATTGCATAGTCCTTTCTCATGTCTGTTTCCAACTTCCAAGTATGTTCCTCGACGCTGGCTCGACTCCAAGCAACCTTTACTAACAGGACTTCTTTTTTGTGCAGTTTCTTGATGCTGACATCATCAATTCTGACTAGAACCACTTGAAACGTCAGATTCTCCTTTAACTGAATTGATTCAAGTTCTAACACGTGAGCTGTATCCGATGTGTATTTGTGAAATTAGGATACTTGAAAGACATCATATAGGTTTGAAGGGTGTGGCGGCAAAGCCACCCAATAGGCCACTGGTCCAATCCGTCTCAACACCTCAAAGGGTCCAATGTACCAGGGTTTAACTTCTTTGTCTTTATTGCCCGTCTGATGCCCATAATTGGAGTAACTCTCAGGAATACATGTTCACCCTCTTCAAACTCTAACGGCTTTCTCTGCCCATAATTTGATGACTTTGCATAGTGATGATTCTAGTTCTAATTTTCTTGATTTTCTCTATTGTCTTAGCTATAAATTCGGGATCTAAGATGCTTGATTCTCTGGGTTCATACCAACACAGAGGCGATTTACACTTTCGTCCATACAATGCTTCATAAGGAGCCATCCGCATGCTTGCATGATAACTGTTGTTATAGGCAAATTCTATTAATGGTATATACCTATCCTAACTTTCTGGTTGATCTAACACGCATGCTCTCAACATGTCCTCTAAGGTCTGAATTGTTCTTTCTGATTGTCCATTCGTTTGTAGATGATAAGCATACTTAGATATAATCATGTACCGAATTCCTTCTAAAAGGTTCCCCAAAACCTTAAAGTGAATTGGGGATCACGGTCTAACACAATTGTTGCAGGCACACTATGGAATCTCACAATCTCCTTGATATACACTCTTGCTAACTTGTCCAAGGAACAATTTACCCGAACAGGCAAAAAATGAGCTGATTTAGTTAACCGATCTACAATTATCCAAATCGCATAAAATCCTACCCGTGTCCTTGGTAAACCCGTTACAAAGTCCATAGTGATGCCTTCCCACTTTCACTATGGAACCTCTAATGGTTGTAACATGCTAGACGACTTTTGATGTTTAATTTTTGCCTTCTGACATGTCAAACACTTAGCCACATATACCGCGCGCCATATTATTCTTCATTCTGGGCCACCAAAACATCTGCTTTAATTCATGATACATCTTAGTAGTTCCAGGATGAATTAAGAATTCACTTCTCTTAGCCTTAGATAGTAACTCATTTCGTAAGTTCTCCACACTTGGTACGCAAATTCTCTCTTTATACCTCGAAATTCCTTCTTGATCCTTCTTGATCTCTTCCTGTTTTTCTTGTCCCATGGACTTTAACATTTTCTGTAGCTCTTCACTCTCTAGTTGTGCTGGCTGAATATCAGTCTTAAATCACTCGTAATTTGCAACTGATTAAAACTTACACCTTCAGTCATATTCTACACTTCTAACGCGAGACGTCTGGACAGAACAAAATGTCCTCGTCGCGTATGCATGCCCCACAAAAATGGTAAAAAGCTATTAAGTTATGCAGAAAGTACTTTTTCACACCAAACTTCCGACGTGCATAACTCTTTCGTTAAAAATTATTTTTTATTCGTTCTTCAAATGGCGTAAACTTTACGAACCCAATTTTTCTATAAATTAAGTTTGAAAAAGTTTGGGAGTCCGGAAGCTGAGTTATGGCCCGTCGAAGTTCGGTTAAAAATCAAGTTTTTCATAAGAATCACAAACCACTATTTTTACAATTTCCATTTCAAAACCAAAGAGTTTTCAAGTTCCAACTCAAACCAACCATATCCAAAACATACCTAAATACTTCACATTTATTTCATGACCCATCAATACCCAAATTCATCAAGTTCAACCCCAACAATTCTTAATCAACACAACTTCATACTCAATCATCAATGTATCATTTTTATTCATCAAAATCATCATTTCATCAACCATCAACCACAAGCTTCAATAACAATATATTCTCAAACTAAATCAACATTTTTCATCAAGATTACTAAACATTAACATAGTCATACATTTTAACCTATCCTATGGTCATCAAGCCTAAGTTTTCACAAAATATTATATATTATCTACGAGAAACCAAAACCATACCTTGGCCGATTTCTCCCTATGCCAAAGATACCTCAATTAGCAAAATCTCAAGCCTCCACCACCAAGATTTTAGCACTCAAGCTCAATCCAAGTTTCCAACCTTCTCAAATATGCTCCAAATCACGTATATATTACCTAATCCATATCATCACATTTATACACACAACTCAATACCCAACCACATATAATCAAGGAAGTTATATGGGTTTGAGAGTCCTTATCTTATTCATGCCTAAATTGAACAAAACTCACTAATTTTCTCAAGCTAGTTTGATCCTAAACACAAAAATATCAAATTTCAATAACCAATTTTCCAAATTTTTAAAATCTAGGAGAAAGAGAGGCTGAGAGTGAGATTAAGGTTTTTATACTAAATTGATTAGCGGGATTTGTATAGCTCGACGCGGTGGACACTTGGCCACAAACGGTGCGGTAATCGGAACTCGGAATTGGAAGTTATAGCAATTTGAATCTTTGAGTGAGGGTTTGGTGTTCTTGCTCTATCCCCAATTGTTCCCAACGTGTTTCCCTTTGCTTTGGGAAGGAAGAAGAGCTGATGCTCTTAAGTGTTGATGGGTTGGTTGGACCTTGGGTTCGATTTGCACCCGGTTTAACTATTTTGACCTGTTTGGCCAAATTTTGAGCCGAAACTTTTAAAATTAGTATGAAAATTCGTTTTTTGATAGTTCTATCCCATTGGATTAATAAAATTTAATTTTTTAATTTTTTAATTAATAATTAATTTATTGACTGATTATTCGTTAATTATACAAGATTTACATTTATTTTTGACAAAATAAATGTTGGGGTCCATTTTGACAAAAGCAAAATTTTTCAGATGCCAAAATAGCTATTTAGTGATTTACTATGTGTTTTAATTCTATTTGATTCACTTATCCTCTTTTAAACCCTCCCCCTTTAAGTCTAATTTGGAGAAATTAGAGTTTAAAAATTGATATTGTATTAGTAATAGAGTTTGTTTGCTGAATAGGATGTTTCGTTTACGACATCAATTTCTGACATTAATGGAGCATGTCTACCTTAACGGATGGATACTTTTATCACGTTTTTTTTATTTTTGAGGATATTTTTATCAACATTAAAAGGAAAGAATGATGATGATAATGAAAGAAGGAAAAAAATAGAAAAAAAAAGGAAATTAAACGAGAAAAGAAAAAGAAAAAGCATTATGACTTAGTTAGACTTGATTAAAAAAATATTTCACTGCCTAGCATTTTTGAAAAGCAAAATATACGGTCAAAACTCAAAAGGCTTTTTTTCATTTGAAATAAACAATGGTTTAAATTTTAAATTTAAAATTAAAAATATATTTTATGTATTATTAAAGAATTTTATAGACTGACAATATTTATAGATGATATTTTATAGATTTTGGGCGTGAAATGAAAGAAATAAAACTTATTTCATAGGGCATAGGCTGTGAATTTAAGATAGATCATTGACTATATGTTTGTATTTAGCAGTAAGAGCCTACAAAAAATATAAGTAAATTAGCTATGGCTTACACTGTGTACTCAATAACTTATTAATAGAATGTGTTAAAGTTAATAGAGTGTAAGAAATGTCAATAATAAAATATTCTATTTGAATTTAAATAAAATATAAAAAATTAACTAAAAAGAATAGTAATAAAAAATTTGTGTTTTAATCCAAAAACAAATTTAGAAAAATGATTCACAAACTTATGAATTTTTAAAAATAACACTTTCATAAAATTTAGTAAAAATCTCATAAAACATGGGGATATTTTTAAAATTTTAGACAAATTTTAAAGACAAAAGATATACTTTACTCTAAAAATTAATTATTGGGACTTTTGATTCTAAAATGCATAAATATTTAATAGGAAAAACCACTAATTTTGTCCTTGAATTATTAATACGCTGACAAAAATAACCTCCACTTTTATTGACGATAAGAATACCCCTTAAATATTTAAAAATGCTACAAAAATATCTAATCATAAAGAAAAGCCTATTTGGATAACGAAATTGGCTAAGGTGATAAACAGATTTGCAAATGTGACATCTGTTACATATAATCTCATTAGACTTCTAATTCACCCCTCAATTTTAAAACCCTAATTTTTCTAGATTCTCAAATCTACATAGAGGGAAAGAATGAAAGAACAAAAAATTGATGGAAACAGATGAACAAAGGAAGGAAGAAAATGAGAGGGTGATGGCTGGTGCAGATTTTGAATACCACAAACTAACCGATAAGTGTACCAGGTCGAACCAAGTAATAACCCAGGTGAGTGAGTGTCGATCCCACGAGGATTAATGGATTGAGAAACAATAATTGGAAGATTAGACTAGTCAGACAAGCCAATTTGAGTATTTTGTGTTCCAAGTATCATAAAGCAATAAATCAGAGAATTCAAGAAAGCAAGTAATGAGCGGTTGGTGAAAATAGTATGAGAAAATAATTAAGGCTTTGGAGATGTTAGATTTCTGGATTAATAGTTTTTATCACTCACTTTAATCATGCAAATGTTCAATTCATGGCAAACTCTAATTGATTAAACCATAATTCCTTAGCAATTTAATCTCTTCTAACCAAACTAACCGTCAATTCCTTAGTCACTTAATTTAAATTAGAAGTTTAAGTTCAATCCTAGTTTATGAGCCACACAAATCCAAGGTACCCAAAGATAAGATGATTATATATCATGTATCACGTTAAGTCTAGGTAATTAGAGAATTATGAGGAATTAATTTTTAGCTGTTATTCAAGTGATTTAACTTTTCCAAGATTCAACAAGAATTCAATTAGAAAAAGAGTTCTCTTTCAATATACTATAATTCTTAGGAAGAAGAACAAAATCAATCCATGAAAATAAACCAGTGAATTAATTAAGAGAAGAATGACAATAGTATTAATCTATTAAAATAACAGAGCTCCTAACCTTAACAATGGAAGATTAATTTCTCATGGTGCGAAGAAAATCGTAGCAGAGTAAAGTGTAAAAGTGTGGAGAAGAAGAAGAAGAAGAAGAAGAAGAAGAAGAAGAAGAAGAAGAAGAAGAAGAAGAAGAAGAAGAAGAAGAAGAAGAAGAAGAAGAAGAAGAAGAAGAAGAAGAAGAAGAAGAAGAAGAAGAACCTAGGACAAGATATCTTCTCTTTTATATCTAATTATAATTGATACAAAATTTAAATTCTAAAACCTAAAAATATCTTTTCTTAATTCAAAGTTGTTTTAAAAATAAAATTAGAGCAAGAGATTTGGTGTTGAATCGCGTAAGGACCACTCTGGTTCTCGCTACTGGCGCCAAACTTGGCCATCTGGCATTTGGTGCCATCTGGACAGCAATACTTCATGCTTTACAAGGTTCCTGACACCAAATTTGGCAATCTAGCATTTGGCGCCAGCCTGACAGAGACGATAGTGAGCTTTCTGTGTTCTGGCACCAAACTTGGCCATCTGGCGTTTGGCGCTAGCCTGGCAGCCTTGAATTTGAAGCTTTTCTTCTCTCTGAACTCTGCCAAACTCATCTGAATGCCACCTGTAATAAATCAAATCGCAAAACAACTCAAAATAGCATTCATGGTGGCTTAAAATACCTAAATCTTAAATTAATTCAACAAATCTGCATGCAAATCACTAAGGAAAGATAAGAAAGATGCTAACGCATCACAACACCAAATTTAAATTGTTGCTTGTCCTTAAGCAACTGAAAAAAATATGAACCTGAGATGCGAGTTTGCCTAAGAGCTGAGCTTTCAATTAAGCTCCTGTCTACCTGTTGAATAGGGTTAACAATACTATGATTCTGAATAGTTTCGCCATCTCATAGTCATTTGGAAGTTCAGAAATGCCAATGTCATTCTGAATTGGGATCCAGATAGTATTATTAATTTTTTCTCTCTTAACTTCCAATTAATCCTTGAGCACAACATTTTCTTTTCTTTTCTTGGGTGCTTTGCACCTTGAGCCTAGCCGTGACTCTAAATGTTTTGTCTCAAACTTTTGTTTGGCACAGAAATACCACAAGCACTTAATTGAGAAACTCTTTGAGTTTTGATTTGTTTTTTCTATTGATTTCTCCCAGTCAGTGGTGCTTAGAACCTTTAGCTTCTCTTTATTTGCATTTGGCTTTGACCCTAAGTACTCTATCTCAAGACTTCCTTGGCACATTTACACCACAAGCATATAGTTAGGAAAATAACTCTTTGAACTTTGATCAATTATAACCTTCCTAGCTATTGATGCTCAGAGCCTTGGGCCTTGCATTTTGTTTTCTTTTTCTTGCTATTTCTTTTGTTTCAAGGATCAACTTCTTGTTTAATTTAGTGAATTCATAATACTTCTCCAAGTCCCTGTTCCTCATGAATTGGCATCCTTTATTCCAAGGTCAAACATGCATTGTTCTTTTTTATGCATTCAAAATCACAGATAAATACCAATAAATATAAATTGACAAGACAATTGTAACTTTAAACTCAACTACTCATGCATTACACCACTTTTTTTTTTGAATTTAAGCTCAGATAGTGATACATGAGACATTCTTGAATTGAAACATAATTAAACTAAGATATGAAGACTAGGAATTACTAAGACTCATGCAAAGAACATATAAATCAAACAAAAAGAATAGGAAATTAACATAACAATAGCGAAAGGGAAATAGGAATTGAAAAAGAAACTGAACCACCTCAGCCATCATGGTGGGTATCTCTCTCTCTCCAGGCTGTGCTCCTCCATGAAGATGATTAACCTCCCTTTGGTGCCAATTGATGATAAGATAAACAGAGAACTCACTCTACAACACCAAAGTTAAAAGCTTTCTTGTCTCCAAGCAAAGAAAAATTGAAAACGGGGAAGGACATAGAAAGCACGGATAAGTAAAAACAAAAAATATTGCAAAAGAAGAAGAGAGTGATATAAAGGAAAGAAAAATTAATTTTTTTCCGGTGCCAAATGCCAGATGGCCAAGTTTGGCGCCAACTGTCCAAAGTGAAACTCCTTTGGAATGCATGCCATGGCGTCAAACACCAGATAGCCAAGTTTAGAGCCAGGGCACCCAAAAGCAATTCTCTCCAGGGTGGTCTGTACATTATTCCGTACGCATCTGTTCCTGTTTTAAACACTTTGTATGACCAAAATACATGTAAAACGAAGAAAAACTACAAATAACCATAATAACACAAACAAAACCAAAATGAATATAAAATCAAAGGATACTAAAGATTGGATTGCCTCCCAACAAGTGCTTCTTTAATGTCACTAGCTTGCAGTTGATTTCTTGTTAAGGTGGGAGTTGACCGTAGTGCTTCAATTCCTTCCCTCTCATTGTGAATTTTCTCCCTATGTCCCCATGAAGTAGCTCAATATTCTTAAGAGAGAGGATTCTATTTACTATATAAGGTAACATTGGATTACAAGTCAACACCACCTTCAACCCTGGGGAGAAACCTTCCGTGGGGCTCTTTTTGTTTCTTCATCCCCTGGGCACTTTCTTCTTGGAAACTTCCTCCTTGGTGGATGACGCACAGCCAACACCAAACTTAGGTTTGATGTTAGGGAAAATTATATTGATTCCCATCAAAGGAGGCTTAAGCTGCAAACCCTGTTTTACATCATCCGGGAGTTCTTGGAGACTTGGATCAGTGAACTCAATATTCATGCAATTGCCTTCTAAACGTGAGAGATGTATGGGTTTAAAAACCTTGAAGATCAAATGCTCCTCATGCACCCTCAATATCAATTCACCTTCTTCCACATCAATCAGAGCTCTCTTAGTGGCTATGAATAGTTTTCCTAGGATTATAGAGACGTTTTCATCCTCCCCCATGTCAAAAATTACAAAATCTGCTGGAAGAAAGAACTTTTCCACTTTGACCAAGATATACTCCACTATTCCATGTGCATGCTTCAAAGACTTATCTGCCATTTGTAGTGTTATCCTTATTAGTTTCTCTTCTTTGATTTTCAGTTTTTTCATTACAGACAGGGGTATTAAATTGATGCTTGCACCTAGATCACATAAGATTTTCTTAAAGGTTGTGCTCCCAATGGTACATGAAATTTGAAAACTCCCTGGATCTGGAATTTTTTTTGGTAAATTACTCTGAATTATGGCACTACATTCTTTGGTCAGGACCATTGTCTTATCTCCCTTTAAATTTCTCTTCTTGGAAAGTAACTCCTTCATGAATTTAACATAGAGAGGTATTTACTCCAAAACCTCAGCAAAAGGAATATTGATTTGCAACTTTCTGAAGACTTCCAAGAACTTTGAAAACTGCTTGTCCTTGGTCTCCTTTTGAAGCCTCTGAGGATATGAAATTTCGAGTTTATACTCAGGCACTGGAGCTTTCACTTTGTATTGCTCGACATCAACCGGAAAAGGATTATCAGGGTGCCTCTCAGGGGCCTGCTTCTCCTTGGCTTGTGCCTCCTCTGAAGCTTCTTTTTCAACCGGCTCCTCAATAACTTGTGCTTCTGTAGTTACCACTTGTCCACTAATCAAGGTGATAGACTTGCACTCCTCTCTTGAATTTGGAATTATGTTACTAGGAAAGGTATTGGTGGATCTTTTATCAATTTCAGCACCTTTTTTGGCTAGTTGATCCATATGAACCTCCAAGTTCCTAATTGAAGCTATGGTTTCCTGTATGAAACTAATAGTATTTTTGGAGAGTTCAGCAACTAAACCTTCCAAGTCATAAGATCTCAAAGAACTGGATAGTGAATTGTTGTTGTTGAAATTACTCTAATTGAAATTATTCTGATGGTCCTGATTGTTATTGAAATTCTGGTGCCTCTATGGTTGATTTTTCCATCCAAAATTTGGGTGATTTTTCTACCTCAGATTGTAAGTCTTGGAGAAAGGATCATTATTGGGGGGTCTGGAGGAATTGCCCACATAATTAACCTGTTTAGAGAAAAATTAACTATAATCAAAAGTCTCATATAAAACCCGCAAAATTAGGAAATTAAATTTTATAGTTTAAAAAGAAAGAAATAATTAAAATATAAATTTTGACACTAATTTTAAAGCTTTTGGCCCAAAATTGGGTCGAACGAGCTGAACCGGTTGGACCGGACCCAAATAGGGCTCAAGGCCCACTATATAAAAACCAAGACTTGCACTCTTCTTCCCCAAATGGCCTGAAACACGTTGATGGAGGGAGCAATCAGCTTTGAACCCTAACCCTTCCACATTCAATTTCAATTCCATAAAACTTCCAATCCGGAGCTCTGATCGTCGCACCGTTTGCAGCCACGCAACCACCGCGTCAAGCTCTACGAATCCATCGGAACAATTTAGTAGGTAAGCTTTGTTTCATTACCAGCTATTCACTCCCCTAATTTTGAAATTATTGAGTCAATATGTTGAGATTTTTTCGTGTAATTTCGGTATTTAGGATCGAATTAACTTCGTGAGCTTGCTGGGTCTTGCTCCAATTTTACGTTGGTAAGGTGAGAATTCTCAAATCCTTGTGAAATTGTTGGAAAAGCGAACCCTATTTTAATTTAGTGGTATTTACATGGTATTAGATTAACTTATGTGATTGTGGAGGCAAATTGATGAACATTGGAAGCTTGAGTTGATTTTTGGTGGCCGAATTTTTTGTTGGTGTACGTTTGGGGCCTTGGATGATTAAGGAATGGTGATTATTGTGACGTTCCGAGCTTAGAGAGGAATCAGCCAAGGTATAGTTTTGGTTTCTCATAATTAAAATATAATATATCATGAAAAATTAAGTTAGTTGATTGTAAGATAGGATTGGATTGCTGATGTTGTTGATGATTGATATTTGTTGGTTGTTGAATTAAATTATTGATTTGGATGTGTTGAGAATAATTGTTGAATTGGTGTTATGGAATTGGTTAAGTAAATTATGAGGTGTTGAGTATTGAGTTTGTCTACGAAAATGTGTTGCTTGTTGATTGATAATGAGGAATTGACAATGATTATGAGTTATGATAATGATATATTGATAAATTTTGAGTAATGTTGTTTGATTATGAATTGTTTGGGTTGAAATTGATGAAGTTGGGTATCGGTGTGTTGTGGAAGGTATGGAGAGGACATGGATATGGTTTGAGCACAACTAATGTTGTTTTGGAGTGTGAAGCTTTGAAATGAAATTGTGAATTTGGTAAAAATAGAGGTTTGATGATTTTGTGAAAAATTGATTTTTGACCCAACTTTGGCAGGTCATAACTTGGCTTTCGAACCCTCAAATTTTGTTAAACTTATTTTAAATGAAAATTAGGTTCGTGAGGTTTATGCCGTTTGAAGAACGGGTGAAAGATATTTTAAAACAAAAAAGTTATGCGCGTCCAAAGTTAGCTGTACAAAACAGAAAATTTTGGACGTAGCAGCTTTTTGCTTTGCTGCTATGCCCGCGTATGCAAACACCTACACAAGCGGCTAGTGGCCTCTACCTAGGGCCTCCGCGTACGTGGCAGTGTGACGCGTACGCGAGATGAAAAATTTCCAAGGCCTGTTTTGAAAGAGTTATATTTTTTGTGATTTAAACATGATTTCTAGCTTCTAAATCTCTATATTTACTCTCTAAGGTCCTAAATTTAGTTTCTAATTATAGGGAGAGGGGTGAACCTAGAGAAGGTGGTAACTTGGGGGTGAATGAAGATTTTTGAAGTGAAGGATTTGAATTGAAAAGTGTGGATAAAGTGATAACTAAATTAATGAGGCGTTGGTAACATTAAACGAGAAATGAATGATAATGATGATGACAAATGATGAACTTGAGATTGAATTGAGATATGAATTAATGAATTGTGGGTGTATGAGAGAGGGTATAAGGGTGGTAATGATAAATAGTGAGTGTGATTGGAGAGTGTGCTGGGCACTATATCCCTAGTAGACAGTGACTGTGACTATGATTATGGTTAATTGAGGAAGTACGGAAATGTTGCGAATATGCCGGAGATCCATAGACGAGTTAATGAATGAATGAATGATTTATAATGATTTAAAATGAAATTGATTTTTTGAGTTTTGACCTAGCAAGGATCGTTGTGGTTTACCGCTTGTCCAGTGTCGATATGGACGTGGGAATTGTGGTAATTTACCGCCCATGGGTTATGAAATTATGATTCATGCACCTAGCAAGGATCGTGGTGGTGTACCTCTTGTAAAGGATCGCAGATGGTGCGAATCATGGTTATTTACCGCCCACAGGTTGTTCCTTTCCAATTGAAAACATCTGTGGGGATCGAGGTGGTTTACCGCTCACCAGGTGAGAATCATGGTACTGTACCGCTCACCGGTTTTCAAGAGAACGATGTCCGGGTTAGTTACCGGACATGTCGGGTTGGCTATGTAACTGACAGATAAGACTCATCAGCCGTAGGGCAGGCATGTATTATGTGCATTTGTATATTTTGTTTGAGTGTGCATTGTCTTGGCTTACTTAATTGTTTATTCATGTTAATTGCTAATTGCCTGCTTGTTATACATGCTTTCTGTTTGTGCTTTCTTTGTTTGTTTTGCTTGTGCTTGCAACAGAGAGATCCCTCCTGTTAGTGGAGGAGACGTTGAGGATTATTCCACTGGTGATGGGGAGGTTAGAAGGAATCAGAAAGGGGAGAGTTAGTTTAGAATGAGAATCCTTTAGTTAATCGCCCTACTTTTCTGGTTTAAGTTATGAATTTAAGTTAAATTTAAATACTGGAAGTTCTAGGATTGTCTCTGGCTTTTTTGGAACCTTATATGTAAGTTATGTGGGCATCATTACCATACTGAGAATCTCTGGTTCTCATTCCATACATATGTTCTCCTTTTGTGTATGTTTTACTCTTACCTCATAGAGGCTTTTGATGGAGAACTAGGGTTATTTTGAGTATTTTGGAAACTTAGGGTTGTATATACTTATGTAAATATCCATTGGCCAACCTTAGTTTTGCTGGTTGAGCTTGGAGTTTGAATATTTGTATCCTTGACACTCTACTCTTATCGTATATGTATATCTTTACTTTTCTTCGTACGTAAGTATCTATTACGTGAGCATTGCGCTTTTAATTTTTTCTGAATTTTGTTTAAACTTTCCTTTAAGGCTCCTCAATTATTAAATTCCTTCAACTATTATTATATATACTTTTATTTTAGAGGTCGTAATACCTCACCACCTCAACTTTATGACTTAAGCGTAGAGTTTTGTGTAGTAGGGTGTTGCATCTCACCTTGAGAAAATCCACCACTCATGTCATAGGGAGAATCTTGGGTATTAATAGCTGAAACTAAGTCCACCCAAGTGTTGAGTAATGGCATTTATCTATTGGGACATAGCCTTATTTTGGGCGAGAATAGTGTCTAAGGCATCAAGTTCTATGACTCCCTTCCTCATGGCGGTCCTCTCAGAAGAGTATAAATACTGGTTGTTGGCAACCATCTCAATCAACTCTAGAGCCTCTTCAGTTGTTTTCTTGATATGAAGGAATCCTCCTGTAGAATTATCCAAAGAGGTCCTGGCGGCCTGAGTAATCCCATAATAGAAAATCTGCAACTGTATCCAGTCCGGAAACATGTCGGGAGGGCATTTTCTGAGCCTCACCTTGTACCTCTCCCAAGTCTCATAGAAAGATTCACCCTCTTGTTGCCTAAAGATCTAAACATTAGTCCCCAGCTTGGTCATCCTCTGAGGTAGAAAAAATTTGGTTAAGAACTGGTTGACTACATTATCTCATGTATCCAGGCTCTTCTTGGGTTGTGTATTAAGCCACTGCTTAGCTCGGTCTTGTACAACAAACAGAAAGAACAATAACCGGTAGACATTAGGATAGACTCAATTAGTCTTCACTGTATCATAAATTTACAGGAAATTAGAGATAAACAAGTTTGGGTTTTCCTGCAAAGTCCATGAAACTGACAGTTTTGTTACACCAAAGTAATGAGTTGAGGCTCCAACTCAAAGTTGTTGGTACTCACAGGAGGAACAATAATGCTACTGCCATAGAAAGTGGATTTGGAGCAGTGTAAGAACCAAGAGTTCTTCTAGGTTGCTCAGGAACATTAGGAGTATTAGGAATAGCAACATTATTGTTGTTATTTGGCTCCATAGTAATTACTTCAGCTTCTTCCTTAAAATTGTCTCTGAGACTTTCAGTAGCTCTAAAAGCTCTAGCCTGTTGTTGGCATCTTCTAACGGTCTTTTCAATCTCAGGATCAAAGTCAAGAAGAGGTTCCTTGTCTATGTTTCTACTCATAAACAAACAGAAAATAAGAAAAGTGGAAATCTCTACGTCAGAGTGAAGAGAATTTTCGGTGAGATAAACTAAGTAAAAGAAATAAAATAAAATAGACTAAATAAAAGGGCTAAAAATTTCGAAAATAAGGAGGTAATTTAAAGCAAAAATTTGAAAATAAGATGAGAAAAATAAGAAAATAAAATAAATAAACAAAAAGGAAAATTCAAGTAGTAAATTCGAAAACTGAAAGGAAAAAATTAAGCAAATTAAAACAGAAAACGTCTAATCTAGGTAATCAAACAATGGGTAGTTGTCAATCACAGTTAATCGCCGGCAACGACGCAAAAAACTTGGTGCAGATTTCGAATACCACAACTAACTGGCAAGTGCAGTGGAATAACTCAGGTGAGTGAGTGTCGATCCCATAAGAATTAATGGATTGAGCAATAATAATTAGATAATTAGACTAGCCAGACAAGCCAATTTGAGTGTTTTATGTTCCAAGTATCATAAAGCAATGAATCAGAGAATTCAAGAAAGCAAGTAATGAACGGTTGGTGAAAATAGTATGAGAAAACAGTTAAGGTTTTGGAGATGTTAGATTTTTAGATTAATAGTTCTTATCACTCACTTTAATCATGCAAAGGTTCAATTCATGGCAAACCCTAATTGATTAAACCCTAATTCCTTAGCAATTAAATCTCTTCTAACAAAACCAACTGTCAATTCCTTGGTCACTTAATTTAAATTAGAAGTTTAAGTCCAATCCTAGTTTATGAGCCACACAAACCCTAGGTACCCAAAGATAAGATGATTATATGTCACGTATCATGTTAAGTCCAGGTAATTAGAGAATTATGAGGAATTGATTTCAAGCTGTTATTCAAGTGATTTAACTTTTTCAAGATTCAAAAAGAATTCAATTAGAAAAAGAGAAGATATCTAGGCTTAGGTTCTTAATTCAAAGTTGATTTAAAAATCAAATTAGAGCAAGAGATTTGGTGCTGAATTGTGTGGGGATTACTTTGGTTCTCGCTACTGGCACAAAACTTGGAAATTTGGCGTTTGGCGCCAGCCTGGCAGAGATGATAGTGAGCTTTCTGTATTCTGACGCCAAACTTGGTCATTTGGCGTTTGATGCCAGCCTGGTAGCCTTGAATTTGAAGTTTTTTTCTTCCTGAATTCTGTCAAACTCGCGCGAATGCCACTTGTAATATATCAAATCGCAAAACAACTTAAAGTAACATTCATGGTGGCTTAAAACACCTAAATCTTAAATTAATTCGATAAATTCGCATAAAAATTACTAAGAAAAGATAAGAAAGATGCTCACGCATCAATGGCTAANNNTGCTGCCGATGAAAAACTCTTATGGACCTAAATGATTATGAATGTGAGATAATTGAAAATGATGGGAATATCTTTGGTGGGAAAAGTATATTGAGGAGTTTAGAAACCAACTTAAAATATTCCATTTGTGTGGCTGTGATTCATTCTTGGTCCAATTTTTATTATTTGCTTTAATGATCATGAAAAAGTTAAATTAAAATTATGTCCCAATTTTTTTTTTGGTCTTTTTGGACTGAAGCACAACACAAACAGATCCAAGAGGAGAGATGCAGCCTCATGAGTCAAGTCACTTGGTCTTCTTCTCAGCCTCCATGGAAACGCAACAATGGATGCCACCAGAGCCGCAACTCCACTGGCCACTGCGAGTCATGTTGTCAAGTCCGCTCCCTGAAGCATCAACAATCTTTTCATCTTGAACAAGAAATCTGCTTCGTCGTTGCTCCATAGTTGCTTCTTGTTTCCGTTCCAAAGTTCAAGTCCCAATTCATTTAAATAAAGTTTATGAAACATTATTTTCTGGATGTCTTTCTCGGCGATAGGGAAGAAGCGCCAACTTTGTTGGCATGTTTTGTGCCATTGATAAAGGACGATGGCGAGAATCGATCTCCACTAACTCTCTTTTTTATTTATAATTTTAAAAAATAGCTCAATGTAATTAAATTATTATTATTGTTATTGAAGATTTTCAAAAATAATTCATGAGATCTGTTGAGAAAATTTCAAATTGATAGTTAGAGATCCATTAATTTAGTTTCTGTTCAAACCCAAAATTAATACAATTTGCTTTCTCTTCACTTGAGGTACGAGAAAGAGGAGAAGTGGGTGGTGTTGAGGAATGAGGTGGAAGAGGAGCCGGTAGTGACAAAGTGGAAAAGGATATTCTCAAGGCATGTGCTAGAGGATGACAGCCATGGAAACTAGAGGTTGCTGCTGCTGGCGTCAACATGCATTATATCCGAGCACCTGTTATCTTCAGTTCTTTGAATTAATTAAATTAAGAGTTAAGTATTTTGTTCGTCCCTAATGTCTTGGGTAAAAATCAAAATCGTCCCCGACCTTTTTTTCTTATTAAAATCATCCTCAACGTTACTGAACGTTTTAAAATCATTCTTTTTCAAATTTTTGGACTAAATTACCATTTATTATCATCTCTCCCCTTTACTCTCCTCTGTTTACCTCCTTGGCTCCTCCCCCTTCCCTCTTCCCTACTCCAATCTCTCCATTCAAGTCTTCAACAATGACAACTATTTTTTTTATTTAAAAAAATTAAACAAAGCTAACGCAGCATCAACAACAATATATTCAGATTCCACCCGAAATCTTCAATAGCAACAACTATTTTTTTTAATTTAAAAAAAATCAAGCAAAGCTAACACAAAATAACGCAGCATCAACAACAATATATTCAGATTCCACCCAAATCTTCAACAACAACAACTATTTTTTTTTAATTAAAAAAAAAACAAGCAAAGCTAACACAGAGTCAACAACAACAATATATTTAGATTCAAAAATTCATCAACAACAATAACACCAATTCAAATTCAAGACAAAAAATTCAAGAGAGAAGAATGTAGAAAAGAGAGAAGAGGGAAACTCAGAGAAGAGAGGTGGTGTTGCTGCCGTCCGTCGCCGTCGCGGTTGAAGGAAAGAGGAGGACGAAGCGACGGCACGGAAGCTACGACCCCGATATGGTTGTCGTTGAGGGCTAAGGAGAGGCTGGGATCACCGAGAAAGTGGTCGTCGTGGGAGATGAAGAAGGTGAGGCCAACGTCAATAGAGGAAGGGTTGAGGTTGGTGATGGAGAGGGAGAAGAAGGCAGAGAAGGAGGAGGATGAGAAGATGGTACGGTGGCAGAAAGAGAAAGAAGAAGAATTGGGGTTGTGGTTGGGAGAAGGTACCGAAGAGAGGGATAGGAAGAAGGGGAGTGGATCCTTTGCAGTGAAAAAAAAACTGGATGTTGTCCAGTGTGTAATCTAACCCTTCATTGCTTTCTCTCTCCTATTTAATTGTGGTCCCACTTAGAGAATTAAAGGTAAAAGATCACACTTTATTCTCTCAAGTGTTTTTTTCACTGGAGATGATCCATTTTCAGAAAGAAGGGGATAGGAGGAAAGAAAGGGAAGAGATATGGAGACAAGGTAAGAGTTAGAAGGGGGTTATTTTTGTTTTTTAATATTATTTTTATTAATTTTAAGGGTAATTTGGTCAAAAAAATAAAATTAAAATAGAAAAAGATGATTTTATATCATTTTGTAATATNGAATATACTTTTCCCATTATAAAAAGTTTCGAAAATGATATACAGTTCCCAAAGTTCTGTGACACAGTAAAAGGGAATAAGGTGATGGAAAAAAAGGGAGAGAGATTAGGATTTTAATTTGAAAATTATAAAAAATAGTGCCACATCGTTTATTTTAGATGTTACTTTTATATTTCACTTTTTTAATTTTAATATGAGGCTAGCTTTGGTGTATTTCATGGTTATTGGGGTCTGGCGTGCATTACATGGGTGTGGGGGCTGCGTAGGTGAAATCGGACGGTCCGATTTATGGGGCATGTAATCGGACGGTCCGATTACTGGCGTGGAGGGTAAACAAATCGGACCGTCTGATTTGCATACCATTGCCACGCATCGCGCATGCACCAACCAGCCAGTGGACCCCTTCTCACATTCGAGTAAAACCCCAGCCTTCCATCCAGTGCCCCACTTCATTCCTCTCTCACTCTCAGACCCTTCTATCTCTTTCAAAATTCATTTTCTTTCTTCCATTGAAGCTCCAGCAGTAGCAAAAAAATTCAACGAGGGGAGACCAAGTTAAACAATGCCAAGGAGACGAAGAACAAAAGATGTTAATCGTCCAGAGTTACACATTGTTAATTATCTTGATCATCCTAATTATGTAAGTTTATTTTACTAAATTAATTTTTTAATTTAAATAATAATAATTAGGTTACATGTTATTTGAATATTTAGTTAATGTATGCTGTTAGTTAGTTCAAATGTTAAAGTTGTGTAAGTATAATTAGTGAACTAAGTAAAATAAATTTATTTTTCCCTGATCGAGGTATTATTATTATTATTATTATTATTATTATTCTAGTGACCGTTAGTTTAGGTTTAGTTTACTAATTTAAACTAGTTTAGATAGTTAATTACTTTAGGAATAATATGGTTAGTTAGTAGAATAGATTATGTATGGTTGTTAATTTAATTTTTATATGTGCCCGTACAGTGATAATAATAATAATAATAATAATAATAATAATAATAATAATAATAATAATAATAATAATAATAATAATAATAATAATAATAATAATAATAATAATAATAATAATAATAATAATAATAATAATAATAATAATAATAATAATAATAATAATATAACAAAAATGAGGAATCAGTTATATAAATATAAATTAGGTATTAGGCTCATTAATTTATATATGACAAAGTAACGTGTGTAACTCAACGTTATGATGGTTTGAGGAGATAATAAAGTAATGTGACGGCATTAGTTAGCTGAATAGGAACTAGAAATCGTTGCCTTAACAAGTGCAGTGACTGGGAGATTGCGCGCTCCCTTCAAAACCGAGTTGATACACTCTACTAGATTAGTTGTCATATGACCCCATCGGTATCCACCATCAAATACCAAGGCATACTGCTCGCGCGGTATCCTGTCTAGCCAATTACTGTACGCCTCACCGCGTTCGCGCAATTGCTGATAACGTATCTCGTACTCGCGAACCGTCCTCGAATATCCTATGTTACACAAAAGGCCTCATCATAAAATCATGCATTATAACATAATATTAGATAATAACAAATTTGTTTTATTCAAATTTATCTATGTTGACGATAAGCTTCTGCAAGTACGGAGCCTTGAACTTTCTCAAGAAGTTCGACTCTATATGCCGGATACAAAATATGTGGAAAGCCCTAGGAGGAGACCAGGCTCCGTTACTCCGAACAATAGCTGAGTTGATGGATTCATGTCTATCAGATATAAGGCCCACACCGTCACGCGTCACCACATGCTGTCGCAAGTTACTGAGAAAAAAGTGCCACTCGTCAGATGTCTCTCCCTCCACTATCACAAATGCAATGGGCACAATATTGTTGTTGCCGTCCTGAGAAACTGCCACCAACAGAAAACCTTTATATTTTTCATACAAATGAGTTCCGTCTACCTGCACTATTGGCTTGCAATGTCGGAATGCTCTAATACAAGGGTAATAACTCCAGAAGACTCGATGTAAGACACGGATGTCAGGAACCAAGTCATCACCCTGGTACGCAGGCATTGTTTCAAAGTTAGCGACCGCTGATGGCTCTTTGTGACACATGGCCTCAAACCATATGGGCAAAGCTTCATACGAAGCTTCCCACCCGCCGAAAATTGACTCCACTGCCTTCTGCTTTGCTAACCAGGCTTTGCAATAACTTACGGTGTAATTAAACTTCGACTGTACCTCCGCAATGACTGATTTTACCTTTATAGATGGGTCAACTTCTACCAACGGCTTAATTGCTTCTGCAATTGTGTCGGAACCCAATTCGGAATGATCTTGAGAAATGGTTGCTCGAGTACACGTGTGACTACCATTGTACCTTCTTATCTCCCAACAGTACTTTTTGGACATTTTACTCACCCTGATCAGCCAGTCACAACCAGCACCGTACTGTGTATATTTAGCATAGAATGTTGTTGGCTCCGACTTGTACACCCTATAATCCACGCCTCGACGGATTGTATAATCTTTCATCGCCTTAATCACTGCCTCCCTAGAACTGAATTCCATCCCCACGATAAATTCACCGTCCGCTACAACAGGAAGCTCTGCTACATTCACACCAGAAATTATGTGCTCTGATTAATAATTATAAATTGGTCATATAAATATAAATAAGTAACTAAATACATAGGAAATAAAAAATCAACCAAAAAACTAAACGCTAATTACCAGAGTTATCAGAACCGAACCGGTCATCAACCAGGTCAAATGACTGGGTCACTGGTTTATCTGGTTGAACCGGTCATAATTAAATCAAATTATTAAATTATAAGAATAAAATTAAATTGAACAAGAAAAATAAATAATAACAAAATCAATATCAATATACCAACATACCAATATACCAATATATTTATATCCTATGGGTTATTACTTGTTTCGTGTTCGTGTCCATGTGTGGTCCAACCAACCAACCGAACCGGTTAGACGGCCGATTCACCTTTTAACCAGTCAAAACGGTCCGGTCAATCTGGTTTGGCCCAGTCGAACCGATCTAGCCCGGTCGAACCTGTTCGGTCTGGTTTGTTTTGAACCGGTCCGGTCCAATCAAACCAGTCCGGTCCGGTCCCACCATCCGATCCGGCCCGATTTTGACAAGTACGCTAGTTACCAGATATAAAAGCTCGCACAATCAACTATCATTTCTACTGATCACATGTTCGACATGCTAACTAATCAATCTGTCATATTAATCTATCATACATTGTATCAAAACTACATACCTGCATTCATATACTTAGGAAATTTCGGTGTATGCATGGCCTCCAAATCCAGCGAGCGCATGAAAGTAGGCTCCACAAACGGATGCTAGTTTACTAGTGCATTTGCCACATCCGCCACATCTGCCTGCATAGTGTCCTCGACCTGATCTCCATCTCCATCCGGATCAAGGCATTCATAATTACTTTCGAACTCCTCCTCACTATCAATATTATAATTTTCCAGCTCAATATTTCGGTCTGCTTCCGACTGCTCAAACTCAATATACAGCTCAATGAATGATATCTGTGACCGAGTTTCCATGTACACTGAAAACATATCTTGCATGCTCGCTTCATCGGTTATATATTTGGTTTGAAACTGAACGAACCCACCAAATACAGATACTGGGTTCCTGTACAAAATGCACGATATTCTCCTACATATTTGAGAATCCATCTTCTCACAAATTACACCTTTTAATTCTTCAAACGACAACGTAAATGGAATAACAATATCCAATGGATTTTCACACACAAATTTTACACCTTCAGCTGTTTGTAATAAAATCTGCCCATGATAATAAATCTTTAACAATACTCTATCATCCATTATGATATACTCACAAGAAACACTCTCAAACTTGGAAAAATAGGATCTTCAAACAATGAACATGAAAGCTGGTGCCAAAACAATGAAGAAGAAGAAGAAATAACTAAAGGGTTTTCAGAAGAGAGATTTCAAAGACTAACAAAAAATGGAGACTTCGGGTAATGTTGAGGTATATATAAAACCATAAATCGGACGGTCCGACCACATTTCAACAGTTAACTTTTATTACGCTCTGAAATCGGACCGTCCGATTTTGATCACATTCAAATTCAAAATTTTTAGCATGCAGCAAATCGGACCATCCGATTTAAGTGAACTAATCCAAAAATTTCTCAGCCTCATGTAATCGGACAGTCCGATTACTATGCTCGATTTTTTCCCTCACTCACAATTCGGACCGTCCGATTTGTGCCCCCTCTCTCAAACAAAGAAATCGGACGGTCCAATTTCTAGTCCCTATTCAGCTAACTAACGCCGTCACATTACTGTATTATCTCCTCAAACCATCATAACGTTGAGTTACACACGTTACTTTGTCATATGTAAATTAATGAGCCTAATACCTAATTTATATTTATATAACTGATTTCTCATTTTTGTTATATATTATTATTATTATTATTATTATTATCACTGTACGGACACATATAAAAATTAAATTAACAACCATACATAATCTATTCTACTAACTAACCACATTATTCCTAAAGTAATTAACTATCTAAACTAGTTTAAATTAGTAAACTAAACCTAAACTAACGGTCACTAGAAAAAAAATTAATAATAATAATAATAATAATCGAAATAATAATAATAATACCTCGATCAGGGAAAAATAAATTTATGTTACTTAGTTCACTAATTATACTTACACAACTCTAACACTTGAACTAACTAACAGCATACATTAACTAAATATTCAAATAACATGTAACCTAATTATTATTATTTAAATTAAAAAAATTAATTTAGTAAAATAAACTTACATAATTAGGATGATCAAGATAATTAACAATGTATAACTCTGGACGATTAACATCTTTTGTTCTTCGTCTCCTTGGCATTGTTTAAATTGGTCCCCCTCCTTGAATTTTTTTGCTACTGCTGGAGCTTCAATGGAAGAAAGAAAATGGGTTTTGAAAGAGATAGAAGGGTCTGAGAGTGAGAGAGGAACGAAGTGGGGCACTGGATGGAAGGCTAGGGTTTTACTCGAATGTGAGAAGGGGTCCATTGGCTGGTTGGTGCTTGAGCGACGCGTGGTAGTGGTACGCAAATCGGACGGTCCGATTTGTTTACCCTCCACACTAGTAATCGGACCATCCGATTACATGCCCCATAAAACGGACCATTCGATTTCACCTACGCAGCCCCCACACCCATGTAATGCACGCCAGACCCCAATAACCATGGAATACACCAAAGCTAGCCTCATATTAAAATTAAAAAAGTGTTAGGTATTATTAATAGTTATTAATATAAACCAAATAGGATTTAGTTTAGATATTAGAATTAGAATATATATTTTTATATTGCTGTCGAGTAATAATAATAATTAGATTTAATTTTAAATTTATTTGAGTTTAACATTCTATTTATATTAAAGGAATGGAAATCATTATTAAGAAATAAATAGGATCTAGATATTAGAAAATATAGTTTTCATGGAAATAATAGTAATAAATAGATGTTTATTTTAGTTTCATTTAAGGTTTATTAATTATGTTATGTTGCTTATGTGATAATGAGAATGGTAGAATGTTAAATATGGTATGTTAATTAAGTATGGTTATATTTGATTAATGTGATATACGGCTATATTTTGTAGGGTTCACAGATGTTAATATGTGATCATTATTTGCTACCGGATCCATATAATCCAATTGTGGAGGGGCATTTGTGGGAGACTGGATTTTATCACGTTTCGCATATTGGAGTTGTCCAATGTCAATCAGCATTGGTTAATGCTCTGATCGAAAGATGGCGGCCCGAGACTCATACTTTCCATTTTCCAATTGGCGAGTGTTCCGTGACGTTGGAGGATGTGGCGGTAATTTTTGGCCTTCCGACAAATAGTATTCCAGTTACAGGACCGACTCTGAGTAGTTATGAGGCATTAGAGGTCGAATGCCTCCATCATTTTGGTGTTGCACCCAGGAAGACAGAATGTAGAGGAAGTTTTGTAAAGTTGACTTGGTTTCGAAGACTAAAAGATCATCTAGTCTTAGATAATGATATTCAGATTCAGAGGTATGTAAAGTGCCACATAATGTTATTATTTGGGACGATTATGTTTGGGGACAAGTCTGGGGACAGGAGTGCACTGGAAACTTTTGCCGTTGCTCCGTAACTTCGGCAGGATCAGAGAATTTAGTTGGGGTTTGGCATGTTTGGCGCACTTGTATAGAGCATTGTGTAGGGCTACTCGTGTCGACTGCAAGGAGATTGATGGACCGCTGACCCTTCTGCTTACCTGGGCTTGGATTCGTTTACCATTTCTCTCGCCTATACCAGGCAATCCTCGAGTCTTTCTGCTTGCTAATAGGTAAGTTCAAGCATCATCTACTTTGAATAAGTGCATCACCTTTTAATTGAGAGTTTTATCATAAATTTTTTATAACGGGCTGTTTGATGTCAGATGGCGTAATTGGGACCGTGATGAACGGCCTTATAGATATCATTCTCTGGCTCACTATAGGAGGGTATTGGACGATCTGCAAGAAGGACAAGTATGTGATATTCAGTTGTTTTTATATTTTTGATTAGCCGTATTATTATCTGGTGTGTAATACTCTGTTACCTTCAATGTGTTCAGTTTGTTTGGGAGGCTTATGCAGTTGATCGCATTGAGGCGGGTGTGATTCCGGCTGACATCCACCACCACTCGGTTATTTGGAGTGCAACCATGCCGCTGATCTCTTTTGAATGCATCGAGTGGCATGCGTCTGATAGGTTGAGGAGACAGTTTGGTTTGAGTCAGGGTGTGCCTCATCAAGTGCGGGACCTAGGTGATGCACATGGCGAGGTCTTGACTGGACCTAAGAATGAAGATTGGTCCGATGTGCATTCATTCTGGGTCATGCAATGGACGAATCGGTATAGTCACATTCTTGCTGATCCACTGGTTCCATTACATAATCCCTTGGATATTTACATGCAATGGTATCGGGGGATATATGGTGCCCACTTGCAACTGACCGATCTCGCAATTCAAGAGAATCAAGAGGGCCACCCAGCGGATCATCAGGAGAACCAACAGCAGCAAACAGACCCGCTACATCCAGCACCGCCCCCACCACCACCCCCAGTTTCTCAACCAGAAACACAAGAGGCACCTCAGTCATATATTCCTCAGACTCAGCCCGCGGATTATTTTACTCCATCAGTTCCATTACATCAACAGTATTGGGGTGTTCCACATTTTGACTAAGGAGAACAAGCCTCATTTAGCTAGTTACTTGGATTCATGGCTCCGCAGCATCCGAGTGGTATTGCTTCAGGTAGGATGTCGTTAGACTCGAGAGCTCGACACCACACATCCTCATCACATTCTGGCGGTCGACATTCTATTGATTCGAGTAGGAGTGATGCTGCCATCGTAGGTATCATACAGAGCAGGAACCCACGGCGTATTCCGATGAGTCTAATTCAGGAGAGTAATAAGACAGCTGTTGATGAGGCTGATGACTACCTAGTAAATCGTCTAGATGAGGATGAGGATGATGATGATGACGATGATGAGGATGAGGATGATGATGATGACGATGATGAGGATGAGGATGAGGAAGAAAATGTGGATGATACAAATGATGATGACTCCCACGGCGACGATCCAGCGCCTAGTGCAGGTAAAATAATTTACTTGCGTGAATTCAATGTATAAGCTATATTTATTTGAGAAATATATTTTATTAGAGCTTGTTCTATTTCGATAGGTACGGCCACAAGTGAAAAGGGAAAAGGCTATGACCTTAGGACTAATCCTCCACGCCAAAGCGCTAATAAATATACTCCATCTGCTTTTAAAAGGGTTGCAAAGAAGTGCAAAAAGTTCTGTAATGAAATGAAGTGGGGAAGGAGAAAGTAGTGGTGTCGACTCGTTGACTATGAATAATTGGAGTAAATGTGATGTACTATTTCATTTCATGTCGTTATTTTAGGTCATGTATTATGTGATGTACTATGTTAAGTGGAGTTTATGTGATGTACTATTTTATTTGCGTCTCGTTCTTTTAGGTCATGTATTATTTTAATTCACACGTACTATGTTCGTTGGATTTTATGTGATGTACTATTGTATTTGACATGTACTATGTTAAGTAGAGTTTATGTAACTAAATATGTTTGATTTCGTATAACATATTCATATAATGGATTCAGATAGTCATGTAACAAGATCATAAATTCATATAATAAGTTCATGAGATAGGTTCAAATAACACAAGGTCATATAATAGGTTCAAATAGTCATGCAATAAGATCATACATACATATAACAAGGTCATATAATAGGTTCAAATAGTCATGCAACAAGATCATAAATTAATATAACAAGTTCATGTGGCTGGATCTGCACTTGCACCACCACGTTGACGACATCTGATACGGCAGTGGCCCTCGGCCCCACATTGCTTACAGCGCCTCGGCGCACGCAACATCCGAGTGTCCATCTCATTCAAGAAGCGGGTCATCTTTGGCCGACCTTTGGCAACACGTCTGAGAAACGGATTGCCTACGAATCGAGGTCCAGTATAAACAGGCCACGTTGTCGGATTTCCTAGTGGCCTAAACCTAGCTCTGTAAACTCTTCGAATTTGGTCCATCTTGTATACTTCATGAACGTACACCTGCCAATCAAGTCGCTGATTTGCACAACAAGCAAATACATGTCGACACGGAATGCGATCCACTTCGAATTCGCCACAGTCACATACTCTTCGATGTAGGTCGACTGCGTACTCCACTCCACTAGGCATCTCACGTACCTCAAATACCTCATTCTGTCTATCAAAGCATCTAACCTGGATGTTTCCCGATGCCCGCTGATTTGCATGCAATTTAGTAGTCACAATCTCAGAGAACACATGTCCAGCATTAATATGAGCCTCAGCCTCGGCTCTTTTTCGTGTGAACAACTCATTAAGCCTGTAAAACGTTGCCTTAACAAGTGCAGTGACTGAGAGATTGCGCGCTCCCTTCAAAACCGAGTTGATGCACTCCACTAGATAGGTTGTCATATGACCCCATCGGTATCCACCATCAAATGTCAAGGCATACTGCTCGCGCGGTATCCTGTCTAGCCAATTACTGTACGCCTCACCGCGTTCGCGCAATCGCTGATAACATATCTCGTACTTACGAACCGTCCTCTAATATCCTATGTTACACAAAAGGCCTCATCATAAAATCATGCATTATAACATAATATTAGATAATAACAAATTTGTTTTATTCAAATTTACCTATGTTGACGATAAGCTTCTGCAAGTACGGAGTCTTGA
This sequence comes from Arachis ipaensis, assembly GCF_000816755.2. Taxonomy (NCBI): domain Eukaryota; kingdom Viridiplantae; phylum Streptophyta; class Magnoliopsida; order Fabales; family Fabaceae; genus Arachis; species Arachis ipaensis. Next base: position 107,553,596 of record NC_029792.2, on the reverse strand, counting down.
ACTTTCTCAGGAAGTTCGACTCTATATGCCTGATACAAAACGTGTGGAAAGCCCTAGGAGGAGACCAGGCTCCGTTACTCCGAACAATAGCTGAGTTGATGGATTTATGTCTATCGGATATAAGGCCCACACCGTCACGCGTCACCACATGCTGTCGCAAGTTACTGAGAAAAAAGTGCCACGCGTCAGATGTCTCTCCCTCCACTATCGCAAATGCAATGGGCACAATATTGTTGTTGCCGTCCTGAGAAACTGCCACCAACAGAAAACCTTTATATTTTCCGTACAAATGAGTTCTGTCTACCTGCACTATTGGCTTGCAATGTCGGAATGGTCTAATACAAGGGTAATAACTTCAGAAGACTCTATGTAAGACACGGATGTCAGGAACCAAGTCATCACCCTGGTACGCAGGCATTGTTTCAAAGTTAACGACCACTGATGGCTCTTTGTGACACATGGCCTCAAACCATATGGGCAAAGCTTCATACGAAGCTTCCCACCCGCCGAAAATTGACTCCACTGACTTCTGCTTTGCTAACCAGGCTTTGCGATAACTTACAGTGTAATTAAACTTCGACTGTACCTCCGCAATGACTGATTTTACCTTTATAGATGGGTCAACTTCTACCAACGGCTTAATTGCTTCTACAATTGTGTCGGAACCCAATTTGGAATGATCTTGAGAAATGGTTGCTCGAGTACACGTGTGACTACCATTGTACCTCCTTATCTCCCAACAGTACTTTTTGGACATTTTACTCACCCTGATCAGCCAGTCACAACCAGCACCGTACTGTGTACATTTAGCATAGAATGTTTTTGGCTCCGACTCATACACCCTATAATCCACGCCTCGACGGATTGTATAATCTTTCATCGCCTTAATCACTGCCTCCCTAGAACTGAATTCCATCCCTACGATAAATTCACCATCCGCTACAACCGGAAGCTCTGCTACATTCACACCAGAAATTATGTGCTCTGATTAATAATTATAAATTGGTCATATAAATATAAATAAGTAATTAAATACATAGGAAATAAAAAATCAACCAAAAAACTAAACGCTAATTACTATAGTTATCAGAATCAAACCGGTCATCAACCAGGTCAAATGACCGGGTCACTGGTTTATCCGGTTGAACCGGTCATAATTAAATCAAATTATTAAATTATAAGAATAAAATTAAATGGAACAAGAAAAATAAATAATAACACAATCAATATCAATATACCAACATACCAATATACCAATATATTTATATCCTATGGGTTATTACTTGTTTCGTGTTCGTGTCCATGTGCGGTCCAACCAACCAACCGAACCGGTTAGACGGCCTGTTCACCTTTTAACCAGTCAAACTAGTCCGGTCAATCTGGTCTGGCCCGGTCGAACCGATTTGGCCCAGTCGAACCTGTTCGGTCTGGTTTGTTTTGAACCGGTCCGATCCAGTCAAACCGGTCCGGTCCGGTCCCACCATCCGATCCGGCCCGATTTTGACAAGTACGCTAGTTACCAGATAAAAAAGCTCGCACAATCAACTATCATTTCTACTGATCACATGTTCGACATGCTAACTAATCAATCTGTCATATTAATCTATCATACATTGTATCAAAACTACGTACCTGCATTCATATACTCAGGAAATTCCGGTGTATGCATGGCCTCCAAATCCAGCGAGCGCATGAAAGTAGGCTCCACAAACGGATGCTGGTTTACTAGTGCATTTGCCACATCCGCCACATCTGCCTGCATAGTATCCTCGACCTGATCTCCATCTCCACCCGGATCAAGGCATTCATAATTACTTTCGAACTCCTCCTCACTATCACTATTATAATTTTTCAGCTCAATATTTCGGTCTGCTTCTGACTGCCCAAACTCAATATACAGCTCGATGAATGATATCTGTGACCGAGTTTCCATGTACACTGAAAACATATCTTGCATGCTCGCTTCATCGGTTACATATTTGGTTTGAAACTGAACGAACCCACCAAATACAGATACTGGGTTTCTGTACAAAATGCACGATATTCTCCTACATATTTGAGAATCCATCTTCTCACAAATTACACCTTTTAATTCTTCAAACGACAACGTAAATGGAATAACAATATCCAATGGATTTTCACACACAAATTTTACACCTTCAACTGTTTGTAATAAAATCTGCCCATGATAATAAATCTTTAACAATACTCTATCATCCATTATGATATACTCACAGGAAACACTCTCAAACTTGGAAAAATAGGATCTTCAAATAATGAACATGAAAGCTGGTGCCAAAACAATGAAGAAGAAGAAGAAGAAAGAACTAAAGTGGTTTCAGAAGAGAGATTTCAAAGACTAACAAAAAATGGAGACTTCGGGTAATGTTGAGGTATATATAAAACCATAAATCGGACGGTCCGACCGCATTTCAACAGTTAACTTTTATTACGCTCTGAAATCGGACCGTCCGATTTCGATCACATTCAAATTCAAAATTTTTAGCATGCAGCAAATCGGACCATCCGATTTAAGTGAACTAATCCAAAAATTTCTCAGCCTCATGTAATTGGACGGTCCGATTACTATGCTCGATTTTTTCCCTCACTCACAATTCGGACCGTCCGATTTGTGCACCCCTCTCTCCAACAAAGAAATCGGACGGTCCAATTTCTAATTCCTATTCAGCTAACTAATGCCGTCACATTACTGTATTATCTCCTCAAACCATCATAACGTTGAGTTACACACGTTACTTTGTCATATGTAAATTAATGAGCCTTTATATTTTCGTTTGACACGTCAGCCGTTTTTATTATTAGAAAAGGTTTTTTCTATTGTAGGACATTTTTATAGTTTTTTAAAAATATAAAAAATATTTTTGTTATTAATAAAAATGGAANNATTTTATTGTTTGTACACTAAAGTAGGAGTATATATATATATATATACACAAAAGCTTCCATTACTAATCTAACTAATCCTACTCCTCATAACAGAATTATATTTAAAAATTATTTGAATTAATTTGAGAATTGCTCAACTAATCTTATTAGATAGAATTTGTTTTTTTTTATATAACAGATTCTTTATATATGTTAATAATGACAAAATTAATAGTTAATTTATGTTTACTAATCTGTTAAAAAATAAAAACTATGCAACTGTGGTCGTTGAAAAATACAAAATTTTTTAATAACATTAAAAAATTTAATTTTTTTATTTTTAACCTAAATTCAAAATAAAAAAATTTATTTAAGTAAATCCGTTAATTTCTTTGCTCGCAATATTTTTTATTTTGTTCATTCTTGTAATAGGTCTATTTCACTTATTTTTGTTATTTATATTTTTCTTTTTGGGTTTTGAGGTCAAATACCGGATACCATTAAGCAGTATCGTAGATGTAGCCTGTTTTGGAGAAACCCAACTTGCCCATTGAATTTTGTTCTTAACTTCTTATCCATTACCATTTCACCTACATTGCTTTCTCACGCCGCAATGAATTTGTTGAAGATTGCATATTCACACCTCGTAATTAGCCAAAAGGGGCTCTATTCAATCTTTTAAATCCAATGTAATTAGATATCTTACTATAATAAACAGTGTTTTGTAAACAAAAAAAGAAAAAAAAAAAAGAAAAAAACAAGTGTTTTCAATAAACAAAAAAATATTTCTTATATATTAGAAAGTAAAAAAAAAATTAAAAGCACCATAATATTATACAGTTTTCTTAAACAATCTAGTTATTATTTTTTTTTTTTATCTTACTCCATTCTTCCCAAAAAAGATTTATTATAATTAGTTTAATTTATCTTCATATATATCTTCGTGGCGGAATAATTCCTTATAAATAAGATTTTTATTTATTAAAAATGTTGATAAAAATTAGTGAAAGTACTGTGTTAGAGACATAGACACCAACAAAATTTATCTTTTCTAAATACATACAACTTGTTATTTATTTATCTTTTTTATCTATTGATGATATACTTTATAGAGTGAAGTTTGTGATAGACTGATAGGGACAAGCAACACGAGAAAAACGCTGGAACTACATGATATGCGCAGTCATTCATTTGTTGATTTATTCATTCATTATCATTGTGAGGTTGCAGAATTTTGGACTTTTCCATTACGAGTCAATTTAAAAAATCTGTTTCAGTACAATGAATGGGCGACTTTAAAGACTAAGCTTTTTGTCTTGTTATCCAAATTACATTGAACCAATGCTGTGAATCTTATGGTCCTAATTGAATTTGAGGCTTATGACATCATTGCTGGCCTATGTTACTTTAATGGGGTGTGTCTAAATTCAGATATATAAATGCTAGCCACCCTTATTCCCTTAATACAGTGTGAAAGTTAAATATTTTTTTATTTTATTAACTATTAAAAAATAATGAGGAGTGTTCGCCACCTTTGAAGTCTCTTTATGAAGCATGCGCATGAAACAGATATTTTCTTTGCTTCTCCGTGCTGGACTGAAATAACATATATGTATATCTATTTTGTTTTATTTTCATTTTTATTTTCTTTATCCCATCATCATTTATCTATAATAATAAATAAAGGAAAATGCTTAGATTAATTGCATTTTGGTGTCTAAATATTTATTCTGTTTTGACCTTTAAAGTAATTTATTAAAACTGTTGTTTGGTGTCATTTGCATATATACTAATACAAGCACTCTTAACATAAAAATCGAGGACTTCACGAGTTATGAGGGAGTTTTAAAGAGCAGGCAATGGATAAATGTGATAGTATATAGATATTCTTGTCCTGCGTATTAAGATGTCTTTTTTATTTTGGATACATTAAAAATGTTTCAGTTAAAAAACTGGATATGAGGGTTCCAATTAAAATATGTTAATTTTTGTGAGCCAAAAATTTAATGATTGAGTTTAAAGGGGAATTATAGCTAGTATTGTCATAAATAGGAACACTACATTATTTGAATTTGTAGCTGCAAGTAAAGTGTTTTATTTATTTATTTATTTTTTATTTGAAATAAAAAACATATAAGAAAATGACTAAATAAAGTGTCTATTGTTAAAAAGATAGTAAAACTTCTCTCAAATAATTTAGATATTGGGATGAATATCGGTAAAACATTCAATTAAGAAAGTAGATGAGATAAAAAGTAGACAATAAGTAATCAAAAGGTAAAGAAATATCGAAAAAGGCCAGAAGATGATTGATGATGGACTTGCTATGGAAGTAGGAGATGGTAGATCAACCAGATTTTGGGAGGATAGATGGTTACAGTTGGGGGAGTTGAAAGACTCCTTTCTGAAGCTTTTCTTGGTTTCAAATAACAAAGGATCCATAATTGGGGACTGTGGATTTTGGGATGGTATATAGTGGGTGTGGAACTTCCAATGGAGGAGGGAACTCTGCCAATGAGAGATTGATAGTTTGAATCAAATGCTTGATATATTGCACGTTGTGAGGTTGATAGCAGGTGTACAAGATAGAGTGGTGTGGAAATTTGACAAGGAATGTGTTTATACTACTAACTCATTTGTGTAGGTCTTGCAGAACATATTTTGATGGATGATATCCTTAGATACAAGTACACAAATGGAATCTGGAAAGGACTAGTACCCCCTCGAGTTTAGTTGTTTACTTGGTTTGTGCTAGTATGTCGAGTTAATACAAAGGATCGCTTGAGTAGATTTGGCATTATTAATCAGAATGATAATATTTGTGGGATGTGTAACAAGGAACTTGAAACTGTGCAACATTTGTTTGTTACGTGTGAGTATGCGTGACAGGTATGGTGCGCATGTGTTGGGAATAAGGAGTATGACCACAATCCAATCAATCATGTGTCAAATAATTCGTTATTGTTATTATATTAAAATGTTAATATAATAAGGTCCTTGATTAAATTTAGAGATTTATATTGTGATAGTGATCATAATATTGAGAGATAAATCTTTTATAATTTAATCTAAATTGTTCTTGGTCATAGGATTATTAAAAAGGACATTAATAATCTGGAAAGATCAATATATATATAATGGTATTCATTGGATGAAAATTAATAGATCTCATTTATTAAATTATATATATAGGTGGTGCATATAGAGATATGACCATTGAACTGACTCACTCTGAGAATTCCTAATGGTTATAATTACCGCATATTTGTCAATATGATATTCTCAAGATGAATATAGTAATAAAGTTTCCTTTGCCTGCGACTGTCATAGTAATTAACAATGTATTTATTATACTTTGATTCCAGATACCTAATACCCTAGGGTGCTAGTTGAATGGATATTGGGTATGATTTAAATACTTGTAGAATTAATGATTTGTCAATAAGGAATCCGTCAACTCTCGGTAAAGAGTTTGAGCTCTATGATTATAATGACTGAGATGAATAAAACATTGGCCAAGGGGATTGAATGAATGAAGAAATGAGTTTTTTAGGCCATTCACAGTTCATTATAATAATGGTAACAAGTTAGAGTTTGATAATTAAACCATACTCTAAAGGTTAACCAAGAGCTGGAAAGATGGAAGGAATTATACTTTGTTTTTCTAAGGTTCTTAGTAAAAATATATTACTTCATACTATCGGGTCGTTAAGGAGTGTTGCTAGACGCCAACCTTGATTAGTAAATTTAGTATAACTAATTTACTA
>NC_029792.2:107540802-107546926 GCF_000816755.2 Arachis ipaensis | reverse complement strand
ATGAGATTTGAGAATAATTAGTTATTCTATTTCTAAACTTGAATTCTAAATTTGGATGAGATCCTAACTGATTCTGTTTCAAATTGAGTTATGATATGATTCATAAATTTGAAGGATTCAGATTTATAATTTAAAGATATGATTTAAATTTGAATTGAGAATCAAATTTAAAATCAATAAAAAATTTCATACTATATATATGTATGCCAAGAGTAGAGGAAAGTGATAGATGAGAATAAAACACAAGGGTTTTATTCATTTACCTCTACACACATAAACGTATGAGCCTAATTCTTGGAGAAGAATTTTATGGCATGCAAAGAGTTGCAAGAGGTTTCTCAATTTAGATCAGATGTCCATTGGTCAAGGAGTTGACAGCAAAGGTTGGTCTCGGTGTGGATACGTATAGCGCCTTTCGTACCATCGAAGGAGAAAGTGATTTTTACTAAATCGTCTAAAGGTATTTAGATCTGATATATATATATATATATATATATTATTGGAATAAAGTTTAAGCACAAAATAGATCTTTAAGAATTACTTTCTTTTTCTTCCGCTGCGTGTTATGAACACATGGTAATCCTTCAGCATGGATTACTCATGCGGGTCGGATTCGGTGCATCCTAGGGTTCATCAGAGAATACTTTGAGAGTTGGAGGATGATTCCTTTGAGAAAAGAGGAGCATAAAACATGGTTACTGAGATTTTTCTCCGTAGTATGGAATATCTGGTTGTGTAGAAATGAATTTATTTTTTAGAATAAGACAACGGTGGTAATGGAATGCATTGCTAGATCATTTTGTAGCTCCAAGAAATGGTGTGAAATAAACGCATGTCGTTGATGGCTTTGTCGGAGATGACATAGGAGTTGCTACATTTTTAGTTCCTGTTTGCATGCTCCACTTAGTGTGTTGAACTTGTTATGACTTTCAAAAAAAAAAAAAAGGCCAGGAATGAAGTAGTAAAAAAAAAAGATACGTGCGTAAATAATCTCATTATAAAAATAAATACATGATAGAACTCAATTGTCTCGTCTGGTCTATATAGCCAATCTCATTTAATGGGATAAGGCTTTGTTGCTAATATTGTTGGTGGTGGTGGTGTTGTTGGTTGATTGTTATACACCATATGTGTAGATGGAGTAAAGAAAGGAATAAATCTAATATCGAAATACAATAAAAAATGTGAATAAACCAAAAACATAAAAAAAAAAACCAAAAAATAAAGAGAGTTAGATAAAAGTTACATGAGATGAGTCTTAAGTTGGTCCTTGAAATTACACTATAGCTTTAAAGTAGTCAATAAACTTTAAAGTTACACAACTTAGTCCCTAAAATTGTACTCTAAGATTCAATTTGGTCCTTGGACAACTTTTTGCTAATGAGACATGATCAACAAGCTGATGTGGACTTACTGCTGTCACGTTGGTACCATAACAGCTAGCTGATGTGGTATCTATAACTTTTTTTTGTCAATTTAGTCCTTGGATCTCTTAAAAAAAACCCTAATCTCAGAATTAGCTGTACCATCTCTAGCCCTTCTTTTCTCTTTCTCTTTGGGCTAAGTAGAGTCAGAATATATACACATCAGAGCATTATAAGTGTTAATGACGATGATGAAAGTGATGATGAAGTTACTGAAGGTGTTGGGGAGTTGGATAGTGATGTTTCAAGTAAACGATGTTCTTCTGGGACAAGCTTTATGCAAAAATTTGTATACATAAACATTGATAATAGTCAAGTATATAAAAATAGTTTGAGAGATCGGAGTCCAACTGGGTGAAGAAAAGGAATGTTTGGAGCCAAGCAACGATCTATGAAGCGGTCATCAGCGGGCGAGGATGATGGCCCAAGTGAAGCATAGTTAATTGGAGAATGGTGGAGGTCAAGGGATTGAGGAGAGGTGAATCGCATCAAGGAAACGAAGTAGAGCGAGCAAATCAGTGCAATTAGAAATCAATAGTAGCAAAAGGCAGCAAAATTGAGTGTTAAACGGTGGCTCTCGTCTTCTTCACCGGGAGGTGTCATCATCCGCAACCTTTTGTGGAGTATTTTTCATTGGCAATGGAGAATGGAGAATCCATTCTTTGTAGCGAGTAGCCTTTGAGAAGTATGAGAGATAGAGACATCAGATTGGGTTGGGCACAGAGTTTTTGTGTTTTGTGGGTGTGGGCCAGGTTCGCCCCCAAGCCTTTGACAAAAAAAATATATAAAAATAATTTTGTATCTAGCACCAAAGATTTAGAAAAATATGCTCTGCAAAAGGCCATTAAGAGAAGTTATCATGGTTAGCATAGATCTAAAAATTCTGGCAGAAATTGTGATGATTTTGATGGGTTAGAAACTGAGTTATATGATAGTGATTATTCTGACTGTGAAGTTTTGAAAGTTTGTGGACAACGGGAAAGGGCTTCGATTAAGAGAAAGCACCATGTCTCTAATAACCAATCATATTATGGTTAGTCCCAAATATTATGCTCCCAGTAATGAAAACAATGATAAACAACATGAAGTCAGTCCCGAATATTCTACTCCCAGCAATGAAAATAATGTGAAAGAGAATCAATCTATCGTCTCTTACAAGTCTGATAGTCGAGTTGATGGGATTAATCCTTTTAGTGTTGAGATTAAAAAAATTGTTCAAGTATTCTAATAAGCAAGTTGCCTAAGACTATTTCAAATCTTTTAGGTTTGAATATATCAAGAAAATATAGTATTTTTCTCATATTTCTGATACTAAGAAGAGAAGAAGAGTTGTACCATCGATTAGAGTGTTAAAAACTATAGAATCAGAAACTGTGAGTCAAGGTCCAAGAACAACTTTTAGCCACAAATTTACAACACAGAGGGGACCGAAATGATTGATCGAAGGATCTCCATGACGAATTTCACCGACAATCAAAGAAAGTATTTTATAAAGTTGACTCAGAATCAAGGCAGGAAGGTTGGTGAATTTTTTGTGATGAAGCATAATGGTTAGGAGTAAGTAGTTATTCTTTTGAATTTGGATTGACTTCGAGAAAAAAACAAAAGAGTTGAGCTAAAGCAAGAGGAAAGCTACATGCTCATTATCAGAAACAGGATCTCCATCGGAACCCATGTTGTTTTGAATAAAGCTCGATATGGAGTTCTAGTCGAAATTAATGTCAAAATCATCCTCAGGATAATTGGTCGACCATGACACGAATTCACCATCGATTGGTAAACCGATCAGGGTCGAAATGTCCATCAGAGTCAGACCCATCATTCCATAAGGAAAATGGAAGTTATTAGTGGCAGGGCACCAAAAGTACAGACTAGCCCCTAGTAAAGGAGCAGTGTAAGAAATGTCGAAGGTAGCTAATTCTAAGACATGCATAATATTCAGAGCTTCCCAAATAGGTTTATACACAGGTGCAAGTTGAGACATCCAGGTCAAAAAAAAAGGGGACTCAAATCCCTAGGGAGAGCAGTTCTAAAGACTCCACCAGCAAATTATGAGGCCTTGACATTCTTGCAGAAAATCCATGGTAAATGCTCTGGGGGCGATGGGAAGAAAGAAGAAATAGACTCAATCTGTTCTTGGGTTGCCAAAGGTCCTAAGAAAGAATGCAATATTCCATTAACTGAAAATGATAGGAATACTTGGCGGTGCCAAAGGTCAGAAGATTTCACATATAGGTATGGGGCCCTTGAAGTTCCATTTTTTATGGTAGAACTGCGCCACTTCAGCCACTAATAGAGGAGGGAGAATGACTTTATCACCCTCTTCACGAGAATGTGAAGCAGCAGCCATGGTTGCTGAAGAAGAAGAAGCGGCGGTGAAAGGCGGCGTAGAGCTTGAGTGAGGCATAGATTGGGAAGCCATGGAAGATACGTCGTTCAGAGAGAAAAGAGATTTGGGTTTTCGAAAGGCAAGGTTTTCGGAAATTGGGGATGATTTGATTGCAAAAATAGTGATGGAGTGAGAGTACTATATTCAAAGAACAACTCATTAAAACCTAGGGAACGTTATGTATTCCCAGAAAAGCGCGCGTCATTTTAAATAAGGCGTAACTGTCCTTTTAAATTATGAGATTTTGAAAAGGTTGCATGTGCCCATCACGAGAAAGATTAAAACTTGTATTTTTTGAACAAAATAACAAGTTTTAAAGGGATAATTTGTTGGTGCAAAAAATGAAATTTTCTCGATAAGAGGGCACTTCGACTTCCAATAGTTTCGACTACAGAAGCGGAAATGGGTAAGCTGAAGTCGAAGAAATATGGTACAAAGAAAGTCAAAGTCGAAAGGTAGTTATTGTCTTTACTTGAGTATCAAGACTTGCTACTTGACCTTCAAGTTGAGTGGAGGATATGGGTACAAAATTTAAGGAGCATGCTGAAGAAACGTGAGACTTGAAGATCAAGGAAGACGTGGGTGTCAAAACTTGGGTGTCAAGATTCTTCATGGTCAAGACAAGGTTATAACTAAAAAAAAGGAGGAAGTAAGATCATGGACAACATATTCGATGACAAGTTTATCTCCATGGTTTATAAATAGTAGAAACTTAGAAGAGTTCTGGGACTTCTTTAAAAACACTATATCATCACACATAAGCCTCCGCCAAAATTTTCAGTCCCAGCGATGCAATGGAAGACAATGGAGCACAAGTGCATATGAGTGTTGGAAGTCCACTTTTATTTGCTTTCTTTTATCTTCTTTTTTCCATTTCTTTTCATTTATTTGTTTTCTTTTCATTATTTGCTTTACGCATTCTATTTTCACTTCTCTTCAAGCATTTTTGCTTTCTTTCAATTCCAATTTGAACATTTTATCTGTTTTATTGCAATTCTTTATTATTTGCCACAATTCAAGCATCTCATACATTTCGACACGAATGCTAACTAATTCCTGAATCGAGCTCACTCTTTTCAGAGGAGTCGTATCTGTTCCCCGATACTTGAGATCTTGATACAAGTTTGATTCAACACCCTGTCGAGGTTACCAAAAATCAAGTGAAAGAGTATCCTAATGAGATTTATTACTCCTAAGTATGGATTAATGATCATATTAGTTCCTGAAAAATATATCATTCTTTAAATTCATCTCTAAATTAATTTTTTCAATCAAATTAGTCCTTCAAAAATTACAAATTAATCATGTGTTTCCTTCCGTCACCCCATTAACATTTTTTGTTAACGATTAATTATGTGATTAATTATGTAAAACGTTAACTGACACCATACATAATATATTTATGAAAGAAAGAATCAATGCTGCAAATGAACAAAATGTGCTCATATTTTCATCTTTTTCAAAATTCTGTATCTCTTATTCTTTCTTCTATCTTAGAAGAAATTTCTATCAAGTTGATATGAGTTTTGTCGAAGAAGATCCGTTGAAGATTTAAAGTTCTTGATTTTAACAGGGGTATCTAATCAAATTATTTTTCAGCCTGAGAAGACTTGAGGTAATAATATTTAACATTTTTAGATTGGTGGGGTATTCAGTTTAAATTTTGTTTGAGAAGGTCAATTGAATATTTAAGATTCTTAGTTGGTGGTTTATCCAATCGAGCCAATTCATAGTCCTAACTCCTAAGAGGGTTCTCAAATAATATCTAACATTCTTAGATTGATAAGGTGTTCAATTTAAATCTTGCCTCAAAAGTTCTTAAGTAGTACTGTGATTGTGATGCAATCTAAATCAAAACAATAGCTTGAGAAAGTTCAAGGCAAACAATATCCTTTTTGCAACTCATTCTATTAGTAGAAATTTAAAACTATTCCAGTATTCCAAACTGAACGTAAAGTCATACCAGTTTATATCACCTGTGTATTTTTTTTGTGAACTCTTACCTCTAGCAAGGGATCATTGAATCACAAACATTATTCTTATTCTTATAGAATTATTTTAAAGGTATAAACTTTGCAAGTAAACAATGGAGGGATATGGTTGTTTTGATCCGATGCTTCTTTATCATTTAGAAACCTTGCAACCAAACTCCAGTAGTGTTTGCCTAAATTTATGAAGCTTTAATAACCTTAAATCATAAAGCGCAGCTCATAAGCTCGATTTAGATATTTAAACTAATAATCCAAGAGATAAACAATCTTGCTTATAATTGATAAGGAAGAAGAAAGAAAACAAAATCTTTGTTAGTTTA
>NC_029792.2:107540333-107540739 GCF_000816755.2 Arachis ipaensis | reverse complement strand
TGTACAACTAAAGAAGGAAAAATTAATTAAAAGTATTTTCACAAATTTATAAGTCAATAAGCATCACTCAAACATCTCATAAACAAATTCAAATTAATAATCACAAAAACTAATAATTTATTTCCAGAAGATTATATACGCTTTGTCCTGCTTTTTGTTTTATCTCTTGTTTCGGTAGAAAAATGTGTTAAATATTTTAATTTGAGAATTGATGTGTTTGAAATGAAAATGCATGATGCATCGATAATGGGCAGTTAGTTTAGGTTCTTTCGAACAATTGCAATCATTTTAAACTAACCAATTCTCATACAAAATATTTTAAAACAAATGAGTATCTTTGTAAAATAATTTTTTATTATTAAAATTTGATAATTTTACACCAAGTAAATTTATTTTTTTGAATGGC
>NC_029792.2:107512643-107540232 GCF_000816755.2 Arachis ipaensis | reverse complement strand
TTGTTTGAAAAATAAACTCATATAATATTTACAAAAAAAAATATTTTTTTGTTATTTATTCATATATTTAAATTATTTAAATACTAATTTGTCATTAGTATTTTTTAAAATTATTTTTATGGAAGATATAATGTTTTGAATCCCTGATAATTTACCTAATAGTAATATTCAAAAGACGCATATAAATGTATAACATATTCAAGAGACAATTTCTAATATATATTTAAAAGGTAAACCGAAACCGATTGGCCCTTCCTGCAACCAAAGAACACTTGACGTACAGTTTTATTCTTCTTATTCACCACCAATGCATACAAAGGGTTGCTTGGTCAATAAGCCAAGCGTCACTTATCCACTTGAATTTATTCCCTACTAAACTACTCCTTAGATAGCATCTTCTCCATTTCAATTTATGAAATACAAAGCCTAATCGTAACATCTTATAACCGCATTGAAATTGTACATAGTCAAAAATTGAATTCACCAGNNNNTTTCTAGTACTCTATTTATTTATTTATTATATGTAAGTTTGATTATACATCAAGATTAAATTCTCTATTTATTTTGTAAAAGTATTTTGCTAACAAATTTCTATATATTTGATATTATTAGAAATTTTAGTTTTATTTTTCAACAAAATCTTTCATCTTTTGTATTCTTCACAAGAAAATTTTTTTGTAAAATCTTTTAGAGTTGATTATAAATGAATTTTTTTCCCTAAGAATATTGTTATTAAACTTTCACTATTTAATGTTAGAGAAAGTCTTGAAAACTAATGTTATAAAGTTAACATTAGAACTAATACCCGAAATTTTAAGAAATAAGAACATTTAAAATTCAATTAAAAAAATATCCAAGATCCAAATTCAACAAATGTTTATTTTTAGTGGGTTTTATTCTATCTTATTTGACAAAGTGCTATAATATTGTGCTGTAGACTGTAGTGCTAACCTATTAAGTGAATATAGAAAGATGATGTCATTTGAGTTATGATTCATTTCCTGTGATTACTCTTAATGTTGTGGCAAATATGAAATATGAGAACCCTAAAACCAGATTTTAAAGTTTGACGGTTTCTAAATTCTGCCTTATTTGTCAACGGCAAGTGGATGAACATTTAAAAAGGTAAGAATGGACCACATTATCTGATCAAGGTATGATTGTTATAAAGTGGAAACATAAGGGGTTATTAAATAGCAAGAAACTGCATAAATATGTCACAGCCTCACAGGGCCAAGACACAGACAGCAACAATCATAGCTTTCCTCTCCACAAACTCTCCTACCTGTTCTTCCCTCTTGTCTCTCTTATGTTCTTTCAGTGAGAAAAGAAAAGATCTCTCAACCTTGTTGGAACTGAATGCTCCTGTGCCCTTCATATATAGCCTTTTCAGGTAGGGGCTCTGTTCAGGAACGATTCTGCTGAGCTTAGATTAATTTTCTTCGTAAATTGCCATTACCAATTTGTAATAAATAACAATTTTGTTTTAATTTTGTTCAATCTTTGCAGATATTGGCGATTGGGAGCTTTATTGAATTCCTCTTTCAATATATAGTCCGAGCATAATAACAACTTCATAATAACCAAGTAATTAATAATTTAGTATTAGTAATTTAGTATATAACTATACTACCGTGCTTTGGTTCTCATTAAATAGTTGCTTAGATAGCTTATGAAAAGGAAAGAATACTAAATGTTTATTATTTGTTATTTTCAGGTGATTATTTTATAGACAGGATGAGTGTTATGTATAGTCCTGTTCTCAAATACTCACATGGAGTTCTAAGAAAAAGCCATGAAATGATTTCAAATATTAACCATCATCAGCATCAGGATCAAAATCATCATCATCAACAACAACAGCAGCAAAATTCTAGATTATTGAGGTACCGTTCTGCTCCAAGTTCATTCTTGGAAAGCCTTGTTGATATTAACAATGGTGGTGCTAGTGTCAATGAGGACCCTCCTCTGGGACATGGTTGTAACCAACATATTCCATCCACAAGCTCATCATCAGAGGCCATGTTTTCCAAGCCGATACAATCAAACAATGGATGGAGCCGCCGCGATTCGGAACCTGTGCAAGTCCAAGAAGAGTACGGAGGAAGCAACAACAAGCCTACTGTGTTGAAGGAGGAAACTGGGAATTCTTCTTTCTTAAAGGAACAAAATGGTTACTCTTATTGGTCTCAGCAAATTCAAAGTTTGCCAACAAATAATAATGGTTATGATGGCTCTTTTGGTGTAGTGAACTCTGTCAATTCAGATCACTCTACTCAATCTGAAATGGGTATTAGGAATTGCTCCAATCTCATCAGGCAAAAGAGTTCTCCAGCTGGATTTTTCCCCAGTGAAAATGGTATGCATTTTCTTTTAGTAACTCCCCTCTGGGAATTAAAATTGTCAATTGATAAAAAAAATGGTAAAATTAATGTATATTGATATCATTTATAAAACGATATAATAATTTCTTTTATTAAGTGTAAGATTGACAAAATTGATAAAAAAATATTAAAGTGTACTTTTAAAATTTTATATCAATATGTAAAAAAAATACACCAAAAAACTATTTTTAGTATAAATTAATTTTTGAGTTTGAGTTTTGTTTAGCTTCCTTTAAGTATCATACTTCACAGTCATGTTTAGCTGAAGTCATTGTAGTTTTTCCCCCCTTTTACTTAAGAAGTTTGATAGCATTAGCATTTACCATTGAATGTTTTTTCTTTTGCTGCAACTTCAAATTACTTCTTTCTTGGTGTATTACCCTAATTATTTCTCCACCGATTTGAACAACCAACCAGTTTAGTTCATATATATTGTTTGGCTTTTGGAAATGCTGCCATTAAAAATTTCCCAAGGAAAGGGAGAAAATAGCCTCTGCTCTTACAATGAATTTCCAGAAAGTAAAATTTTGAACCATATATAGTTTTTCATTTATTTATTTATTTGTTTTGGTCATAAACATAACACAAATCTATATTTCCCCTGTCGTTAAGAAACAAAATTTACATTGCTCTTCCAACAAAGGGAAAAAAAAAAAGGAAGAAAATCACATTGCTCCAAATTTTGTTATTTCAATCTATATGACATCAATCTTTATAAGATATAAACAAAGAGTCACTTAATTTAAAAAAAAAAAATACCTGTTTGCAACTGTGCTTGTTCTTTTATTTTTTTTTTTGTTCTTATGGTATTTCTCAGTCCGACAGGCTAAGAATTAATTTGCCGCAGATTGGAACTCCATTTAAGAGTTTGCCGCTGGCTAATAGGGTGTTGCATGCACAAGGTGGGATTTAAATCTCTGACAATTATTTAAGAGGACTAGTAAACTAACTACTACACCAATCGAAGTTCGTTTATGTGCATGTTCTTTGATTGCACTCAGGTGGTGTTTGATCAACTACATTGTATTTGGACCTTTTCTTCCGGTAGGCGTTGCATGTGGACTTCAGCATGCTGGCTATGGTTATTCTTAAAAAGTTTCAGACAACAAAATAAAATAGTAATTGGTTCAACTCCATGGTCAAAGATAACATGTCTCCTTGACACACACCCTTTCCTCCTCTGAGAAAAACTATATACTAAAAATAGAGTTGATAAAAAAGCGTCATCTAAAGTTTATATTTTTTTAACCCACTTATTCCAACATCTTGTGTGATATGCACGAACTTACAACACAACTCTTGTTAGTTTGTCATAACTACATAAATTAACACCAGAAACAAGGAGTTAATATTCAAAATAGCCACTAAAATTTACTTAATTTAATCCTTAGGGTGTGTGTGGTTGAGAAAATTATAAATAATTCATAGAAATTTTAAGATGGAAATATCATATGCTCATTTTTTGTTCAAAATTTGAAAAGTTATTTCTAAGCAAGTTTAATTTCAAGGAATCAAAATACCATCATTTCAATAATTTCCATCTTCTCCTTGGGTATATTTGATCCCCATGGGAATTGAATCTTTGTAACAAAGTAATACTTGAACCACACACTCTCTTAAAGTTTCAATTGACTCTAATTGTATCATGAAATTTTGACTCGTGCCTCAATTTAGCCCTTCCGTCGTTTTCCGTCACCGAAAAGCTGACCTGGCAATTTTAAATGACACCTAGCACTGTAACGGTTAGATGACGTGGCTAAAATTTTCAAGGCATCACATTAATCCCTCACAATGTATGAAAATAAAACCTAGCGCAGTCCCAATTCTCCCAAATCGTAGTAGTCGTTCCAAGAATTGGGAAGGATGTTGGGGAGCAGCAGCCAAGACTCAGGTAGTTCTAGCAGAGCTCGTTTGCATGGTGGCTGGGTGAAGAACGCACACCATGACAGAGGTGGGAAAGTTCCGCATTGGTGCGGTTGTGGGTCGCATCCTATTCTTCGGTGGTCTGGAACGGATTCCAATCTAGAGAGACCATTTTATGGATGCCCTAACTATAATGTGAGTTGGTTGAATTGTTACAAGCTGATTGTGTGTCTTATTTCTCAAATTCTTGTTAGTTTTGTAGTTGTTCTTCCTCTCAATTTTTTTTTTAGATTTTGGTGGTGTAGACTGCTGGTAAGAGATGGTGCGGCTTTTTTAAATGGGCAGATGTTGAAGAAGAAGAAGCCATAGTTGGCAGAAATGATTGTGTGTCTTATATGTGCACTCTTCCCCAATTATTTTTTGCATAGAAGCACATCTCTACCAGCTCTTTGTCATGACTTAATGCTCGCAGTCCACTTTTCATAGGTCTATCAAGAACAAGCCACCAACACTCAACCATGTTATCATAACCTAGGACCTTATAGTAGTCTCTCAGTGAAAATACATCTAATACATCCTCATATAGTCAACTCATTAGTGTGATCATTGTCATAAATCAAACTGTCATTTGGTTTGGTGACAAAACTACCTCAATGATGATACACAATCGTTATACCTTCGTCCATCTACAAATAAGATTCAAAAAGACACAATGATTAAAAATAACACTAACTTCAATAAATTGAAAACAGTAATTCAGATTACAGACAATTCAATTGGAGTTTAGTTCCAATATATTGAATAAGTTAATCAATCAAAAGTGTTTTGGCAACTATTAGAAAAAAGAGGTGTTAAAACTTGAATAATTTTAGCGTAGACTATTTTATTAAAGGTGTCTAATTTAAATTCAATCTGTCTCATGCAATCTTTAATCATTCTAACACAAATTAATTCTACTAACACAATTTACAACTTGTTGCTAACAAAACTTAAAATACAAAGTTGAACATTGATACAAATTTATCTTATACAAATTTCAACTCATCAATTGACGAGAACAGATCCATATACTAAAGTAAGAATATTGAAATGAATAAAGTATGAAGGGGTAAGTTATGAAAGCAAACTCAATTTCAGCATAATAAAATAACATGATTCTCATAAAAAAAAACATTTAAGGGAAAGCATATTACAAAACATGAAATTTTTATTATTTTAACAAAAGAAAAAGAAACAAGCTGTAAGAAAGTAGCACCCTATAAGTTGAAGTCTAATAATTAACCTTTCATTTTTTTTTTAAAAAACATTAAGGGAAAACATATTACAAAACATAAAATTTTTATTATTTTAACAAAAGAAAAAGAAACAAGCGGTAAGAAAGTAGCACCCTATAAGTTGAAGCCTAATAATTAACCTTTTATTTTTTTTTTGGGGTATATATTAACCTTTCATATTTAGTAGCAAATTAAATAATAAAAGCATAAAAGAAAAATATATCAACACAAGCAGAAACTAAATCAACAAATCTAAATATTCAAAAGAAAAAAAAATCAATGAATATGATGCAATTATGTGCAATCAACACACAGCAAAGAAAGTAGTATAAAGTCAGCAACAAAATCATTATGATCCCACTACAAACACCAAAATAGAATATTAAAATAGAAATTAAAATCATGCTTTGACATAAACACAAGAAAATCAAGATCTTAGCTAAATTATGAGTTTCTTCTAAAATAAACTCATAACAACCAAAAAAATCAAAATCAACATAATCATCAAAAAGAAGAAAAAGAAGAACATCAATTACATAGAAAGAATACCAAACTTCAGAATATTATTCTCTATTTTTTTCCATTCACCTTACCAATAATATTTTTATGACTACTAAATGCATCAATTAAAAATCTATAACGAACAATTCACATATTTTTCCACCTTGAATTATCAAAAAATTTAACAATGTCATTGATGAACGGAACTCTGCCGGTAAAGAATTTTATAAAAATAATCATGTTGTAAGTATAGTTTCTAAACCAACAGAAGATCCTTTCGTACAAAAGTTTTGGTTGTCACTTAAGCAAACCCAATAAAATTTATAACTGAAGTATTTAAACCTCGGGTCGTCTCTCAAGGAATTACAGGGTAGTATGATTTATTATTGGTTATGGAAAAAGGTATATTTTTGGGTTTTTGAAATAAGGAACAAGAAAATAAAATTGCAAGAAATTAAATTAATAACTAATAAAACTCTTAGCAAGGTATGAAAACTGGAAATCCTATCCTAGTTACCCTTATCAATTGTGATGAAAATTGTTCATTACTCCCACTTAGTTAACCCTTACTAAATAAAGGAAAGTCAAGCGGACTAATTAATTTGATTCCTCAAGTCCTAATCAACTCCTAAGGAAAGACTAGCTTTAGAGGGATCCAAATTAACCAGCAAATTCCAATTATCAATCAACAAAGAGTTTGATAATTCAAGTGTCACCAATTAATCAATTCAAGCTAAGAATGTGAAAAGCTAAATTAAAATCATAAATCTGAAATACCTCAAATTTTATTAAAAAGAAATTCAAATCTAACATGAAGAGTTCATAAGTCAATTTGGCAACATAAGTAATTAGCAAGTAAAATAGAGAAACCAAAATACTAGAATAAATAAAAGTAGAAGAGAAACTAAATTAAAGGAACATTGAACCTGGAATTGAGAAGGAATAAACCATAAACCCTGAAATCACTTAATACACATATCAAGACATCGAATGGTAATAAGAGAGGATTAAAATTAGCAATTTAAAGGTTCAGTAAACATGTTTTCAATCATAGCACAAGATTAGGAAGGAAAATGTAAAACCATGCAATTAGTATGAATAAGTGTGCAAAGACTTGATAAAAACCACTCAATTGAGCACCAGATAAACCATAAAATAGTAGTTTATCAATCTCCCCACACTTAAACATTAGCATGTCCTCATGCTAAGCTCAAGAGAAGCTATAAGAGAGTGAAGAGGAATGATATAACTTATAAAATGCAACCTATCTATATGAATGCAACTAAATGTAAAATATTGTTGCCTACTTGGTTAAAAGTAAACAAATCTTTTAAGAACAAATATGAACTGGATTCCACTAATTTAAATCACAAAATAAAGTACAAGTGAACTTGCAAGAAGAAAATAGCTCATGAAAGCCGGGAACAAAGAATCGAGCATCGAATCCTCATCGGAAGTGTATACACTCTAATCGCTCAGGTGTTTAAAGTTCGACTCTCTCAATTCTCAACTAACCTTGCTTTCTAAGGCTTGCTTTTCTTCTACCAATCAACACAAATTTAATGCACAAATACACATATCAAGAGGTCTTTTAAGGGTTGTAACGGGGTTAGGGTCAATGTAGGATTGTATTTGGTCAAGTGGACTAAAATCTGAATCCTTAATTAACCTAAACTTCTCACCTAACTTAAGACAATCCATGTAATCAAAATACAAAACCTAACTGTCCATTAACCATGTTTTCCACATATTCATGCATCCTGATTCGAGTACAGTACATATGCATTGCTATCACCATTTACTTTGGGGCATTTTGTCCCCTTTTATTATTTGCTCTTTTTCTTTTCTTTTTCTCCTTTATTATTTATTTTCTTTTTCTTTTCTTTTTTGTTTATATATATGCCTATTTTTTTTCTTTTTTCTTTTGTTTTTCTCCATGCATATGATTAAATTATTGAATGCATGAACATATCCTAAATATTTCTTTCACATTTTCATAAAGATATATAACACCCAATTCTTAAACCAAATGTTTCTAAACCCAATTTCTCCACACTTAAATCATGAACACTCTCACTAGTCTAAGCTAACCAAGGATTCAAATCAAGGACATTATTATTTTTCGCTTAGAGTTAATGATATGCTAAAATAAAGAACAAATGGGATAAGTAGGCTCAACATTGGTTTACAAAGGATAATGAAAAGGTTAAGGCCATATGGGTATGTAAGCTCAGTGAAACAATGCCTCAGTCATATAAGTGCATGTATACATCAAACAATGGAAATATAGAATCAAGCAAGACAAAGATCACAATTTTAGAGAGAACAACACACACCAAAAATAAACTATTGGTTGATAAAACACAACCAATTCAAATAAGCTAAAAAATCTCACAGGTTTTGTGTGTTCGAGCTCTAAACCATGTTCCAATATAATATTCCTTCTAACAATTTTATCAAAAATTTTAAATCAAATTAGTGAAATGTTATAAAAAGTTTTTTGAAAAAGAAAATATTACTTTAACCAAGTGGTGGTAAAATATGCACAAAATCAAAGAAATATGCAAGCAAACATACAAATGCAACAACTAATTACAAAAAAAATTTAAACATTGGTGTTGAGACAGGAAGGTACTAACCCACAGAGATCGGTATCGACCTCCCCACACTTAAAGATTGCACCGTCCTCGGTGCATGCTGAGATGTGCAAGTGGATGGGTGGCTCCAACTGACGCTTTTCTCTCCAAGAAATGTGCGTAGGAACTTGTTTGTCACCCCATATAGAAGTTCTTCCTTTTCCTTCTCGGTGGCCAGCCTGAAAGAAGAGGAAAAGAAGAAAAGTAACCCAGAAACAAAGATAGAAAACAAATAAAATATGGGTATTAATGCCAAATAATAAGGGTCTCAATTACATGGTAACTATAACATGCAAGTGAGAAAACAGTAGAAGCAAATGGCATAGCAATAGTGCACAAATTGCAACAATGGGAAAGAGATAGTAGATAATGAAAGACTATAAATTCATGTCAATGCAAAAAGAATACAGGGATCATAAAAGATTGACATTGACAGAAAAATAATATCACCCAACATTGTAAAATAAGTCACTAAGCACCAAAATAATACCAGAAAAGATACAACAGTTGAATAAGAAAATTTAACACCAATAGAAAAATAATAAACGTAGAAAAGAATAAAAATATGCACAAAATTAAAATGCAATGAATGAAAGTATGCAAATAAATTAAGTAAAATAGAATGAAAGTGAAGAGGGATGAGAAGTTAAAGGGATAAAGAAGAAGAAAGTAAGAAAGGAGAAGGAGGAAAAGGATGTAGAATAAAGAAGAAGGAAGAGAAAGAAAGAAGAAAGAAATAAGGATTGGAAAAGAAAAGATAATAAAAGTGGCTGCACAGGGATTTGGTGGTGTTGCGCTAGTGACGCGCATGCGTACTCCACGCGTGCGCGTGGGTCGCAAAATTTGAAAGGTGACGCGTGGGCGTCGTTCATGCGTACGTGTGACCATGTTTGTGATACTCGCGCGAAGGCATCCTTGCGCGCGCACAACTCTCTGTTTGTCTTAGGGTGTGTGCCAAAATAACATGTGACGCGTACGCGTGAGTGGTCAGAATTTGAAAATGACGCACACGCGTCAGGGATGCGTACGCGTGGGTGATTTTGTGCCTTGGGCACAGTGTCCGCACCAGGCCAGCACAACTTTCGGCCTAACACCTCTTTATGCCGATTTGTAGGGTCATGCGTACGCGTGGACGTGTTTGTGCCTAAAGCACGCCTCCAGCTATGCTCCCGCACAACTCTCTGTTTCTTTCCTTCTTTGTTTCGAATGCACATATGACGCGTACGCGTCAGCGACGCTTGCGCGTCGTGTGCTCTTTTTTTTTATATGCATAATGCAAAATGCAGAATGCAGATGAATATACAGAATTTATGAATGAACACGAATAAAAATAAAATAAAATAAGATTAAGAATAAAAAGGAACGATTATACCATGGTGGGTTGTCTCCCACCTAGTACTTTTGGTTTAAGTCCTTAAGTTGGACGTTTGGTGAGTTCCTTGTCATGGAGGCTTGTGCTTGAACTCATCCAGGAATCTCCACCAATGTTTGCAATTCCAATAGGCTCCGGGATCCCAAACTAGGCGTATTAAACCTTCAAGCAAGTCAAAGCAAGTGACAAGGCCCCAAGAGTGTTGATTGATAGAATGAATTCCGGGGTCCCAAACCTTGCTTTTACACCCGTCTTCTTGTTGACCATCTTTGTTCCAACCGGGTGGTAAGCAATCCGAATTCTCACTGAGGCTTCCAAACAGCTTCTTAGACCCATACAATTTAGTATTCTTCCAACCATGATAATTCAGCCATGAGCTTCCTACCACAATGAACCTAGAATTGTGTTGCCAACCACTAACCATCTCCCTCTTACTCTTATAGCCACAAAGAGCTCTAAGTTGCCCATCCGTCTCAAGCAAAGCATATTCAAGTGGGCTAATTAAGCTTAGAGATGAGAGTTTTACCCACTTGAATGAAGGGATGGATGGTGATGGCTTTGGGGAAGAGGTCTCCAACAACCTTGGCAAGGTGATCTTTAGCTCCATTTCCTTGGACTCCTCTTTGACAACTTCTACCTCTTTGCAAGCTTCTTCAATATCAACCTCTTCTTCTTGGTAGCTTTCTTCCAATTCGATTTCTTCTTCATTGTTCACCAAGGGTTGTGCTTCTTCTTCTTTAATCTCCATGTCAAGTCCAATGGGAGAGGATTCAAATGTAGATAAGAATTTATCAATGATTGAATCCATCTCTTGATCATCCCCTTCAAAGTCTTCAACCATGATATGCCTTGGAGGTTGTACACGCTCCTCAACATCAAATTCAAACTCCTTAGAAGGGGGCTCTATGACTGGGCTTTCCCATGGACGTTTCGCATCTCCTAAGTCTTCAACCAATTCTTCTTCTTCGATAATTCCAGCTTCCTCCACTTGTTCCAATACAAAGTCATGCTCCTTACTATCCACCGGAGTTTCTAGTGTCTCCTTCATGCTACGTTCTTCATTAGATTCTCCACATGAAGTCATGGGGGTTCTTTGAGTGTCCGAACGTCGGGAAGCTAATTGATTTATCGCTTGCTCTAGTTGATGAAGGGTTGCATGAAATTGATCCACTGTTTCCTTGAGACGATCCTTTGATTCTTGTTGTGCTCGGCTATCATAAGTAGGATCATAGTGCTCTTAGATTGATGGATATGGACATGGTGTATATGGAGGTGGCGGTTCTTGGGAGTAATTGGGTTGGAATTGGGGTGGCTCTATGTATGGTTCATACAGCTCATAGGGTGGTTGGTATGGTGGATATGGGTTAGGGTCATATGGAGGTGAATGGTGTAAAGGGGCTTGTGAGTATGGTGGTTCAAAGGTATGTTGGGGAGGTGGTTCATAAGCATACCAAACTTGAAACCAGAGGGGTGAGAATTCATAGTAGCTAAAGAAAATAAAAATTAAAAAAAATTAATGAAAATAAACTCCTAAAACTAGAAACACTAACAAAGAAATAAAAAAGCAAATATTTACAATAACCAATAATAACGCACACGTTTGCAATTTCCCAGCAACGGCGCTATTTTGACGAACGAAACTCTGCCGGTAAAGAATTTTATAAAAATAATCACGTTGTAAGTATAGTTTCTAAACCAACAGAAGATTCTTTCGTACAAAAGTTTTGGTTGTCACTTAAGCAAACCCAATAAAATTTATAACCGAAGTATTTAAACCTCGAGTTGTCTCTCAAGGAATTGCAGGGTAGTATGATTTATTATTGGTTATGGAAAAAGGTATATTTTTGGATTTTTGAAATAAGGAACAAGAAAATAAAATTGCAAGAAATTAAATTAATAACTAATAAAGCTCTTAGCAAGGTATGAAAACTAGAAATCCTATCCTAGTTACCCTTATCAATTGTGATGAAAATTGTTCATTACTCCCACTTAGTTAACCCTTACTAAATAAAGAAAAGTCAAGTGAACTAATTAATTTGATTCCTCAAGTCCTAGTCAACTCCTAAGGAAAGACTAGCTTTAGAGGGATCCAAATTAACCAGCAAATTCCAATTATCAATCAACAAAGAGTTTGATAACTCAAGTGTCACCAATTAATCAATTCAAGCTAAGAATGTGAAAAGCTAAATTAAAATAATA
This sequence comes from Arachis ipaensis, assembly GCF_000816755.2. Taxonomy (NCBI): domain Eukaryota; kingdom Viridiplantae; phylum Streptophyta; class Magnoliopsida; order Fabales; family Fabaceae; genus Arachis; species Arachis ipaensis. Next base: position 107,528,003 of record NC_029792.2, on the reverse strand, counting down.
AATCTGAAATACCTGAAATTGCATTAAATAGAAATGCAAATCTAACATGAAGAGTTCATAAGCCAATTTGGCAACATAAGTAATTAGCAAGTGAAATAGAGAAACCAAAATACTAGAATAAATAAAAGTAGAAGAGAAACTAAATTAAAGGAATATTGAACCTGGAATTGAGAAGGAATGAACCATAAACTAAGAGAAATCCTAAATCCTAAAACCTAAGAGAGAGGAAAGAGCCTCTCTCTCTAGAAACTACATCTAAAACCTAAATTGTGAATTATGAGAAGTTGTCTGTTGAATGGATGGATTCCCCCACTTTATAGCCTCTAATCTGTGTTTTCTGGGCCAAAAAGCTGGGTCAAAAACAGCCCGGAAATCGCCCCCAGTAATTTATGATACGTCCAGCACGCTGCAAAGTCACGCATGCGCGTCGTCCACGCATACGCGTGGATTGAATTTTCGCCAGGTCACCCGTACGCGTGAGATCCACGCATGCGCGTCACCTATCTTCGGGGCAGCTATAACAAATTATATATCGTTGCGAAGCCCCGGATGTTATCTTTCCAATGCAACTGAAACCGCTTCATTTGGACCTCTGTAGCTCAAGTTATGGTTGATTTAGTACCAGAAGGTCAAGCTGGACAGCTCAGCAATTCCTTCAGTTTCTTGTATTCCTTCCACTTTTGCATGCTTCCTTTCCATCTTCTAAGCCATTCCTGCCCTATAAACTCTGAAATCACTTAACACAGATATCAAGGCATCGAATGATAATAAGAGAGGATTAAAATTAGCAATTTAAAGGCCCAGGAAATATGTTTTCAATCATAGCACAAGATTAGGAAGGAAAATGTAAAACCATGTCATTAGTATGAATAAGTGTGCAAAGACTTGATAAAAACTACTCAATTGAGCACAAGATAAACCATAAAATAGTGGTTTATCAGTCATTTTATATCGAGTACCATAAAAAAGAAACTTTAAAGAATAACATGCTTTCTTGTTTTGTTATTACCAAGTATTACAAAACTCATAAGCACTAAACAAAACAGAGAGATAAAATTACCTCGATAAATGCAACTATGATTACACCACAGACAACCCAACAAAAGAGGGTTGATCCCAAAAGCACCTCCAAGTACTACATAAAACATATTCATAATTAAAGAAACCATTGAGCATTCATGACCTTTCTTAATCCTAAATGCATAACGATACAATTTATAATCAGACCTTAAATTGTCTAGTTATACTATTAGAGAAACATGAAAGAATAAGATTGTCCTTTTAAATTGATCAAAGAGTAAAACAATTGTTCTAACAATGGTTACTCCAGTAAATAAATATATGTAATTTCAACCGAAAAATATTGGATGGATAATTAAATTAAAATGGAATATGAAAGAGTAAAATTATCATTTTAAGATGAAATATAAAAAATTAATGACTGCTCAAACGAACAAAGAATTAAAAGATTCAGTTGATCATAGCTAAATACATGCAAAAAATTTAAACCCTAGCATACAAGAACTCTACCATCATTAACAATCATAATCAACCACAGTCCCCCAGAGTTCTACTGATGAAGTAAAGCGAAAAAACTGAAAAATAAACCACAACCAACATTTTGCAAAAAATAGAGCATCGTGTGTTGAGAGCAACGATTTTGTTACTAACCTGCTTTTGAAGAGATGGTGATTCCAACATAATTAGTCTTCACAATGGGGGCAAAACAAGTAAGAAAAGCTTCAAACCTCAGTTACAGCGATAATCATGGTTCTTCTCTGAAGGTATGTATATGAAGGGAGGAGGAAGAAGAAGAAGGGTTAATTGGGGTTTCACTTTTCAAGTGATTAACGTTTGGGTTTTGATTTAACCCCTTTTCTCATGTCACACGACGTCGTTTCTAAATATTTTCGGTACAAAGAGTTAAACAACGTCGTTTTGACAATGTCAGGTATCATTTAAAATTGGCAGGTCAGTTTTCCGATGACGAAAAACAACGGAAGGGCCAAATTGAGACACAGGTCAAAATTTCAAGGTACAACTAGAGTCAATTGAAACCTTGAGGACTAAATTGGGTCGGGGGTTAAATTTCAGGGGTCATTTTGAGTATTAACTCAAAAAACAAGTTATTAGTCGAGAAGACTTTAAAGGGCAGTGTTAGACATACATTGTTGAAAGGAAGCCACTCAGATAAAGACGCCTAAAACGTCTTTTTTTAAGATGTTTTCTAACAATTAAAATATAACATATGTAATCGATTAAACCGTATTATTTCTGTCATAATTAGATTGGACAAACCGATTTGGCCAAAAAATCGATGAATCAAATTTTAAACCGGTCTAAATTAATATTTTTATAAAAAAATAACTATAATATCCCTATTATAGAAAATGATTAACATACTTATTATTTATATATTAATTTTGAGAAATTAAATCTTAATCCCCAGGTATAAAGTTCTTTTATGCAATTAAAAATATATCTTTAAAAAAAGATATTTTAAACGTTTTTATCTGAGTGGCTCCCTTGTTAAAATGGCCAGATGTGAATGAGAAGATGAGTTAAATCATGCTTAGATACTTATTCTAAAATCTAAAACTTAAGAAAGTTTAAGAAGCTTTTAGATTTGTGAGCAGCAGAAGATGATAGTTTAGTTTTTAGAAAATGTTTTAAACAAGATGTGCAAAAACAACTGAGGTATATTGAACATTCAAATCAATTTGGCTATGTTTGTTTTTGAGAATAGGACAAGATAGGACACTGAGAACAAGACATAATAGATAGAGATACAAAATTTTGTGTTCTTGTAGTGATAAATTAAAATAAATTTTGAAAATTCAATTTATTCTCATTTCTTTTCATTCAAAAAATTTGAGAAGAAAAATATAATAATAAAAAATATAATTATAAAAAATTAAGAAGAATAATGAAAGAAAAAATGAATAATAAGTTATGTCTCTTGTTAGTGTCTCTGTGTTCTTCCTATCAGAATGGACACAAAATGTACTAATTCAGTGTCTCTAGACATAATGTCTCTGTCCATATCTCATCTGTTAAACACAATTTTATTTCTCTATATCCATATCTCAGTGTCCTATCCCTATAAATAAATGCAGCCTTTAAAAACTATTTCTTAGGTATATTAACTGCTCAAAAGAAATAAACTAAAAGGGATAGAGTTGAGAAGATATATACACAAAGATATATAATAATTTGGCTGAGACTTTCCTACATCAAGTCCTCAATAAATATTAAGAATTTTAAATAATGCTAGGTAGTCAAAATATTGTAAACAATAAATAAAAATATATAAACAATAACATTTGCACTTATAAGAGAGTGTGAATTACTTTTTGGTCTTAATTAACATAATTAATTTTTTTTATAATTATCTTCTTTCATTTAATTACACTAAAAGTCAATTCTAAATTTAATGGGAATTAAAACTCAAAAAATGCTCTTTCATTATTATTACATTCATAATTCTATAATTTTTTTCAAATAAAAATTTTAAATTTTGATATTTTTAATCCTAAAAAAAATCTCAAATTATCTCAATATATTTTATAAAAAATAAAAATGTCTTATATTTTATTAATCTCTATTTATTAAAAACGTCCAAAATTATTAATTTTTAACCTACAAAATAAAATAATAAATAATAAATTAACACCAATTCATTAATTATAGACAATTGAATAAATTAATTTAGGTATTTGATATTTTTTTTAAAATTCAATTATAATAAAATTTGTGTTAAAAAATCAGAATAAATTATTATTCCACTTTGAAAAATAAGAAACAAATATTATGTAAGTGAGACAATAAATTAGTGATTATAAAAAAATTAATTAAAATTAATGACAATTAAAATTTAAATTACCGCAACCTCTACAATATTACATAGGTGCAGTGAAACAATAAGAAAAATAAATAAATTAGTGGTTACAAAGAAAAATCAATTAACATTAATGACATTCAAAGTATATTATTATGATTAGTCTTTAATGCAATAGCATATATGAAACAATAATGCTCTACATCCATGCAATACCCTAACCAAGTCATCCAAGTAATATTTCATTCACGCACCTCCCCCCACCTTCCCCCCACACGCACTCCCCCTCCCATGCTATTAATATAATTACGTAAACCTGCTTCCTCAACGTAAACCTTTTTTGATCTGCATTGTAATTTCTTCTCTGCTCTCGTCGTTTTTTTCTGTTGTTCATCATTCTTGTTCGTTTTCTTCTTTGCTGTTCGTAGTTGTTGTTCTTCGTATACTTCTTCGATATCCATTGCATTTATCTTCTTCCTATTCTTCTTCGTTTACTTCTTCGATCTGCATCGGATTTATCTTCTTTGTTTTCAGATTTCAATAGCCTATCAAAACAATGAATGATTCACCTTTAAATCAGTTGAATCAACGCAATTTGGATTATTCTTCTGAATCGAATCAAGCGGACGAGGTTTGGATTATTCAATTTTGAATTAAATTGAATGGAATGCAATTGCTAAATTCTAGATACAGGTGTTCTGAATTGAATTAAATTGAATGCAATCTTTAAATACTAGACGCTAGTCTTTCGAATTTGATTTTATATATACAATGTTCGGTTCATTTAGCATTGTACATTGGTTTCGTTTAGATATTTCTCGGTTCATTCTAGACGCAGGTGCTCTGAATTTTAATTTATATAATGGGCAATACTTGGTTCATTTAGTGCTATACAATGATTTCACATTAATAATATTTTCAATTCATTCTGGAGGTAGCTGTTCCAATTCAAATTTTTATAATGGACAATGTTCGGTTCATTTTGTGTTATACAATGGTTTCATATTAATAATATTTTCGGTTCATTCTACAGTTCGGGTGTGTTGTTGATGAACAATTTGTCCCAAAAGTTGGGATGACTTTCAAGACACTAGAAGAAACTGAAAAGTTCTACAAAGATTATTCCAAACTTACCGATTTTTCTACCAAAATAAGGAACACGACTCGGAAGGGAGATGAGATTAAGAATCAACTAATCGTATGCAATAGAGAGGGGCTCTTGATGTTTAGGTGTTTCTGAAACTGAATACTGATATAAATATTTTTTTCAAATTAGCTTTCTGCAATAGTACTATATACACTTTTTTTTTGTTCATCTAGTATATTAATTTCGGTTCATTTGTATATTTAGAGCTCTTGATGTTTGATAAATACCTTGAATCCATTCACTGTGAACCTAGAATAAAACAATAGCCCATACAGTTCCAACAGATATATACATTAACATTAGATTTTCATTAACATTTACATTAATATTCACATATATACATTAAAGAAGAAGTGTTTGCTTTTTTAAACAAGTTAAACAAATTAGTGTTAATTACAACGAGTCAAAGAAACTACAACCTATTTACTATCTATATCGCCAGATGTGAATTTACAAAAAGGGCTTGAGAGGACTTCAGATGGTTTGGAGAGTCTTATGGCTTCAGATTCCTGAATCACTTGGTCTTTTATTTTGTTAATTTTGTTCGTTGACCGCTGAGCCTGATATACTCTGCTTCAACTCCCTCTCCGTCCTCCATCAAGGATTCTGCCCCAGCATAAATCCTCATCTGGGATATTATTAATTCCTGAAAAAGATACAAAAAGTAAAATCAGGCACAAGGAGTGATTGAATAAAACGTGATAAACATTCAATCAGCAAGAAAAATATTTTCTACATGCAAATGAACTCAAGTGAACACTTAACAATCAAGTAGATGTAAATCACCAACTCTAATGAACCGAACTCCATTCATATTTGAATAAAACGTGATAAACATTCAATCAGCAAGAAAAATATTTTTGCATGCAAAAGAACTCAACTGAACACTTAACAATCAAGTGAATGTAAATCACCAACTCCAATAAACCGAACTCCTTTCATATTTGAATAAAACGTGATAAACATTCAATCAGTAAGAAAAACATTTCTGCATGCAAAAGAACTCACCTGAACACTTAACAATCAAGTGAATTTAAATCACTAACTCCAATGAACCGAACTCCTTTCATCTTTGAATAAAACCTGATAAACATATTTCTATTCATAAATCACCAACTCTAAAATATTTCTGTATGCAAATGAACTCAAGTGAACACTTAACAATCAAGTAAATGTAAATCACCAACTACAATGAACCGAGTTATATATCACAGAAAGCAAATAACAACACATTTCCATTCGTATGCCCTAGTTATAGAGAAAAAAATGAAATAAAAATAAATCGATCTACTAAACGCACCAACTCAATCCACTAAACCTTAAATTGAGCTAGGAGAAATGCGAGTTTTGCGCGAAATTAAATGAACATAATAACATTAAATGAACATAATAACAATAGTTTTTCTCATACCTTGCGGAGTCTTTATTCTTGTTTTTGTTTGTTTTTTCTTCTTCCTTTCAAAATCTTGACGCGATTATGGAGTAGCGGCAATTTCTGCAAAGAACACGAACGAGGTTTGAGAGATTTTGAGAGAGATTTGAAATTTTCCAATAGCGGTTTCGACAGTGAAAAATGAACGTTATTTCATATTCAAGCGCGAATGTTAACATTTGGGGGGTTCCGCACGTGTATACATGTTTCATTTAATGAGATTGGATTTTTTTGTTTTGGACCTGCTTGGATAGACTTGGATGAAAAATTACTTGGATGTGTAGCCCAACTGTATATGAAAATTAAATTGTAAAAGGTCTCATTAATATATGATATGTTACATCCTAATAGTTATTAGGGATATAATATGATAAGTTGAGTGATAAGAGAGTGAGATAAAAAATCAAAATGTAAAAAAGTTATATAAATGAAATCAAATTAAAAAATGTTTGACTAATTATAGATGAATTATTTTGGTTCCAGACTTTTTTCAAGAGTTTCACTATTTGAATAAATGTTACACGGATATTCTTCTTTAAGCATTCTCAGGCTACGATTGATTTAGATCACAATAAAACTAAAAATTTTAGATATTATCGTCTCAGACATTTTAGACTAAAATTGACTTAGATCTTGAAATGATCTAGGAATTTTAAAAAATTTTGAACATTCTCTTTGGATAGAACAATAACTAGAAGCAACTAAATTGTATATGAATCTTAGATATTGTTGTCACAAGTCTTCTCAAGCTAAGATTGATCACTACTGGATTAGATTACAATGTTTGTTTAAAGTTGTGTATAGATGCACTTCCAAAATAATACTTGGACACCTAAATTATAAAACCCCGTTGTTTACGAGATGTAATTCACATGGTTCTGAAAATTGAACCGGACCGACCAGTTCAATCGGATTAATTAGGAACCGGTCACCTAGTCGGTCCGAATAAGGTCAGAAATCATCTGATAAAAAACTGGTGAAAAATCGGTCGAACTGACGGTTAACCGGTGAACCAGAAGAACCGTCCAGTTTTTTAGCGGTTTTTTAGTTTGAAAATAAAAATGCTAAACGGCGTCGTTTTGTCTCTTTTTTAAAAAAAAAAAAAAAAAAGAAAAAAAGCACTAAATATCATCACCTCCTCTCGGACGGCTCTTTTGCTCGGCTGTCTTGTCTTCTCCAGTGAGCACTCCTCCATTGCTTCTTCAGTCCTAATTTTTTTCTGAAATTAATTATGATTAATATATACTTCTGAGTTAATTATTCTTGTTAATTTGTCTGGTTTTTGATAATTTTTTTAAGTTAAATTTTTTAAAATAATTTTGTTGATTGTTGATGGTAATTGTTAATTCTGGGTTAATTAGTTATTTTCTGAGTTAATTTTCTTCGTTGTTCATTGTTGTTAACAGAGCTAGATTATTGTTGTTGTTTTGTTCTGACCTCTGGTTAATTATTGTTGATTATTGGTAATTTTCTGAGTTATTTTTATGTTATTTTTTTCTAATTCTGAGTTAATTTACTAGTTGTTGGCTTGTTGCCTTGTGAAATTAGTTAAACTTAAAAAAAAACTTGGCTTGTTATATTGATTCTGATTTCTGAGCTTTGTTTTGTTATACTGATTCTGATTTTTGAGTTGTTGGTTCCTGATTTTTTCTAATTCTTTAAATTCTGAGTTGTTGATGGTACTTTGCTGGAAATGAATGTGTCAATATGCAATTGAGATATTTGTGCTCTTCAACTGGATTTATCTCTGATTTGATATTGGAAGAAGAGTTTTCAATGGATGATCTTATTATGAATGAATGATCTTGTTTTCAATTGAAGATAAATGTGTGTTCAATTGTTCAAGCCCATCGTTGGTCCAAACCCTATAACAGAACTTTGCTATGAGCAAATGATCTTATTTTCAATGGATGTTGATTGCTTGTGTGGTTTGTTTGTTACAGAAAGTACAAAAGGCTCTTTTGCAATTTGATGTCCACTCAAAATCTACTTTTCAGTTTTTATTTTTTATTTTGAATGCTATATAGAATATTTTTTATTTTGGATTCTGTAATTCTGGATTTTTGAATGTTACATCAAATTTTATAATATGGATTATCTTTATGATGAGAACAATGGAATACTTAATGATGATTATGATTACTAATGAATAGTGTCTTTATTTAGTTGAAAACCTGTTTAATTTTTTAATGCTATATTCAATTTTTGATTATATATTGATTTTTTTTTATAATTTTACTGTATATTTAATTAAACCGATTCAACTACGGTTTGACTCCAGTTAAACCATTGAATCATTAAACTAGTTATTTGACCGATTCAATGACCGGTCCGATTCTCGCAACCTTGGTAATTCATAGGAGCAATCCACAATGCATGTTTATGCGTATGGGTCAATAAGAAGTTAAGAACCCCTATGCTGCTAATGAATTCCAGTAACCCAAAAAAAAATAATAATAATAATAATAAAATTATGTGACATTTATGTGAATTACTTCATGTTAATGTATTTGTAGTATCAATAAACTGAGTGTAAATTTTATAAAATGTTAAAATTTAATGAAGCTTAAGGAATAACGTTGTTTTAAGAGAAAATTACTGTAAGGGAAGAGTAGAAAAATTTAGTTATTAAAAAAGAGCTATGTTTGTTAAAATTATTAAAAAGGGTTAATTAATACAATATTTAGAAAGGACTAATTTTTTTTGTTAAATAGAAAAAATACTCTTAAAGTTATTTTGTCATTTATTTCCTTGTTGAAGATAGATTTTCTCTTAAATTGAATATTTATTTCCATCTTTCTTTTTCTTTTCTGGTTCAAACTGTGTTTTTACGCACATGAAATTATTTTGTAAATCTTATTATAACTTCTATTTAAATTATGTTGTAAATACCTTTGTCGTTTTATTTTATACCTTGATTTTCCACTTTCAAATTCAACATATCAATATATTTGTTCTGTAAACGAGATCTAATCGGTATAATTTATTACAATTTAAATAAAAGGAATAATATATTTTATCAACTGAAGCAAATTTATTTATTTATTTATTTATCATTTTACTTATCTTTCTTTCTTTTTATATGTATTATTAACTTATTATTCTTAATTAGTTACTTGTTTTTATTTATAGAACTATCATGTGAAATTTGCAAAAACTTGAATTCGCCACTCTTAATTTAATCGGCAAAAATTATTTAGAAAGGCGCTTGATGCTAAAACCCACTTAATATCCAAAAAGCTTGGAGATACCATGAAAAAAGAGGTACAATCGTCAAGCGAAAATAAGGCTAAGGCACTAATTTTTTTGCGTCATCATCTCTATGAGAGGTTAAAAGTAGAATACTTGACTGTTAAAGACCCACAAGAACTATGGGCAAATTTGAAAGAGAGATATGAATACCAAAAGACTGTATTGTTGCTTAAAGCTTGTTGTGTGTGGTATATACATATAAAAAAAATAGTCTGTAAATACAATTCTACACTTTTCAAAATAAGTTCTCAAGTAAAATTGTGTGGCCAAAATGTCATAGATGAAGACTATTTAATAGAAAAAACTTATTCTACATTCCATGCTTTCAACGTGCTGTTGTAACAATAGTACCGTGAAAAGGGTTTCAAAAGGTATTCTGATTTAATAGGTTGTCTCCTATTGGCAAAATAAAATAATAAATTATTAATGAAAAACCATGAAGACCGTCCTACTGGCTCAACCGCTTTCCCTAAAGTAAATGCAGCATTTTGTGAACATAAAAAAAATCACAATAAAAATATTGGTCAAAATCGTGGCCATAGATGTGGACGTGGGCATGGCAAATAGAACAATAGGGTTCCTACCCATATAAACATGAAAAGTGTGCTCCGAGCAACAATTCACAAAATGTGAAAAATTGCTACTATCGATGCAGATTAAAACGTTGTTGGTCGCGTACATGTTGTACTCTTGAACATTTTGTCAAGCTATATCAAGACTCTATCAAAAGGAAAGGGCAAAAACAAGAGATCAATTTGACTATTTAAAAAGATAAAGTTGAAGCTAATGGTGTTGAAATCCACCAATGATATCTATGCAGACCTTGATGACTTCCTTAACCTTTGATTTTGGTGGCCCAAGCAATGACATATTTTGGATGATGCAATTTTCTTTTTAGAAGAACATTAATCAAGAAATCTTTCACTTTAGATCATTTTTTTAGCTAGTTTTTTTTTTTTATTTCCTTTCTCCCTTTGATTGTAATTTCAAGTTTTCTTTTAAATTCTTTTGAATTTTTTTCATTAGTGGTAATTTTTATTTTTCGTAATGAAGATATGGATATTTCTCATGCTTCGCTCAAATTCAACAACAAAGAAGTATGTCTTGCTGACAGTGAATGTAACCTAAAGGAACTAAGTTCTTCATAAATAATGCACTACTATCAAGTAAGTCTCATAAAAACTTGCTATGTTTTAAAGATATCCGCCAAAATGGATACCATGTAGAAACTACATGAGAAGAAAACAACGAATATCTTTATATTACAACTATGAGATCAAGAGAAAAATGCGTGTTGGAAAAATTACCCGCTCTTTCTTCAGGTTTGTACTACATCGCTATTAGCAATGTAGAATCACATGCCATAATAAACCAGAAGTTTACAAATACAAATATATTTACAATTTGGCATGACTGGTTAGGTCATCCGAGTTCAATTATGATGAGAAAAATCATCGAGAATTCATCTGATCATCCTCTAAAAGAACATAAACAAAATTTGAAATACATAAACAAAATCCTAGTTCTCCATAATCCTCTAGAAGGGACAAAATAAACAAGTATATAAAAGGAGAATCTATATATACATATATCAAAGATCAAAAGAAACCCCAAAAGAAACCACTTCACTGCAGAAGCTCCAGACGCCTAGCGAGGTGCCTCTCGATCTGCATCTGAAAAACAACAACACAGTATGGAATGAGAACCGGAGGTTCTCAGGATGGTAAAGGTTCACGCATATAAGATATAAGGCCCTGAGAATGCCAGAGGCAATCCTAGAACGCCGACACTCAGGTTATAAAGCTTAAAATACTAAACAGCAACCATAGAGAGGGGTGATCTTCTAAGGGTTATTCAACCTAACTTAAACTTAATTTAAACACTAAATTGTTTCACCTTTTTTCCGTTCCTCCATCTCTGATAATTCTCATAGACAAACAAACAGACAAGGCAAGCACAGGTAGAAAACAAGTAGTTCAAGTAATAATTACAACAGTTAGCAGAATATAATCAGTTAGGCATTCCCAATTAATGCATAGCAAACAAAGTACATATATGCATATGATGAATGTCTATCCAATTGCCGTGAGCTCACGTGTTGGTTACTTTACCAGAACTCAACACTTCTGGTAGCTAACCCAGACATTGGTCTCTAGGTTGCGCATCTCCAAGAGGATCATAAACGAAGGAGAGTGCCTTTCCACCTTCTCCTGGAGGTTTCACGAAGAAGAGTGTCTTTTCACATCGAAGGAGTGTACCTTTCCACCTTGCAACTAGAGAAGAATGCGGGAAAAACAATACGAAGACATTGGAATGGTGTTAAATATATATTAAGATATCTTCAAGGATCTGTTGATAAGGGTTTATTTTACTTCAACGAATCAACGTTTCAATTAGTTGGTTATGCAGATGCAGGTTTTCTTTCTGATCCGAATAAAGGCAGATCACAAACAGGTTATCTATTCACATGTGGAGGCATAGCTATATCTTGGCGCTCAACAAAGCAAACTATAGCTGCAACATCCTCAAATCATGTAGAAATATTAGCAATTCATGAAGCAACTCGAGAATGTGTTTAGTTTAGGTCAATCACTCAACATGTTCAAGATATGTATGGGTTACCTGTGAAAAAAAATATCAAGAGTCATACATGAAGATAACTCTGCTTGCATACATCAACTAAAAGAAGGATACATCAAAGAAGATAAAACAAAGCACATTTCACCAAAGCTCTTCTACTCTCATGATCTTCAACAAAGTGGTGATATAGACGTTCAACAAATTCGTTTCAATAATAATTTAGCAGATATGTTCACTAAAGCACTACCTACTTCAACATTTGAGAAGCTAGTATACAAAATAGGAATACGCCGACTAAGAGATATCAAGTGAGTAATACGGGCTATACTCTTTTCCTTAACCATGATTTTTATCCCACTTTAGATTTTTCTTGGTGAGGTTTTTAAAGAGACAGCTACCTAACGTATTACAAGATAGTGTACTCTTTTTGCTTCACTATATTTTTTTTTGGTAAGTTTTTTTTTTTAATAAGACACTAGTCTACTATTACTACTAGGGACATCTAAGGGAGAGTATTATAAATATATTTATTGTGGATGCCCTAGCCAGACGTTGGACCCTTGGCTAAGAGTTGAACCCTTGATTATAAATAACCCCTCTCATGTTCTCTAATGTAGACAATCAATAATAAAATTACATATTATTCTTCCTATTCTGTCTCTTCCTTCCCTCAAACCCTAATCCTTATTTTATAACATAAACGTATATTTCTTTGAATAATTTGAAATTTCTTTCTGTATTCTTCGGTTAGAAAATACTAGTGCGTCTGCAAGATATAATGCTGTGGATGTCGCACTTTCAACACCGGCGAATAGATTCTCCTTCTTCCAAACTACTTCCCAAACCTTTGCAGCCAAATCCAGGCACAACACCTTATCCGACATGCACCTAACAGGTGCACGGCCAACGATCAACGCTGCTTGTTTCTGGTTTCACCTCTGACAACAATCGCCAGCCATAAAGAGAAATCAACTGCCTTCCAGAACAACCACTCAATCTAACTCATCACACTACAATTCGACTCAATCCTGTCTTGGAACCTTAATTCTATTTTTCCCATTTCTTTTATTTTTTGAGTAAATGTCTATTCCAGTCGCTAACCATTTGGGTTATGGACAAAATGCATCTCTATGATTTGAAATTAACAAAGTGGCTCTCAACCTCCATTGCAAATACCCATCACAACTCCTACAATCGAAAGACAAACAGTGAGATGTTGACATATCAGTGGCTAGCCCACGTGTATTTTGTGCATCCGTATTTGGGACTTATCGACCCCTGCACAATAGCCAAAACGGCGTCATGTGATTTAGGTGTGTTTTCATAAAAATCCTTGTTCTTCTCCTTCAAATTACAAGTTGCCCTAACACACTAAAACTCTTTGTATGCGTTCCCTCCAAAAACTCTCTGCAACATTGACAACGTGCAATCGTGGGCTTGTTATCAAAGTGTCTCTCGATGACGATTACATGGCGAGGTGATTTTACCGCAACGGTGAGTGATGGTTCCTCTTCTGCTTGTTATTTTTTCATTTTTTTATTTTACAAAAATTCAATGGCGTAGTTCACTTAGGTTTCGAATAATAGTTTATAGTAGCATGATGTAATATTTGCATGTAATATATTGTAGTTCGTTGGTGAGCAAGTTTTTGACATGGAGCAATGGGGATTAGGGCAAATGCAGAGTTGGTAGTGAGTTAAAATATGATCTTGGTTTTTGTTTAATAGTTAGTGAAATGCATGTGTCTTTAACTGTAAAATGTGTATGAAAATATATTGTGAAATTTTTTGTTATGAATGGATTTTAATAGAATTGTGAATAAGCATTGTTAATATGATGCAGTCTGTTTTCGTTGTACCTCTGTTTCATTATGGTGGCCGATTTGTGAGAGATGCCGGTAGAGTATTGAGCTACATAGGTGGAAAGGTGCATAAATTTTCACCCATGAATGTAGATTTTGTGAACAAGACTTAGAAGAACTGTTTAGAGGATTGGTATATCTAGAGTACAAGACATACTTCTTGCATCAGCCTAAAATACATTTTTAATTGACTTATCAACATTAACTTCAAGCTTATAAAAAAATTCTGTTCATTCTCAAAAAGTATTTTTCCAATTTTTTTACATCATCTATTTTGGAAACATTACGAACTACTAATATAATTTCTAACATCCTTTTCGATAAAATTTAATTCACAGAGACCACCAACTGCTGCAAAGTGCTTGATATGGTTTACTTGGTCTGATACTAGCTTCATCATTATTCGTAATTATCCGACAAACATGTAGGCTAAGATCCCATTGTTGTTTAAGCATTTCAACTTGATTGGGACATTGATGTGAATGACTCAGAACAACTTTTAAAATAACCCAAAGACTAGTATCGTTTACTATATGCACATAGATTCTTGCAGGACACATTGCAATAGATATCCAATTTGTCTTCACAACAAAGTATACCAGATTTTCTATTTTCTTTTCTACTACATGTAATGAGTTGGTTTTTTATTTCATTTTCCCTCTTATTTGAGTTTCTTATTTTGGTAGAAAAACTTACATCTTTATCATAATTTTTATAGAATTTTCTAACTTCTTCAAGAGTGTTAAAAATATTCCAACCTTTGGCACATATTTATCATCAATATCATACAAAAACTAATCTTGACATAGCCAGTTGTTCATACCCTGGCCCAATGATAAGGCCCAGGTCTAAATAAAAGGCCCAATCCAAAAGGATGAGCCCCGCATTTCACCCACCTTCCTCCCAGGAAGTCGGTTCCTACCACGACTTACTCTAAAGAAGTCGGGGACGAGAGTTAGCTGGCAGATAAACACTCGTTTGAATGAGTAACTGCCCCTAGAATCTCTCTAACCACTTCTAGGAGCCATATCTTAACCTCCTTAAGATAAAGGGACGGTTAACACCCTAAAAAAGTGGCACTACTTCAACGGTGGTTATTGGTTCACCACTATAAGTACACTGACATCCCTCAGGTATCTCTAGGCCCCAATACTCTCTAGACCTGTTTTGCTCCCTTTGCTGACTTTGGCATCGGAGTGTCTTTGCAGGTACCGCCCTCCTCACCTCTCACGAACAGGTCGGACGGAGCC
>NC_029792.2:107496901-107511694 GCF_000816755.2 Arachis ipaensis | reverse complement strand
GTTTGAATTTTGAACGTTATAGTTTTTTTTTTTTTTTTACAAAAGATAGGAGACTCGAACCCGCAATTTTTTAATTGAGTATGGGGAGACTATGTCATTTGAGCTATTATTCATTGACAAACGTTATAATTTTGATTGAAAGAAAAGAACCATTTTCATAATAACGTTCACACTATTCAACATATAACACGCACTTTAATTTGAGGTTAATTTTTGTTAAATTTGAGCCAAATTAATTATACTTAATTATTAAAAAGACTTATATGTAAAACACTAATTTTCTTCTAAGATCAGGTAGAGTTTTTCAAACTCCGATCCTCTTTCTCCTCTTTAGCGGCATTGATGACGAGATTTTCGACAAAATCCTATCATTCTAGTTTGAATATTTGAGGAAGTTAAGGATTCTAAAGTTAGGGTTCAATAAAAATATTGAAAATATACAGCGACGGATCTAGAAAATTTTGATAGTGGGGGCAAAAATATATATATTTTTATAATAAAAATATTATGTGTACATAAAAATTAGTTATCAAATTATTTAATAATTATTATGTATTTGTATATAAATATATGTATTGTTTAATTTATTTTTAATGTGTATTTTTTATTTCAATATATATACACAGGTAGTTATTTTCGATGTAAATATAACATTATTAGTTTTTATAATATCTAATTTTATAAATTAAAACACTAAAATAATCATTTATAAATAGGGTAAAGTATATTTTTTGTCCTTAAAGTTTGACAAAAGTTTTAAAAATATCCCTAAGTTTTATTTTGTTTCAATTTTGTCCCAAAAGTTTTCGATTTGCATCAAATATACCCTTGCCAGCTAATTTTTCAAAAAATTTAAGATCAATTCAACAACAATATCATAAGAACAACCCTCAATACAAGCAAATCAAAAATAATTTTCATGTATTATTGTTAGATTAATCTTAAATTTTTTGAAAATTTAGCCGTATAGGGTATATTTGATGCAAATCGAAAACTTTTGGGACAAAATTGAAACAAAATAAAACTTAAAGGTATTTTTAAAACTTTTGCTAAACTTCGGGGACAAAAAATATACTTTATCCTTATAAATATATGTCTTTTTATATAGGACAATACTACATATTCATATTTTTTTGTTAACCAACTCCAATCAAATTTGTCTAAGACAACAAAAAACAGTTATGACTAATATTATTTTAAGTTTTATTGTTTAACTTGGTTAGACTTAGTTCATAAAAAGAGTTGGATGTGTAGTATTTCTTTTACATATATATAAGTAAATACTTATTTAAAAATTTACTTCTTATACAATTAGAAGTCAATTCTTATTGAGATTCATAGTTAAAAAAGTTCTTTCAATTAATGTATTTACAGAAAAAAATTAAAACTAATATATAAAAAAAAAATAACACTTTTTTGAGTTGATTTCTAAGAAAAAATACAAATTTCATTTAAATTGAGAATTGATCATTCTAATGACATCTAATATAAAATTTTTAAATTGACTATAAAGTACCAGAAGTTGAATAAAAAATTATTGTAGAGTCAAATTTTAATAATTTAGTAAAAATAAATAAATATTATCATATAATACTCAAAAAAATTTCAAATCGTAGTGGGGCGATTGCCCCATGCTCATATACATAAATCCATCCCTGGTTACATACAACTCGACGGTAGGGTATCACTAATGTGAAAAATACATATAAAAGAAAATCAACAGTTTTAAAACCTAGTATTAGTTTTTTTTTTTTTAAACGTGATACGAATTTAAAAACTCTAGATTCTAATGGTAAGTATTTGGTTGACAGTATCAATGAATTATATCTCAAATGGCATAATCTTCTCTTACTTATCTAAAAAGTCATGAGATTCGAGTCTTTCTATTTTTGGTAAAAAAAAAAAGTATTTGGTTGACGGTGAATGTTATTAACGTAGAATTTTTTATATCTTAAGAGAAAAAAATTAATTTTTTGACCATAAAAATTTTACGTTCTTAAGAAATATCTTTCTTTTTTATGAATTGTTCATACCTTGGCCCAACGATAAGGTCCAGGTACAAATAAAAGGCCCAATCCGAAGGGTTGAGCCTCACCTAGCATAGACCTTCCTCCTGCGAAGTCGGTTCTTACCACGACTTACCCTAAAGAAGTCGGGGACGAGAGTTAGCTGGCAGATCAACATTCGTTTGAATGAGTAACTGCCCCTAGAATCTCTCTAACCACTTCCAAGAACCATATCTTAATCTCCTTGAGATAAAGGGATGGTTAACACCCTAAAAAAGTGGCACTACTTCAACGGTGGTTATTGGTTCACCACTATAAGTACACTGACATCCCTCAGGTATCTCTAGGCCCCAATACTCTCTAGACCTGTTTTGCTCCCTTTGCTGACTTTGGCATCGGAGTGTCTTTGCAGGTATTAAGATAAAGGGACGGTTAACACCCTAAAAAAGTGGCACTACTTCAACGGTGGTTATTGGTTCACCACTATAAGTACACTGACATCCCTCAGGTATCTCTAGGCCCCAATACTCTCTAGACCTGTTTTGCTCCCTTTGCTGACTTTGGCATCGGAGTGTCTTTGCAGGTACCACCCTCCTCACCTCTCACGAACAGGTCGGACGGAGCCCGTGGATCGTCAATCCATCTACAGGCCTCCTTTCTTATACATTTGGGCCAACCAATACCGTCCAGCCCATTAATCTCCGGTTATCCATCATAACATTGGCGCCGTTGCCGGAGACCCGAGAGATCAACCAGTGATGGCGGACAGATCCCCTGAGGAGGGTCATATAGAAACAGATTCCGAACAAGAGAATCTGGATACCGAAAATAACGACACGAACCTAACCCTCCGCCAGGAAACCAACGATCAACAAATAGAGGGTACCTCCGGAGTCAAAACCCCGAAGGTGAATTTCTCTGAAGGCCGTGAATCAGAGAAGGACGGACAGTCCCATGCAACTGAACTTATGGGATTAATTCATGTCCATCAAAGTCGCTTGGAACAACTAGAACAGGAACGGGAATGACAAAGGGAGGTAGAAAAACACCTAAGAGAGGAGATGGATCAACGAAAAGAGTTAGAGAAAAAACTCTTAAAGTTGGAATCCTCCCTCAGAGGTCGGAACTCCCGTGACGATAGAGAAGAGTCGCCCCTAGGAGGGGAGGATCCTTTCAGTGAGGACATAATGAGGGCAAAGGTTCCAAGAAACATTAAAAGCCCCGACATGGACCTCTATGATGGAACCACAGATCCAAAACATCACTTGAGCAACTTTAAAAGTCGGATGTATCTGGCTGATGCTTCCGACGCAACGCGTTGCAAAGCTTTTCCGACCGCCTTGTCGAAAGCAGCGATGAAATGGTTCGATAGCCTCCCCCCGAGGTCGGTAACCAATTTTGAAGACCTCTCAAGGAAGTTTTTGATGAGGTTGTCTATCCAGAAAGACAAAGTGAAACATGCGCCAAGCCTCCTGGGAATAAAGCAGGAGGTCGGAGAATCCTTACGAACCTATATGGAAAGGTTCAACAAAGCATGTTTAGAGATTCAAGACCTGCCCACAGAGGCAGTCATAATGGGGTTAGTCAATGGGCTTAGAGAAGGTCCCTTCTCACAGTCCATATCTAAAGACACCCCACCTCCCTAAGCGATGTGCAGGAAAGAGCCGAAAAGTACATCAACATGGAGGAAAATGCTAAGCTGAGAGACCTAAGTTGCCGACCTGGGCACCCTCCCTCAACAAAAGATAGGGAGAGGGAAACCAAGAAGAAGGAAGAACTCGGCCTCGATAGACCAAGGAAATATCACTCTTATACTCCTCTAAAGGTCTCTATAGTGGATGTATACAGAGAGATTTGTAATACTGAAAGGCTGCCACCCCCCAGACCCATTAAAAATAAAAAAGGGGGAGCCGCAGCGACTACTGTGAGTACCATAAAGTATATGGTCATTCCACAAACGACTGCTACGACCTTAAAAATGTGATAGAAAAGCTGGCTAGAGAAGGTCGGCTCGACAGATATCTCATAGAAAGGTCGGACAGTCATGGGAAGAGAAAGCGAGATGATATGGATAGAAGAGACCCACCACCGCAGACTCCGGAGAGACATATCCATATGATCTCAGGTGGGTTCGCAGGAGGGGGACTCACCAAATCCTCTGGCAAAGGCAACTCAAGAGAGTCTATCAGGTCAGAGGAGAGTCATCCGACCTCCCTACCATTTCATTCACAAAAGAAGATGGGCAAGGAATAATCCCTGGACACGATGATCCAGTGGTAATAACTATGATCCTAGCAAATGCTCATCTCCATAGAACCCTAGTAGACCAAGGAAGCTCAGCGGACATTCTTTTCAAGCCCGCTTTCGACAAGCTAGGGTTGGATGAAAAAGAATTAAGAGCCTACCCCAACACCTTGTACGGATTAGGTGACACGCCAATAAAGCCACTGGGATTTTTGCCCCTCCACACCACTTTTGGAAAAGGGGAAAAATCAAAAACTCTGAGTATAGACTTCATAGTCATCGATGTAGGGTCAGCATATAATGCTTTAATCGGCAAAGCTACCCTCAATCGACTCGGAGCGGTGGTATCCACTCTCCACCTTTGTATGAAATTCCCGACCTCAGCGGGGATAGCAACAGTAAAAGGAGACCAGAAATTGGCAAGGAAATGCTACAATGAAAGCCTAAACCTGAGAAGAAAGGGCCGAGAAGTCCACACAATAGAGTTCGGAGGTGCAAAGGCCAGAAAAGAGCTGCGACCACAGCCGGGAGGAAAAACCGAGGAGATACAGGTAGGCGAAGAAAAAGGGAAAAATACTCACATAGGAGCCAACCTAGGGGAAACCCTAAAACAAGGGTTGACTAAGCTCCTAAGAGATAACTCCGATCTCTTCGCCTGGAAGGCATCCGACATGCCTGGGATAGACCCTGAGCTCATGTCCCACAAGCTTTCGGTCTACCCGGGGTCCCAACACAAAGAAGACGCAAGCTCGGCCCAGAATGAGCCCTGATAGTAGAAAAGCAAGTACAGGCGCTCCTGGAAGCCGGTTTCATCAGAGAAGTCAAGTACCCAACATGGCTAGCAAATGTAGTGCTAGTCAAAAAACAAAATGGCAAATGGAGAATGTGTGTCGACTATACCAACTTAAATAAGGCCTGTCCCAAGGACCCTTATCCACTGCCAAGTATTGACACCCTAGTAGACTCCAGCTCGGGGTATCAATACTTGTCGTTCATGGACGCCTACTCGGGGTATAACCGAATCCCGATGTATGAGTCAGACCAAGAGAAGACGTCATTCATCACGCCCAGAGCTAACTTCTGCTACGTGGTCATGCCATTTGGATTGAAAAATGCAGGAGCCACATACCAGAGGTTGATGAATAAGGTGTTCGCCTCTCACCTTGGAAGCCTAATGGAAGTATACGTCGACGACATGCTGGTGAAAACCGAAAAAGAAGTCGACCTCTTGTCAGATCTCTCACGAGTCTTTGACACCATAAGGTTACACGGGATGAGACTAAATCCCGCAAAGTGTGCCTTCGCGGTAGAAGCAGGAAAATTTCTAGGGTTTATGCTGACACAAAGAGGGATCGAAGCAAATCCCGATAAGTGTAGAGCTATCCTGGAGATGAAAAGCCCGACTTGTTTAAGAGAGGTCCAACAACTGAATGGCCGACTTGCAGCCCTTTCTAGATTTTTGGCAGGATCAGCACTAAAATCCCTTCCACTGTTCTCCTTATTGAGAAAGGGATGTCAGTTCGAATGGACTCCTGAATGCGAGGAGGCGTTCCAGGAGTTCAAAAGATTCTTGAGCCAACCTCCTATCCTGACCCGACCTACAGCTGGAGAAGACCTCGTCCTATACTTATCTGTAGCAGACAAGGCCGTCTCATCGGCCCTGATAAGAGAAGACGAGGCCGGTCAGCACCCAGTATATTTCATCAGTAAAGTTCTACAAGGTCCTGAGCTAAGGTACCACAAACTAGAGAAGTTTGCCTACTCCTTAGTAGTAGCCTCACGAAGGCTACGACCTTACTTTCAAGCTCACACAATAAGAGTCCGCACGAACCAACCCATGAAGCAAATCCTCCAAAAGACGGATGTTGCGGGGAGAATGGTTCAATGGGCAATAGAACTCTCCGAGTTCGACTTGAAGTATGAAACTCGGACGGCGATTAAAGCCCAGTGCCTCACCGACTTCATTGCAGAATACGCAGGAGACCAAGAGGAAAAACCAACTACATGGGAACTCTATGTAGATGGATCCTCAAACAAAACAGGAAGCGGCGCAGGCATAATATTGGTGGATGAAAGAGGAACCCAGATAGAGGTTTTCCTCAAATTTGAATTCCCAGCTTCAAATAATCAGGCAGAGTATGAAGCCTTGATTGCTGGATTGAAGCTGGCGGAAGAAGTTGGTGCTACAAGGGTGATGATATATAGCGACTCGCAAGTGGTGACCTCCCAGATAAGTGGAGAGTATCAGGCAAAGGACCCAAATATGAAGAGGTACTTGGAAAAAACTCTAGAACACCTTGGGCGCTTTGCAGAAACCGATGTCAAACACATAACTCGGGATCTAAATAGCAGAGCAGACGCCCTATCCAAGTTAGCAAGTACCAAGCCAGGAGGGAATAACAGAAGCCTGATCCAGGAAACTCTCCAGGAACCCTCCGTAGTAAAAGAGAAAGACAAACAAGAGGTCCTTGAGGTAGTCGGATTAAGCCTCGGATGGATGAACCCCTTGGTCGAATACATGAAATTCGACATCCTCCCAAAAGAGGAAAAAGAGGCTAAGAAAATCCGGAGGGAAGCACAACACTACACCTTGGTGAAAAATATTCTCTACATGAGGGGGATATCAACACCATTGTTAAAGTACGTACCGACCTCAAAAACCACCGAGGTATTGGAGGAAGTCCATAGTGGGATCTGCGGAAATCATCTCGGAGCAAGGTCATTAGCCAGGAAAGTGATCCGAGCTGGGTTCTACTGGCCGACCTTGCAGAAAGATGCGACCGAATTTGTGAAAAAATGTCAACCATGCCAAATGCATGCAAATTTCCACGTGGCTCCTCCGGAGGAGCTCATCAGCATCACTTCTCCATGGCCCTTTGCGAAATGGGGAATGGATTTGTTAGGTCCTTTTCCCCAGGCGCCAGGACAAGTCAAATACCTTATCGTGGGAATAGATTACTTCACAAAATGGATAGAAGCAAAATCATTGGCCACCATCACCGCACAAAGAAGTCGGAGGTTCCTCTACAAAAATATCATCACAAGATATGGGATACCCTATTCCATTACTACAGACAATGGAACCCAGTTCACCGACTCTACCTTTAGAAGCCTAGTAGCCAGTATGAAAATCAAACACCAGTTCACCTTGGTGGAGCAGCCGCAAGCCAATGGGCAAGTCGAGGCAGCCAACAAAGTCATACTGGCAGGATTGAAGAAAAGATTACAAGATGCAAAAGGAGCCTGGGCCGAAGAGCTCCCACAAGTGCTATGGGCTTACAGGACAACCCCCCAGTCAGCCACGGGAGAAACGCCCTTCCGACTAGTCTATGGCGTAGAAGCCATGATACCTATAGAAGTCAACGAACAAAGCCCAAGAGTAATTCTCCATGACGAGATCGGAAATATACAGGGACACAAAGAGGAGCTCGACCTGCTCCCCGAAGTCCGAGAAGAAGTCCAGATAAGAGAAGCAGCGTTGAAGCAAAGGATGACTATAAGGTACAACAAAAAAGTCATTCGAAGAGCATTCGCCCCGAACGACTTGGTCTTGATCAGAAACGACATTGGAGTCAACAAATCAGGGGAAGGAAAACTCGCTGCAAATTGGAAGGGACCATACAAAGTCAATGAGGTCTTAGTAGCAATAAGGTACCTCCCCAATTAATAAAGATCTTTTTCATCTTACAAATATCTCTTATAAATTCCTTCTTTGTTTTCTCTTTCTTTCGACGAAACGCGCCGACTTAAGCTCGACAAAACGTGAAAATCCCATGAACCGACCTAGATGGTCGTCAGGATAAAACGACGAGGTACAAGTCGGTGTAAAAGAGGTTACAGAGGTTGATCATGATAAACTCGGAAACATTCCGACTCATAAGTCGAGATAGGAAACCGAGTAAAATAAAAATGACTCACAAAAGTAGCCTAAGTCATAAAAACTCAATAAAACAAAATTGAGTACGAGGAATAAACAAAAGAGATCGAAAAAAACCCAGGAAAAAGTTAGAAAACTATCCTAAAAATCCTTAAAACAAAAAGGTTCAGAAAAACAGACAAGCCAAAGAAAAGATTTTTCAGAAAAGATCAAGGGGGTTTGAAAAATCACTATCAAAAAGCATGCACGAAATAAGGTAACTTAAACCCTTACCCAAAAAAGGGTATTTATTATTAACATTAAACCCTTACCCAAGAAGGGGTATTTATTTTTAACTTAAACCCTTATTAAAAAAGGGTATTTTAAATATTTTGTTTACGGCCTTATAAGGCCAGAAGCAAATTGTTCAAACACCACCAAACACAAATAAAAGTTTAAAAAAGGGGGGACCCACAGGCCGGGCTCCCAAATAGCCAACAAATTACTTTTTCGAAAGAGGAGTAGACGGATCACCACCACCAAAGTCAGGAAGAGCGCCACCAGGACCAGGGAGAGAGGCATCCATTGGAGACGAAGAGGAAGTCGGAGGAACTGCTGAAGAACTCGGAGCGTCCTTTGAGTGAGGAGGGGACTCAATGATCCTCTGCCCCCGAGTCTTCAATTCTGACTCGGAAACGATCATGGGAGCATGGGGATCAACTATGGCACCGTCAAGGACAACTTTGTCAGGATCCAAAGGAGAAAGATCCAAGTCAGGAACAATGACTCCAACTTGCTCCTTAAAGATCCTCCAAGCCTCCTCGGCAGCCTCGGAAATAGAGTCCTCCAACTCGGTATATGCCTTCCGAGAATTCAGCAAATCATTCTTCACAGACACAAGGTCTTCAAATAAACTTTGGTAGCTGTCCTGCGCTGTTTTCCTCAAGCCCACCTCCATGTTGCATTGGGCTTGCAACTTTCTCTCCCTCTCCCGAAGGCCATCTCTCTCCTCCCTCAGCTTGGCGACCTCCTCCTTCAACCCCCTCTCATGCTCTTGATATACAAGAAGCCTTCCTTCCAGCTCCTCAACCTTCGAGGTTGAACCCAAAGAGCTGAGAGGAGCCTTCTCAAAAATATCTAAGAGTTTACCACAAACAACCGCCGCCCTGAGACTCTCCTCAACCAAAGTGGTAAGGTGATTCCGAACAGATATATCATCCATCCTCATATGAGCATGGGG
The DNA here is from genome assembly GCF_000816755.2 of Arachis ipaensis. Taxonomy (NCBI): domain Eukaryota; kingdom Viridiplantae; phylum Streptophyta; class Magnoliopsida; order Fabales; family Fabaceae; genus Arachis; species Arachis ipaensis. The sequence goes on along the minus strand of NC_029792.2, from coordinate 107,502,348 downwards.
GTAGATGTACTTTCGGACGAATGCAAGGGCATCCGCCTTAACCTCACCCTCAAAAGAAGAGCCAGACTCTAAAGTCTTGCGCTTCCTCCTCTCGGGCTCAGGAGAAGGTCGAGCGAAGGGAGCTGAAGAAGAAATCACAATGGGCTGGGAAGGAGTCCCAACGTTCCGAGAAGGAGGAGGAGGAGGAGGAGAGATAACCGCCCTGGAGCCACCAGTCCTGGCTCGAGACCTTGCTTTGGCCTCCTGAACTCTCTGGTAAGATTCCGGAGCATTCTTCTTCGCCATCTCTACAAAGACAAGAAGTAACTAAGAGTCAAACAAGTCGGTACAAGAAATCACAAGTCGGAAGTAAATTAGAAAAACAAAAGCTACCTAGTTGCGCTTGGATAAAAGTCGGAGACCCTTGGAGGAATTTCTTAGTGTCCAGGTATGGGGCCCTCCCCCACACTTCTCGGAGGAACCCCACAACGGCCGCCTCCACTTCGTCTAGGTCATCCAGACCATATTTCTCATAGGGGGAGGCCTCCAACCAGTACAGGGGAAAGCGAGGAGAAGAAGTATCATCCAGAAAAAAGGGGTGGTGACCCTCTACGGCTTGCACTTTGAAAAAATAATTCTTAAAGTCATGGAAGGATTCGTCAAAAAGGGTGAAAACTCTCTGGCCCTGTATGGCTCGGAAAGACACCCACTGTTGCTTATTATTTAGCCCACTAAAGGGTTTGATCATATGAAAAAGATAGAAAAAAATCTTCAAAGAGGTCGGGAACTCCAAAGCCTGGCTAATAAGTTGATAAATTTTCAAAAAACCCCAAGAGTTGGGGTGAAGTTGAGTAGGGGCAACTCGGCAGTGATACAAAACAGACATCTCAAAATTTGAAAAAGGAAGAAAAACACCCAAACGGGTGATCATACACTCATACATAAAGAAAAAATGAGGGGCTGCTTCATTGGCCCTCCCGAAGCAAACCCGGTCTTCTGGACCCGGGACTACCAACTCATACTTTGGCTCGTCCTCCTCGGAAGTACAAATTCTATGGCGAGTACGAAGGTGGGTGATAAACTCAGTATCGACCGAAGGTTCCTCCCCTAGGACCGTGACATCAACCCACTGAGAAAGAACATCTACGGAAGCCATTTTCTTTTCTTAAAAAAGGTGACAAAAACCTACAAGGGAAAAAGAAAAGGAAAATCAAAAAACACGGTCTCTAAAGGGAGGGAATACAGAACTAAATGGAAGTCTACAAACCAACCTATCTATCTACAAAATAAAGGCATGCAAAATAGAAAAGAATGTTACAGAAGGAGAAAAAACTAACCTTTATCTGAAAATGAGGGTTGGAGGAAGTAAAAGCCTTCGAACACAAGAGTGCAGCACGAACAGATGAAGAGGAAATTTGAAAAATTGCAGAAACGAAACAAGGAAAGAGAGGGAATGTATTTATAAGTACGTTAGGGGCACAATGGTAAAAACGGGGCAGTCATTAATAAAGGCGCACCGTTACCAAGACCATCAATCCCTACGCACATCCCTAACGGACGCGACGCTTGATTAGACGTAACTGTCAGAACCAAAAGGTCACGAAAAGTCACGTCGGTTTTAGACCATCACGTCGGTCCCCCAACAAGTCGGCTACAACCCCGAGTGGAATACTCGAACCCAAATCTTAAAAAATTGGGCTCGAGTAGGGGCACTGTTCATACCCTGACCCAATGATAAGGCCCAGGTCTAAATAAAAGGCCCAATCAAAAAGGATGAGCCCCGCATTTCACCCACCTTCCTCCCAGGAAGTCGGTTCCTACCACGACTTACTCTAAAGAAGTCGGGGACGAGAGTTAGCTGGCAGATAAACACTCGTTTGAATGAGTAACTGCCCCTAGAATCTCTCTAACCACTTCTAGGAGCCATATCTTAACCTCCCTAAGATAAAGGAACGGTTAACACCCTAAAAAAGTGGCACTACTTTAACGGTGGTTATTGGTTCACCACTATAAGTACACTGACATCCCTCAGGTATCTCTAGGCCCCAATACTCTCTAGACCTGTTTTGCTCCCTTTGCTGACTTTGGCATCGGAGTGTCTTTGCAGGTACCACCCCCCTCACCTCTCACGAACAGGTCAGACGGAGCCCGTGGATTGTCAATCCATCTACAGGCCTCCTTTCTCATACGTTTGGGCCAACCAATACCGTCCAGCCCATTAATCTCCGGTTACCCATCGTAACACCAGTAAAAATCATATAAAAAACAAATTTTGGTTTGTTGCAGCACAGAAATATTTAAGCATAGTACAAAAATTCACATATATGGGACAAAAATCATAATCATTTACAAACCAGAATCATCGAACAATATTAATTGGTCATAGAACAACTCAACTAACGAAAACTAATATCATCATAAATAACTAGAATTTAGAACAAAAGAACAAAAATATATACAAATAGCACAAAAAAATTGAACATAGAACAACAATACAAGTAATCGAATCTAATACCCTAATAGATCACATTAATTTGTCAGAATTATTAAAAAGTCATTTGTACTTCTTTGATTACGTTCAATGCTGAAGAAACATCCAATTTTCACAATAATTTAACTCATCTAAACTACGATTTTCCATTATCATTGAAGATTTGCATATTTAATGAAAACTCAAATACGATTTCACAAGAATTGCATTATAGATTGAAAAAATTCTAAATAGAATGCATCAAAAATGCAGCACAATACAGTGGAAAATAAATAAAAAAGGAAGAACGAGGTGTCGAGAGTAAGCCGTTATTCGTTAAAAGAAAGAGAATAAACGTAATAAGAGAGAGTGGCACATGAGTAAGTTTTTATTTTTAACAATTTAGTTGGTAAAAAGACTTGGACGTCTAGCATTTTTAAAATGATAAACATAAAACCAAAATAAAAATCTAATGCTTTTGCTAAAAAAAATTGACTCAAATCTTATACTTGAATTTGAAATGATCATTTGTCTCATGTAATATGCACAATATTTACTGCCAATTTATAATTATCACCCTCTTGATTAAAATTAAATTGTATTAATATATCAAATGTAACAAAAATTGATATATTTGGAAAGATAAGAGACTCGAACCCGCAACCTCTTAATTGAGTATGGAAAGTCTATGCCATTTAGTGGATAAAAGGATATTTACAACATCCAAAATGTTAGATGTATACAAATAATCAACCAAATTAATCACTATGTATTTATGTCTAAATACATATTTTTTATGATATTTTAAATATATATTTTTTTATTTTCACATATATTCTATATAAATAATTTGATAACTAATTTTTGTTGCACATGTACCATGATTTTACAATTTCCCAAGGGCATAAACATTTCCCAAGATATTGTTTTTCCACAGATTCCGCCATCAAAATCTTCTACAAATTTTGTATTATGCACTGAATTTGTCTAACTTCTATTGACAACCAAATTTGGTTACAAATACAAGAAATTTCATCAAAATGAAACAATTATTACCCTATATATGCCAATCGTTTAGTTTACTAGAAAATTCTCATTAAATAATCAGATGAAAAAGGAGGAAAAAAAATTGTGCTGATATCAGAAGCACCTCACCTTCATTCACCTATCTCCATGGATGCCTTATACGGAGCCCATATGAAAAAGGGAGTGAAAACACAGGAAAAAAAGGTTACTAGTCAACCCAAGCAGCTCAAAAAGAATTTCTAATCTCGAAACAAGGGAAAGCTTATATATGTTACAAAATTTCAAGCGCCAGCCTTTGGTTTTGGCTTTTGTTTCTTGGCATCCAATGATGACAACCCCTTGCCTAATCCAACAGGGGCTTCTGGCTTAGGCAGTGACTGGTCTTTCTTGCCATCCAGTGCATCGGTTGAAGGAACATCATTTGTTTCATTTGCTCCCTCTGCGTTACCGCTTGCCCCGCTATCCGGGGTCATGCCTGAATTTATAATGTTCATAAGTTGGGTAAGGGGTGGCATGGCTTGCACTGGCACACCATGTGGTCGTAATAGCAAACCCTTTGCTGCAGCCTTCTTCCTGACTTCTGCAGCTGCACGCGCAGCCCTTTCATCGATTCCCCTTCCTCTTGGGAGACCCTCACCCATTACTGCAGCATTTAGGGACTTGTTGGCAGAGGCACCTGAACTTCCAGATCCTCCAGCAACAGCAGCAGCTTGGAATGCATGTAGCAAATCAGGGTGCGCCTGTCATTATAATCCCGATTGTCAGGAGAAAAAAAAAAAGCAATGCATTTTGTCTTGAAGAGATAAAAGTTCTATGATATGAATCCACAACATTAAACTCAAATTTATAAGTAACAGAAGGAAAAGCCAACGAAATGGAAGAGATGAGTGTAACCTTTTCGACAAGGTTGTTCCCTCATTACTAAACAACCAAAATGCATGCTACTCAAGGTTGGTTGCAAAAAGTCTATGCTATATAGAAAGAACACGTGGTACCTTTAAGATATCAAGAGCTTTCTGAGCTGAAGCTGCATTCAGAGCTTGACCCTTCTGCTTTTGGGCATTTGTCTGTCAGAATAAGTCACAAGTGAATCATAAAGAGAATGAAGTGATACTTGAGATTTGAGAAACAAATTCTTTAGGTAAGAACTACGAGTAAAGTGATATTATACGGAAATATAAAAGTTCTCAGCCAATTGGAGAACAAATATTTTGTACCTGAAGTTCACGCATCTTGAATGTGTTCATCCAGTTTTGTGAGTCACGCGTCCTTGAATCGTCTTCACCAAGTTGTTTGACAAGTATATCGTATGTTCTCTTCTCATGCTGTAAACCAAATGCGCAAATCAGTTAACCACCTACTGTTACCAACAGAAACCAACTTTGAGGCTATACATACCTGGTGAGAAAGCTTGAAAGCACCCATACAATTAAATGCAATGGCAAGAGCATGATAACAAACTGCAGTTTGAATATGTTCTTCACCAAGAAGCCTCTCATTTTTCTTCAATGCTTCTTGCAGATATCGAAGAGCTGTGTTCATCTTTCCTATGTCCTGATACATCATTGCAACATTGATAAAAGTAGCTGCAACATCTGGATGATCTGGCCCTGATGACAAACTTAATAACAGCAAGGCTCGGGACATATGGCGGAGAGCAAGTTCTGTCTGGTTAAGTCCATGATAGAAGAGAGCCATATTACCATAACTGCAACAACAATCACCGATCAAAAATGTCCTAGATCGTGTTTTATAATACATATATTCGTGTTTGGAAAATGAGAGCACACCTTGAACCAACATGAGAAGATATTTAAGGTTTTAAGATCCAACTAACATTTATTTAATCTTGATGCACTGTAATTGTCCAAGATTTTTACATAGATACCCAACCTTGTATCTCCATGTAATTAAAAGTGTTCCTATATTGCCATATTAACAAAACAATGAACAAACTGTCCAATAATGTGCG
>NC_029792.2:107482816-107496714 GCF_000816755.2 Arachis ipaensis | reverse complement strand
AAGTTATCAATATCCTACTAGGCACGACCAGCAACATGGATATTATATATATCTAAAGTAAGCACATTTGTGTTTATATCTTTCTTGATCACCTCATGCAGAGTCTTCTTAGGTTTACCTTTGCACCTAACCATGGGTTTATCCCCCATCCGATCTACCCTTTTGGCCAAATGCTCTATTACTCTTCTCCTCTCATGTTCAAACCTCCTAAAATGAGATTTCACCATCTTTTCCACAATAAGAAATGCTCTAATTTTTTTCCTCTCTTGACCTGATTTCTTATTATGTCCATAACAGTATAACCACTTACTCAGAAACATCCTCATCTCACACTAAGCTTAAGCTCATGCTCCCCATTTACCACCTAGCACTCCATTCCATACAATATAACTTGTCTAATGAAATTAACCGTTTATTGTATATGAAGCCTGAATCACTCCTCCACTTTGAGCAACCCACTTAAATCCTATGGTTTACATCATTCTCTATTTCTCCATTATTTTGAATAACATAACCAAAATATTTAAATCTCTTAAATTTCCCTCTTCCTTACTAAACTTACACTCCATATACTTTTGTCTTATTGCGATTTATGCGTAAACCATGTATTTCCAAAACATGTCAGATCCAACTTCTCATCTAAATCTTCCTTTGATTTACCTAAATGGACAATATCATCGGGCAAAAACACACCAAACTCACATAAAAGAGGAGGGTTGTGAATCCCAATCACATGGAAACTATAGAGCAAAATACATGAACACCTATAATAAAAAGATAACTGTCTCGTCCTCTTCTGTACATTCTCTTTAATTGAAGTCTTTTTCTATATAAAAATAAAAAATATTTTAATTATAATAAATGGTTTATACTGATTATTGATTAACCAAAAAGATTGAGAGCAGGGAATACCTGTGTGCAGTATCGGGATGATCCAAACCAAGACAACGTTCATTTATTATTAGTTCTTTATGCTGTTGCATTATAGCCCCAGCCATGTCTCCAGCATGATATAAAACCATGGCAAGATACCTGAAATTCAATAATTTAATTGAGAAAATTCACTAGATGTATGTGCTTCAACAAAAATTTGAACCTATAAATGGAAGATCCAAAGTTTGCTATAAGTCTTAAACTTTACAAGGCATCAACAACAAAAAATAACGTGTTGGGCAATCTTACAATACAACATGTGAGAAATATGGAAAAGGCGCAAAAGAAGGGTTTAAAGAAGGGTTTAAAGCTATAACTAATATCCAAAGACAGGGAGAGCAGTGTGTTAGGAAAGAATTGACAGTGTGTGGGAAATATAAACGTTGAGGGAAGAATGATAGAGGTAAGTAATTTCTGAACGAGATTTTGCGAGAGACGTAACAGATCTCTCGAAGAAACTGTGCCTGTTTTTCTTCTATCCGATTTTGAGTTTTATCTTATCACATAATGGCTTCCTAGGCATTGATTCTTCAGTCCTCACTGATATCAGTTACTACTTACTAGAGGAGTTCTTGGAGGAAATTAAGTATAATATTACACTTTATTATCAGATTCATTTCAACATGAGAATAATTATATGTCCATATCTCAGTTTACCCTTGCAAGAAATGAAGAATTGAAGATTGTGGTTATTATCTCAAATATACCTTTGCAAGAACTGCCATTAAAATAAAGAATTTTTAAGAACATGCAAACCCACTAGAAATAAATAGACATACCGACAGCAGTTGGCAACCACACGATGCATAGGGCCAGTAACCTGCAGTGCATTTAAGGAAATTTCTTTTATGCACAAAATAATTCCGAGAGGAGTCAAAAAAAGAAAATGGAAATTTCATGCCTGTTGTAGAATTGAGAATGCCTCTGAAAATGATGTGTAGGCTTCACTGAGCATGCCCTGCATCAGAGGAAAAATCAAACAACAGTTCATTTTTGTTGGAAAAAACTCAGCCTCGGGGCTCTTTTATGGTGCATTGGGGCAGGGTGGGGGGGAGAGGGAGGAGGGACCAATATATTGAAGTAAAACTAAATTATTTTACAGTAACAAACATGCCCAAAGATTTAAAGCTTAATCATGAGGATACAAGCTAAAGAAGAAAGCTATCTATTAAAAATATCTGGGTTTATGGGACCACTGGTTTTGATTGGATTAACACTAATTACACGTTCTAAAATTTGCAAAATGTGTGGTTTGGAATGTTCCACAGTGAGATCTCTGTGAATTAGTCGAGTTGGATATCTGTAACAAATTGAGGATTAACCCTATAAACCCACATCAGTTTCTACTCACGTAATTTCAGAGGTTTTGGATCATGTAAAGAAGCAAAGATTTTGAAGAAATCCAGGGCTTTTGTAGTGCCTTTGTGTATTAGGTTGGAAGGTACTCCAGGGTTTCAATGATGCTTTTTTCTATCGATTTTATTTGGGACGGATTATCCTTTGTGGATTTCTTTTGGTGCTCAGCACATTGTCTTTTAAATGGGCACTTAGCTGATATTCACAGGGATTCGCATGAACTGCTACATAGTTAAACTTTTTAGATCTTCGTTATATTCTTGGTATCTATGTGAGGATGGCTTATCCTCTTCTGTAAATTCCATCCTTATAGCAACTTCACCCAACAAATAAATTACACCTTCAGCTTAATAAAAGCTATAAGCCTGTAACTTCCTACAAACTACAAAAAATCCCTCAATTGTTAGCTCGCTCCTATGGCTCAAAAGGCATTTATTATATATATTATACAAAGAACGTTAGATACCTCAGCTAATTGAAGCTTTCCTGTTTCTACTAGTTCTTTGGCTTCAGAACAGGTGGGAACTGAATGCTTGACCACTGGACAGAGATCCAAGACATCTGATGTTTGGAAAGGCGTTGCAGAATTAAGATCATATTTACGAGCTGCAACAGATATACCAACCTGAAAACCAAGTATTATTAAGACATGCTGACGCATACTCAAGTAGCAAGTATATAAGCATTAAGATAGAATGGCAAAATGTGACAGTACAGTTCTATTAATTCAACCAATTTATATATATATGACAGCAACAGCAAGCATGCACAGCAGAACTTCAGCAAATACAGAAAGACCGAAATAACTTCACCAAAATATGAAAATAATGTATGTAATAGGAAATCTAATACTATTTTCAGAAAAAATGAAGGAAAAGATATCCTAACATATCATATGCTTCTTTTCGTTAAAGCAGCATCACCAAAGAAGCACAGCTTGAAAGCAAAGATTAAAACAGAAACGAATTCTTCAAAAGCTTCATGGTGTTAGAAGTATTGAAAGATCAGAAATGAATATTCAGCATAAGTTATGTACGGCACTGACAAATTCACCTCTGAATTGAATGAACCATAACTAATTGTACATTTACCTTCTGACAGAAATTACGTAGAACAGAAATTTTCTTTACGCGTGACCTTGCATCCTCTGGCAACTCAAACTGCAACAAATTGAGTTGAAATTACAGTTCAAGTAACAGATATATAGATGTAATGATATGATAAGAAGTAAAGAAACACAGATGTCCTTGTACGCCGCTAAAGAAGAGAGCATATTGATTATATATAGGGTTATAACGGAATGCAGACCTATTATGCAAACACCACATAGAAAACCAATAATAATCCAATGTCATGGTTAACAACTAAATTTTTCGTTAAAAAATAATTGGTACCTCATATTTGACCATTGCGAATTCTCGAATTTCTGACCATAAGGCTTCAGAGCTCATATTCATGTATAAAGGTTGACTCTTCCTCAAAGATGTCCTGCCTTTCCATCGTGCTTGCCCTTTCTTTCCTGTAGATCGATGCCCAGCATGTTCCTGTAAATATAAAATTAAAAGTTAGAAATTAATCCACCAAAAACTTTGTAGTGTATAAGATTTGACAGGAATTTACAGTGATTTGTACATCATATGAAGACAAAAGCAGAGTTCACAAATTAATTAAAGTAATCATGGCTCAAGGAACAGCAAGTTAGGAAAGTTTAGCTCCAGTTATCTTAAAAAGTGAACCATTCTGGACTTGCCTTCTTGGGAGTTTTGGACTGTGCACCATTAGAAGTAACTTTTCCACCGGATGCTTGACAATTTCCAAATAGGCAGTTCAAGAAATGAGATACAGCCAATGCAAGATCATGATCCTCTGTTTCTCTCAACAATTCCTGCGATTAGTACATGATTAGAAGAAATGAAAAAGTCATGAAATCTCGGAAGCAAAATGTTTAATATCATTTGATTATCAGTGAATCTGAATTAGGTGAAATGATTTCTAAAATACAGCTTAATGCGAGCAATATGACCAACATATTACATATTAGTATCAAATAAAGTCTATCACATTTCTCGTGGACTGGAATTCATGAAACAAAATCAAGGGTCATCTGCAGACCCTTATAAGAAAAATGATATAACTTAGGACAGGCCAACCCTGACATCTAAAAAGTAGTAGTAGAACAAATAAGGGTACAATTGGTTTATGAAAAACATTTACTACTTTTTGCCACTTATTTTCAATTTCATATTTTCCGATTTTAGAAAATGTTCTATAAAAATATATTCTGTTCAGATATAGAAAAAAGTGAAGATATTTGGTTTCAATTTTCAAGATGCAGTAGTTGAATCATAATTGTGTGCGACACAACAGCAAAGCGCACTAGTTGTAAGCACATTAGGCTGGGTTTAACTTGCAGCAAACAAATTTAATTCTCTTATTATATTGGAGAGTCAGAGCAAGCAGCATTGAATTTTTTGGGAAAAGAAAATGACTGAACTAATCTATGAGTAAACGAATACAGGAGCCTTGCAAAGAAAAAAGTGAATTAATTCGTGTTTCATGGCATTTACCAACAAACCATTACATACGCTCCGGAATATTTCAAAAGAAACACTGAATATATCAAATCCGAATTTTTGAAACTTACATATTTAGAAAACATTCTTTATAATATTGTTTTCTTCCACATCTATCCAAAGTATATTTTCACCTTTCTGTAGATCATTAGTATATTTCTAGACTAGTTTCTCTTCATTCAGGAAAATGACTCATTTGACTGAATGAAAATAGAAAATAATGAAACCAAACAGTCGCCAACATTTTCTGACTCAAATTGTGTTGAATTAGGAAGCACTTTGGAACTATGAATAATTTTTGGCAACCCTAGCTATGAAGCAGTCACAACCTATACAGATTCACAGTACATCTAGATATAGTCGAGACCAGAACCCCCCCGGGGGCGGGGGTTACTAATTCAAAATCAGACTGTTCAGTTCAAACATGAATTGCAAGATCAATGACTGTTCCCAACTTATTAAAATCAAAACCGAAAGTAGAAAAAAACAGGTACCAAAATGCTGAAGCTCAAAATTGTTTTTTTACCTTGATAACATGCTTTGCAGATCTCACAACAATTTCATTATTACAAAGATCCCATAGATGAGGCAGATGTTTAGTACCTCCAGCCACCTTTCACGAAAAAAAGTAACATATGAATTATCAAATGACAAATTAAACATCTATCAGGAAAACCACAAAAAAGAAATGGCACTTGATCCATAGGATCAACTAAACTTTTAGAGCAATATTGACCAAGCTTACTTTGCCAATATAGCGAACATTAATTCCATGAGCATGGAGTGCTTCGGTTAATGTCTGGCCATCCATAGGTGAAACTTCAAGTGTGCATAGATCTTGTACAAACTTAGGAAGCACAACATCAGTAAGATATAGACTAACTTTCCTCACATTATCCTCATCAGCTGCTATTTCCTGAAGAATACGAACAAATACACATAAATAAAGTAAATGCTACAGGATATCAATAAAATTCTCACATGGAAAGAACATCCAGGCTACATGGAGATAAATGGGCACAGATAAACAAGAGGAGATCTGAAAAAAGACCTCAGGTTCCCCAGCCAATTTGAATTCAGTGAAGACGTTAGGATTAAAAACAATTTCCTCGCGACAATCTGAAGCTTCATCAGATGCCGAAACAAGCTCTTTGGCATCCCCCGTTTTCTCTTCCTTAGTCACTGTTTTCTCTTCCTTTGTTATGTCCTGCAGAAACAATCAAAGCAAATAACCACAGTTGATACATGCTTTATTGGAGGAGCATAATCAGCATGAAAATATCATTAATCCCCACAAACCTTAGAGTAACTAATGAAATCATTTGACATGATACTGAGTTGCAATAACAGAATATTGTTATCACCAATGTTTCAGAATGTTCAACTGGTCAACCAATCATATATATAAAACATGACCAGTTTTCTACAAATGCAAGGTCAAAGGGATCATATTGTCAAGATAACCATTTTTTATTAAAAATGAAAATGAAGTAAACAAGAAGCATCAAATTAATGCTTATGGTTTTCCATTCCAGCATTAAGCCTTTCTGCTAGAAACATAATTCAATGGTCAATTAAATACTCAAGTTGTCATGTATATTAATTATACTTTAGTTCCACAGAAGCTAAAAATAAAAACTGTAGGCCACCATGCAGTAGTGTTCAAACAAGTGCAGAAATCACAAAATGATATGCTCACTAGATGAAGTTGAAACAAGTAGCTTCTTTTCGAAAGAGTTGAAAATGATTAATTCACAAGGTCATAATGGATAAGATACCTTAAAAACAAAATACATTGCATATCAGACAATTAAAGAATACAGAAAAGAAGAGCCAATATTTCCTTAAATGCAGGAAGGGATGAAGAAACAAACAAAGTTAAGGATGATTATTTACAGTACAATACTTACCGCTTTGTCAGCTTCAGCAGCATTTTCAGAATCTGCAGCCATGTTAGAAGCCTCTTGAGAAGTTGTCTCCTTAGATTTTGATGTCTCCACTGCTTGGGCCTATTGACACAGAGTGTTCTGTCAAACTGTGTATTCATAACAAATCCTGAAGTGGTGTTGTCAGAATATTTCGCTTACCTGGCAATAGGCAGTAATTAATTCTGGTCTCAAGATACAAAATCGAGAACCAGGTCCAGTATAGTTTGCATCCCGAGGAGTCACCCTCAACAAATCAAGAAGATAATGCCTGATTTGGTTACAGAATTTACAAAATGAGATCAGAATCAGGGTAAGAACGTTGTGCAATAGACAATAGATAACATAAATGCGAGTTGTGAACATGTGATCAATTAAACTAGAACACTATAATCAATAATTTAATGTCAGAATTCAATAACACTTTTAAACAATAAATCTCATTCAAATAAATATATCCACAATATTCAAACCAAAATCTTCACTGTGGTACGAAAGCACCCCTATACTATAATGCATATACAATTACGCAGAAAGGAGGTAATCAACAGTGTACAGACTGTAAAATAACAATAACTCGAGCAACTACCGGTCATCGCCACCAACAATTCCCTTGCATTCCACAGGCGCAGCTAATTTGAAAGCATTTCCAGATCCATCAAGGACCGAATGTTCCTTCAAATGAAGGCGTTTGGCTGCATCTGCAACCTAATATAAGAAAAGCTAAGTTACAAGAGGTGGTACAGAAGGAAAAATAGTATATGGTTACAATTTATAGATAAAAGTATAGTATAATACAAGTTAAAGCTGTTATTTTCGGCTTAAACAAATATTCTTACAATAAGTATTACCCCGGAGTAGGAGGCATGGTCACTCACATGGTTCTAGACAGTAACACTTAAAACTTAAAGTTGACAGCCTCGTTAAATTAAATTAAAGTTCCACCTTCCTTACCTTAGAATGAAATTCTTCATTCCAGCAAATTTTCTTTCCATTGTCAACAGAGCCATACAAGAGAGAGTCTGACTTGTCCCCTTGAAGAATGCCTGGTAAAACACTCTGCAGCACAATATATAATTTCACAATCACAACACAATTTAAATTATGAACAATGATTTATCTATTTCAAATTAAAAGGACAAAGAAGCTGACTTCAAGTCCAAAATCCATCAAATATCTCTGGAAAAGTTGAACAATTTAACGAGTTCACTTAATTAGGTGTGTATTGGCCATTCTTTTAAGAAAATAAAAGACAGTATTATTTGAGAAATTGAAGCATATAGATTATATCAGGAACTCCAAAAACATTTATCAATTTATTCTTAAACCAATCCACTATTTCACCTACGAGGGTAACACATTCAGCTTAGAAGTATTCTAACCTTCATATTGGTTTCTCAATACTAATAGCAGTCATATTGAGATGTTACAAACATCTATGCTACAACAGGTAACAAGACGTCACTGATGCAATGGAGCATGGGGACTTTTAAAAAAAATACAGAAGAAACTGAACATAAATTCATATATCCATATATTCAATATAAATTAATGTCTTGTCATGCTTATAACCTCTGACAATTCATCATAATTTCAAAGAACGGATAAAGTTATCAATAGGCCAGTTTGTGCTTCACTACACACCTGAGCAACCACTCTATGGCCCCTGTAGTCAATTATAGCCATAGCAAGATTATACAGCCCAGGGACATCAGCTTCCTGGTAAGCCTTGGTCCCTTTCAAATCATTGTTTGCAGAAGCATATGTTGCCTGTTCGCTCTCAGCCAACTGAGTTTCAGTTGAACCATCGGCAGTGATTTCTGTGCCATTAACAAGTTCTTCTGAAACTGAACCATCATCTTTCCCCCCATTGGGAACCTGACGACTTTCTCCAAGAGGTGGATTATAAGACGATTTATCAGAACTTTGCACAGTGCCACATGCTTTCAAACTAGCATCTACATGTTTCTTTGACAGCTTCTCAAGGTCAGCATCAACAGCAAAACTGAAGAATATGTTGTTGTGCACATACCTATTAATAAAAATAACCTTGATTAGCTGAATATTTTCCAAGTTCCAGGTACAAAGCAACCTATTCTGTGGAGAAAGGTGCAACATGAGAGATAATAAAAAGTCATACAAACTACAACACCAAGATTCTGGACAATGCAGGAGAAACCAAGATACTTAGGAAATGAAGTATATCTGTAGCAAATAGCTCAAGCTTCAGAACAGTTATAGAACACTAACATGTGAAAGCATTCTGGATCGGTTGGGTTTATTGGGGGAATGCAGCCACTGATCACTCCAACAGCACCATTGATGGCTGCATCAACAAAGTCTGATGTCACTTTATAAAGTGCCCGATCCCGTAATATCCTGCAGTAATGGGAAAATCATCCAAGAAACAAGGATAACGGATGATTATGTCATTCTCAACATAAAACATGCAGAACTCTAAAGGTTTCAATTTATGAATTTGAAAATAATGGTACCTCTCCTGTGGAGTTGTATGAGGAAATTCTCTACAAGATTGCAATTCCTCATTCCAGTCTCTTTGCATACCAATTGGCTCACTGCCATACAAAAGAGTCAAGGCATTCTCAGCTCTAGCTGCGTCACGTCTGTGATCTGAAAGCAAAGAAAATGACATTGCAAATATATCAAGCCGGCATCAGAATTTTTATTCACACCTGAGTCAATACAAGAGATGTCTAAACAAAAGGAAATAAAAAGAAAATACATTAAGATATCTTCCATAAATTTCTAGAAGAGAAGAAAAGAGGTATCGCTCAAGATGCAAATAAGCTTAATAAGTTCCTGTCATTCTGAAGATGAATCCAATTTATATACAGAAACACAATTAGCATCAATTATTATTACAATAACTCAAAGCATGCTGATTTTCTCAATCATCCTTCATTATCACTTAAGTTTCGAATCCATAATGAATTACAGAGATTGACCATCAGAGGCTACCAGAATAGGATAAAAAATTGATTCCTTTTGCTGTTCCGATTTAATTTAATGACTGAAATGTTGCAAAGATCTATGTGTCAGACTACTGAAGTATGTACTGAAAAGCAGTTGCGTCGTATTGAGAAAAATAATAACGGTTTGCGAATGAATGCCCTAACAAGTAACAACACTGTTTAAAGGCTCAAAGTGGAAGTTTTATTATTTTAGAAAAAGAAGTAAAAGTTTTATGTATGTTTTGAATGCATCAATAACTTCATTTTCTTTTTCCTTTTTGGCTTCCATATAGAGCGGCCAGGGCACCCATTAGCAAAACCTGATATAATAGAAGAGTCGTTCAATCACATCCGTTTTCTTGGATGACTATTCATGCGATAGTTATTTTTTCTTACATGGTATTACATAATTGGATCCACAGGTAACACTACTTCGTGCATCAAAATTAAATTCATAACAAGGGACAAACAAAGATCTCTAAAGTGAGAAAATTGGTAAAATGTAAAGTGAAGGGTCACCATTGGATTTGTAACTTCCATCATATGTGAGTTTCACTATCTTATTTTAAGAATGATTAACTCCTCACTTCCCACTTTACTAATCTCCTCACTTTAGAAGAGTTTGATCCAATAAAAAGTGGCTTCTATGATGCCTAGTAATATGGTGCCTATGGTGCCAAAGATCGCACTTTTTTACTATTTTAAGTTGAGAAAGGCTAGAGGGCCATCATAATTTACTGTTTTTTGCCACCAGTTAGTCATCAACGTTTAAAAGTGTGGGCTAAAAGTATGTTGTTGAATTACTAGACTAAAAGAATTGAGTTGATGGCTAAAAGTAATGGCCAAAAACAATAAATTCTAATAGCCTTTGAGCATTTCTCTTTTACGTATATGCAACACTTTTGAATTTGATCATACTTTTTTTTATATTTGTTCTTTCTTTTTCTTTTTTTCAAAATTCATTATTTGGTTCTGCTTCCAAAATTTCAGAACAATAATTTTTAAATAACTGCTCAATTTCATTAGTTAATGATTTAAATTTTCTTCTATTTTTTCTTTATCCTTTTTATAACATGTATGCATTAATATTTCTTTAAGTAAACAAACTATGGTATTTAGTTGAGAATCAAGTGTATGGTTACAATATAGAAATTACTATTATGATGACAATCTTTTTAAGTTCCACAAGAAAAATAGTTTCTTTAAGGGTCTTGAGTTCATTAAATAAAACATATTGTATAAAATCATTTTGTATTGATTTTAAAAATTCTATGTCATTAGAACTAACATTAGGTAAAATCATAATTTTTTGATTAATTATTTGAGATAACTTGATAATTTCTTCTTTAAACTTTTGAAGCCTAATAGGTGATATGGTAATGTTATTTCTTATCATTTTTGCTACACTTTTCAAGTAATAGCCACCATAGGCACCATAATAATAGCATCATAGATTCCAAGTCTTCAAAATTTCCACGGGCACTTATTCTTGGTCTTCATAACATATCAAAAAATGTCCATACATTCATAGAGAAAAATATCAAGGGATATTATATCCCACAACTTGCTAAAGACCTTGCTTGCATCTCAAAATGCATGAAAACCAACTAGCCAACAGGACCCAGTTTTAGATGTGATAAAATAAAGACTCTTCACTTAACAATTTTCTCTCCAAACCAACAGATGGGGGAGAATATATCAACTATCACTAAAGAAGAGGGATGACTATTACAACCATAGAAAGAATTGAAAAGATAATACTGATAAAACAAATAGCTAGAGCAAGCGCTTACCAGGAACGGGATACGGCCCAAGCCACGAATTAGGCGGCAACAAAGATTGCACATTTTCAAAAGGATGGGCAGCAGCTCTACCGTCCAATATTTCCCGGAAAGCTTTAAAAAAATAAAAATAAAATGGTTATCAGTTTAGCTTGCCAAAACAAATTAGAGAAACTTTAAGTACACTTTACTACCTTTCTTGAACTTGGAACTAATCTTCTGTAAGAGTACGACAAGAGTTGTTGCTTCAAAAGTGGCCTTACTTGGCCTTGGATCAAGAGAGTTTGCTGAGCTTGAATTGACATAGAAAAGTTTTGTACTCCCAGTAATACAAAATTTATTACCCTCAAGAGTTACCACATCTAAGTAAATCAAATCTCCGACAAGCCTGCGCATAGCAAAACAGCCATTTTAAAAAGCATATAAAATAAGGTGCATGCTATGGTGCCTATGCTATAGTGGCAATGGTGTCTTAAAAGTGTTGCTAAAATTAAAATAACGCTTTTTTAAAATTTAACAACGCATTTTATTTTAAAAAATAAAAAAAAATGCTACCAAAATGTAAAAAAGTGTGACTTCATTTTAACACCACTTCACCATTGCTACCATAATCATAGGCACCATAGACTCCACCATAAAAAATGAGGAAATGAAATGATATTTTGTTGAGAAAAAGCCTATGAAATGATATTAATGAGGAGGATGTTTCTCAAGGTACCTTCTATAGCTCGGAGGGGGGTTAAAGGATGAAAATACTATGCTCTCTACGCATTTAATATCTTTCAATGGGGATGATAGCAAATTCCCCAATGAACCAGAGACATCCTCCATATAACCAAGTCCATCTAGCTCAGGAACCTCAGGTTTCGAAGTATCTAGATACATATGAAGATGCAAAACAGTGTAACTGAATAGGACACAAATTAAACAAACTAATATACCAAATATTACAAAGGGCAAGAGAACTCTCTTACCTCCTGAATTTGCAACTTTATTTTGTGCTATATCATTCTGTAGGGTAAGTGATGTGGATAGTGAAGCATGGACATTAGAAAGCGAAAGCAGCTCTCTAGTTCGGTGAACATGAGCCCTTATAGATCTATCATCATATATCGCTGTAAAGACAAAGTGTTATAGTGCAATGCAATTAAGTCTAAGTATATAATTGCTCCAAGAGTGGAAGTTCGTTGATATACCAGGAACCATTTCCAAGGTGCAATCTCCAGTGGTAATATCAGCTACCTCAGAAATTTCGTTATAATCTTCGAGGTGGTGGGTGGACCCGTCCTTTGTGTGCAGCAGCAAGTCATAGCATGTAATAAAACATGTTTCTGAAGCATCAAGAAGGAACTGTCTAATATCCATAACAGAATCACCTGGATTCAACTGTAAATCAATCGAACTACTTAGACGAAACCTGTTATGGTTATAATAAAATAGAATTGCACCATATAAAAAAAATAAAAAGATAGACTTGCAAAGCTGTAAACTTCATACAATAAATCTTAAAAGTTAAATGATCCGAAAGCAGACTCTTAACTTTTATGCTGACAAGAACCAATTGAGATAATTAGATTAGATCTCGAACAAGATAAATGTTTTGTGAACTCATTTTGTCTTGTATAATAAGCCGACAGACACTCATCTACCCTTAGATCAGGTGTCAAGCCCAACTCATTGGACCCAACACACCACATCCAATAGCAAGAGGTGTGTGCTAGCTCAATGTACTGGACAAAATGAGTACAAACAACACATCTCTTGCACTCAGTAAGACATAATAACAAATAATAGCTTATTGATGAAGCCAACTTACCTGAAGCTCAAGCTTCTCTCCAGTTTGTGCTTTGACTGTAACAGGGTAAAGGTGAAGATCACCTGCACTATCAGGTCAGAAGGATATTAGTTATGAAGTGATCACCAAAAACTAACTGCAGAAAATGTTTCAAATCATGTAAAACACAAAATATTAGAAACAAAGTAATCACCAAATAACTGGGGAAATAAACTCTAGGATCACATAGACATTGCAATCGTGTCTTGTCTAATATAATTATATGAACACAAGAAGAAAGTTTGCAAAAGCCAGATAATTTGACCTTAAATTTTAAACAATAGCTAGAGGGAGAAATAGTACCAGGGGAGTGATTGAAGAGAATAAGAAAAAAGTACAGGATATACCCAAAAGCGGGGAAGTGGAACCAGGAACCAAAAACAAGAAAAGAGAACAATGAAAAGAAAATCAAAGTTGAAAACAGACAGCTACATAAAAGGCATCAGGATGAATTTTAGAACCTAATTTAGTTTGTGGGAAAGGGGCTATTTTAGTCTTACAGGAAAGGGGCTACTATCTACTAT
>NC_029792.2:107481983-107482688 GCF_000816755.2 Arachis ipaensis | reverse complement strand
GGCCACTATGCTATACTATGCCGCTATTGACAAACATGAGCTGTAGTTGAAGGAAGAAACATACCACATAAAATGTTAAGGTATATCTATTTTGTAATTAAATACCAACCATATTAACGAAAATGACGCCGCATGTATTTTGGAATACTCAGGTTATGCTTGGAAATATTTTTGGTAGTAAAATTGTGAGTAAAGCATTATATGGAGGTAAAAGGGCCCAGCTATCTTGATGCTAAAATGGGGGGAAAATTTATTTTATGATCCTCGAGTCTTTTATCAGCAAGCATCTTACGGTTTTGCTGATCGAACACCGGAATTTAACATTTTCCAGTTATCCATATGCTTGATTAACTAAATTATAAGGAAAGTAGCTACAAAATAGTCACATTGATTACTGTTTCCTTTTGCTAATGTTAACAGCTTAACGCTGAGGCGCACACTTTTTGGCGCCTCCTACCCTTCAATGCCTTACCATATAAGCCTCCACAAATGAGTTTGCAGTCTTTAATACGAAACATTTCAAAAGTACATCTTTAACTAGGTTCACCTTGCTTTAGTTCGCTTCCATCATTTTCTGCATCATTTTCCTTCACCTCAGGATTGGCATTAGTTGAATCACTGGCAGCAGGAACTTCAGCAGCATCAGCTTTTGCAGATTCTGAAGGACCTTCCACATTATTCTTTGCAGGAACATCAGACTGGGCC
>NC_029792.2:107467907-107481762 GCF_000816755.2 Arachis ipaensis | reverse complement strand
CCCTTTCCTGCCCCTCGTCTTGTTCGATTTTCCAGCCATTTTTTTCTCCCTGTAATGAAATCTAAACAACCATGTCACTAAACCAAGAACCAGTAGAGTAAAGCACATGCAGGGTTATGCTTGGCACATAAACATGTAAATAACCATGACCCAGCTCGAAAATAAAAACATTCAAGGCTTCTCGAGCACCATTTCTAAAGTTCATGAAAAGTCCTATATATACCATTCAAAGCTTCAATGAAATAATAAAGAAAGAAACACAGCGAAATTCAACCAATGCCAGCATCTATCACACAATTCAACAAGTCAACCTTGAGCTCAAGGGCCCAAATATAAAATCAAAAAAAGTTGGGGCATGGACTCAGTAAAAGAAACTGAAATGAACAAAACTGAAACATAGCGCACTCTCATGATTGCTGAGTCCCACAAAAACATACACGAAGTTATCAAACCTTTTTCAAGAAAGAACAGTTGAGGATTTCATTGCCTCTAAAATTCTTAAAGAGCACAAATTGTAAAGCTATATTACCAAAGCTTGAAGCAATTGCAGGTGAGGATTGGATTAGATAAGAAGGAGAAACATCAAGAAGAAGAAGTAAAGGTTGTTTTAAGTTTTAATTTTGAAGCTATTGCTGTCAGAGAAGAGGTTGAGTTGAGGTTGAAATTTTGGAGTCCAGAGGTGTACAGAAGCAGTGGCTGAGAGGCGGCTGTCCGAGAAATAGATATGACAGACAGACACTACTATGCGAGAAAAGGGGGTAAATGTAATAATGATGAACTCTCCAATCATTTGTAACCCATATCTGTTTGGGCTTGGGCCATGTGGCCTTCTCTATTATGTTTTCTTTCAGGTTACCCAAACTATCCAGTCCAAAAGAAATTCATAGCTGATGAATATGGTGTGTTTGGTAACACAAAAGAAAAAAGCACGTTAGAGCTTCTAAGCTTCACTTTTTTGTTTGGCTAATTCTGTTCTCTACAAACGCAGAAGTGATTTGTTCATAAAATCACGTTTACAAGAACCAATAATTTTTAATTTCTCCGTTCCACTAACGTGTTTTTAGTCAATACCTTCAATATTTATTTTTCTTTTACCAACTTTATTCTTTATACATGTTATTGTATTATTTATAAAATTTTTATTATTCCTTTCTGAATGTCCTTTTAAATAATTATCTATCTAAAAGTGATTTTAACTAATATTATCCAAATAATATTTATTTTATCAAAATTAATTTTAGTAAAGAGTTACCAAACATAAATCATGTTGACACAAACTTACTTCTATCCAAAATTAATTCTATAAAATCACTTTTATTTAAACTATAGTTTAGCCAACCACAATCCAAACACACATGTAGTGTAAATGTATTGTGATGACCAAAGAAAAAATATTCATAGCCAAAATAAAATAATATCTAAAATAGTTTCTGAAATTTTCAACACAAACCAAATTAATATGTTATCTTTATAAATAGTTAAATTGGTCTCTTTGAAATTAAATTTGGGAAATCTTCGTCTGTCATTAACCCAAAGTAACATTAATACGTTACTACATATACCATTAAGTGTCAATGCCATATCAGTAAAGTGGGATAGATACCACGTAACTATGTTTAAAATAGTATTTCAATTTAGTGATTTGAACTCATTTAAATTCATCTTCCAATATAAAACCCTAACCCCCAATTTACAATACCATATTTGTCTTCACGTTCTCTTCTCCTTTATTTATCATGTTCATGCAAATTCATCTTTTTTAAATTGGATGTTAGGGTTTTATATTGACAGAAGAGATGAATTTGCATAAATAGAAAAAAGAAAAAAAAGTAGTGTTATATAAATTGAGAGTAAGCATTTTATATTATGGCAGGATTGAAATGACTCTAAACAATCAAAATCGGACACCATTTTGAACATAATTATGTCGTGTTGACGTTGCTTTTCATTGGGATGTCACGTTGGTATTTAGCAGTATATATTAATACTGTGTTAATGTCAATTTTGTTCAAGGGCCAGTGTATAGAAAAATTTAATTTCAATGAGTAATTTGGTCATTTAAAAAAGTGAGGAATTGATTTGATTCATGCTAGAAATTTTAGCAGACTATTTTGGACATTATGTATTCCCCAAACTTTAGTATTTTGTTATGTTTGAAACCAAATGTAATAACCCCATTTTCGGTAAATTGATTTATAGAATTTTCTACAATGAAAATTTCTAAAAATCGTATATCACGATTTAACTCCTTTTAACGAGACGGAAGCATATCTAAAATAAATAGGAAAAATATAGGTAAAAATGTAAATAATAGATATATCAGATGTTTATTTTACTAGTGTACGGATGGTTATTTTAATATTAAAATTTATAGGATTAATTTGGAGGTGTAGTGTGTTTTTATTTGATTGGTGGTTATTCATATTGTTCAACAAAATCATTGTCCCTCTAGCATTCCCCAAATAAATATATTTAGGAATTACTATTTACAAAAATAATATTTTATTAGTGAATAGTAAAAAAAATTTTTAGACCATATATAATTATTGAGTCCAAATTTAACCAATACGAAATTTTATTGGTACTCTTTGTTCTAATAAATTGTCCTACTCTTTGTTCTAATAAATTGTCCTAAAATATTTTAGAAATATTTTAGAGTTAAAATAATATATTATTAGTGTTATTTACACTAATAAAATAATTATTTCATCTGATAAAAAAATATATGATCAAAAAGTTTATCATTCATCCTTATCCCTCCATCATAAAGAGAAACACTTCTATGTTTATACAATTTTAAAACTTAATTTCTTAAAGTTGAAAGTTCAAATTAAAATTCTACTCCAACCAACCTCTTCTTCTTTTCTTTCTCTTCATCTTTATACCAACTTCTCTTTTTTTCTCATTAGAAGTTCGGCCATAAACACTATGGATGATCTATTTTTTCCCTTATTTAGGAAATGACATTTAGGAGTCTCAAGAAGTAAAAAAATACACTTTCAAACTAAAAAGGTGAGAAGATTTTCTTTCCTCTTCTCTTTCAAAATTTCGGCTATATAAGCCTAAGAAGCATGAACTATTTTTGACGTCACCTTATTCATGAAACATATTTTAGGAGTATCAAGGAGTCCATAGTCCATACTCCAAGTTTCAAACTTCAAGGGTGAGAAAATCTTTCTCTTTTCTTCTTTTCTTTATGTTCGGCCATGAGGCCTTTAATTTTAAACCATAAAATTATTTTGTTTGTTATATAGAAAGGAGTGGTGTTAGAAAACTTTCAAGAGATGTTTTAAAAGTTTAGAATTGAGGTAAGAATTAACTTAGTGTGTATACCTCTTATATGACTTAATAAATCCTAACTATGTGATTAAATATTGAATGATGAAATTGAATGTTTGAGAGTGTATTTGATGATGTTTGAATGTTACATGAATGATTAGAATAAAATTTGATTGTATTGAAAAGGAATATGTATGAATGAAATTGGAAGCATCTATGTTTTTTAAAGAATATGTTTAAGGTCCTTAGAGTCAAAATACAAATATATGAAAGTTTAAAACAAGTAAGAAAAACTTTTATGAATGTACTCATAAGTTAGTGAAGGAAAGAATGAAAAACTAACATGAAAAGACCTAAAAAACTTAAAATTGCAATATAGAGGTAAAATTATGATTATAAAAAATATAAAATCATAAATGATGCACCAAAAAAGAGAATTAGAAAATAGAAGTGAGGAGAGTGTAGAGACTAAATAGGTAACATAGTATAAATTAGTGTAAAAAGTGGATAAAAATGTAATTAAGAAATATTTTGAGCTAAATATATAAATATAGAAAGTTTAAGGATAAAAGTATAATTTTGTAAAAGATTTGGGCCAAAAATATAAACAAAATTTTGGCAAAATTATAACTTTGATGAATTATAGGAGTAAAATTAAAAATGCGATAAATATAAGGATAAGAATATAATTATGATAATGATTAGGGATAATAGTGTAAATATGGCAAGGGTAAATTGATCATTTTGTAAAAATTTAAGGGTAAAATGATCATTTTGGAGCCATAAGGGGTAAAAATATCATTTTAAAAAATGATGAGAATAATATGGTAAATTATGGAACTTAAAGGGCAAAATAGTCATATATAAAAATATTAGGATAAAGATATAATTTGGAGTGTTAAGGAAGATAATTGTGATTTTAATAAAAGATTGAAACAAAATGAATATTGTAAAATACGAAAGGATAAATTGAAAATTTGTTTTAAGAGATTAAAGATAAAAGGTCCCTTAAAGAATGAAAAAGAATACGAACTAATGAATGGCACCTAAAAGCTTATAGCAGAATGGTAATGATTAAAAGCGTTAAGGACAAATGAATGAATGTATGTCTGATAAAGTTGAGGGTTTGTCTCGCTTGTTTAGTACTTTGATTGACGTGGGAAAGCCCACTGATTGTGATTGTTAACTAATCCCAATTATGAGTGTATTATGGTGTTAAGCTTTGTAACGATTGCCGATTACCTGAGTGTATGTGGTTTTATCTATGAGGCACGTTTGCTAAATGTATGCAGTTAGGAAGCCATATTTAGGCCTAGCCCTAAGTAACTTCAGGTTGTAGGTAGTCAATCGACGCAGAGCTTATGGCTTATCTAGGACAGACATGTATCATATTAGTTGTCGCATATTCTCTGTATTTCTGTCGTGTGATTATACTCCATGCTTGTTATCTGTAACTTGTTTGTGATTGTCTGCTATTATTGTTTGATTGATACAAGGATAACCATAGTAGTAGATATAGATAGACTGATGTTGTAAGACCTAGGGCCAGAATAGTAAAATGTGTTACTGCCTTGACTAAGAAAGTTACCTTAGGACAGGTAGACGAACCGACCCCTTTTTTGTTAGTATATTGCTGGGAACTATAGGTTCTCACCCATTCCCTTCACTGTTTCTACAAATAGAGCTGATGGTGACGTTCGTAGAGAGTATGGAGTACACTCAACTAGTTAAGCCGCATATCTCTCTGTACATTCCACACGACCGTCTTATCTCTTTATGCTTTTTAGAATGTTCTTTCGCCCAGATGTTCCATACAACCTCCCGCTCTCTGAGTTGCGTTTCCAGTGATCCCTTCCAACCACCCCACTTTATCCAAGGGTATCCATGGTCACAAGCGATCAATGTTGGAGCTCAAGCGTACGTTATGCGTTTTAATGACACCCGACCTAACATGATGCTCTAAAGGCTAGAGTGTTTTTCCCTTTCTTTTATTAGTTCTTTTCTTGAGGGGTAGAGCTTTACTGTTTTTCTTTTTAGTCTAGGTACCAGACTAGGAACTTTTTGAATGGGGTAAGACTTGGGATGTCGTATGTAATATATGTTTATTATGTACTATTATACTGAGATGACGGTATCTAGGTTGATATGATGGTTATGACAGTTGTACCCTTTACTGCTGTATAAACTAAGCCCTAGTAACATTATGTATGACATATCTATTTTTAGTTTTTTACTGCATGTATATGTTTAATGAATGTATGCCTATTCTTTTATACGTTTTAATTATATATACTACATTTACCAACATCGCTTCACAATAACTTAACCAATTATGATAGTGCGGCAGACTCATATTCGTATATATATTAATAAAGAGTATAAACTTCATAGGTTGACTAATTTGTAACCCATGCTATTAGCATTTGTCATGACGTGCTAAGAGTTGGGTCATTACACCAAAATTGTTGAGATAACAAAATTTTTTTATGGAACACTGCTTAGAATATATGACATGTTAAAGATAAGAGTTTTAGAGGTTAAAGATGATAGAAGAGATAGTTTCGAGATTTATTGGATTCAATACAAATTTAATATTTGGTACTTCTAATATTTTGTCAATGTTTTTATTTTTTAGGTATAGAAATAAGAGTTTATTCTAAAAAAATGTGATTTTTGTTTTAAAATTTCTCTAAATTTTGAGAACAGTCAAGCTACATGTACAACACTTTTGCTCTTATACTATATCTAAAAATATATATGAGCCAGATACAAATGGGCTCCATCCATTTCACAAAGGAAGCCCAACAACCGTCTTACAAATAAATTGCTTCTCTAAACAAACATGTTTTGAGATAAAACAAAGATGAATACAAACATAAATCTCTCTTGGAAAAAAACAACATGAATTTAATCGAAAAATAACTAAAAGAAATTGTAGAAAAACTTGTTAACCATTAGCAATATTTTCAAGAGGCAATAATAAATAGGAATTACAAAACCAAACAAATATGTTCATTCACTAAGACAAAGTAAACATGAATCTTTGTTGCAATGGACGTAAATTTAAAAATAATAGCAAAAATGTTTCTTAAAAGCAAAAAAAATAAGTAAATATGGAACACATAACATATATAGTGAAAATAAATATGTATTTATAAAAGAAAATACATTACAACAAATTTTGTTAGCAACAAAAAATATTTTCAATAGACCAAAAATAAACAAGAATTGCAAAACATGACTAACTAAGGATGACGATTTTTCTTAATGAGACAGGTATCTGTGGAGATTTACTCTCAGAAGAATGCATACAGAGGGGATTTCTCCCACGAGGAGGTAAGTAGGTAGGTACCAGGTACCTATCTAGTAAACAAGGTGAGACAAAGGACAAAGTACCAGCTGAATTCGAGAAAATTGCACAAAAAAAGAGTTGAATCATGCTTTAAATATTTTTATCTGAAAATAAACTTAAAAAACTTATCAAGTTCTTGACTTATATGCAGCGAAAATATGTGTCATTTTGTTCAGATTCCAAACTTACTTTAACTTTTAATTTCATTGAAAACAAATTCTAAGATATAACATTTATAAAATATCTTTTAAGGTATTTTACTTACTTTAGATAGACTATTAAATTGGTTTTTAAAATATCTTAGATACTTAAATAAAAATATTATTTCTCTAAATAAACTATTAAACAATAAATGAATTATAACTGCAAGTATATATATATATTGGTTTTACTTAAAATGCCTACATCTAGTCACTAATTAAATAACTAGAGAGTTTCACTAATAAAATAAGTGTACAAAGATATTATTTGGATACTCTTCCCAAGCTACACTTTTGACTTAGATTGCACTGCAATTCAACCTAAGAACCTTTGATAGTATTTTCTCAAGCATTCTTAAGACTACGATGTGACTCGATTGGATACTCCACTAGTCAAGAACTTTATATTCAACTGATCTTCTTAAGTAAGGCTCAAATAAGATGCCCCACCAACCTAAGAACGTTAGATATTATTGCTTCAAACCTTCTTAGGCTAAGAAGTGACTCCATTGGATACCATAGCTACCAAGAACCTTAGATATTTTCTTGGCCTTCTCAAACAAGACTCATATCAAACCGAAACTTAATATAAGAATCGTAGATATTCTTTTCTTAAGCCTTCTAAGAATTAGGGAGCACAAAATGATCAAGTGTGTAAAGTTTAGAGACTCATAAGGTGAACCAGCAGAATCTATAACTAAGTTGACAAATTTTTTGTAGGTTCTCTGAGACTATACTAGGATGATACAACTAAATACAGAAAAATCTTAGAATTATAAGAATGTAATCTAATCTAATGATATGAATCAAATAACTGCCTAGATTATAACTCAAAGAACTGAAAATTCTTCTAACACAGAAGAATAAAGAAGAAAAATAAACTAAGAAAAATAGAGATATGAAAAGAGCATCACTTTGTTCTCAAATGATTCTTCTTACTCATTTAAGCGTTTGGATCAGCTTTATATAGGTAGATAGCATTAAGGATTCACTGAAAATCCTCGTTTCTATCTGTACCTTCTTTAAAGTAGTAAAGAAAGTTAATCACTTTTAACTTGTATCAGTGTCTTTTGCCAAGAACGGTAGCTTCGTATTATACCTTTTAGTTGAGAGAAAGCTTCTCCAAAAAACATAACTTCTTGAATATGCTTTAAATTTGAATGTTAGAAATAGAGACATTTTTTTCTAAGGTAAGTGATTTCCCAATTTCA
This sequence comes from Arachis ipaensis, assembly GCF_000816755.2. Taxonomy (NCBI): domain Eukaryota; kingdom Viridiplantae; phylum Streptophyta; class Magnoliopsida; order Fabales; family Fabaceae; genus Arachis; species Arachis ipaensis. The sequence goes on along the minus strand of NC_029792.2, from coordinate 107,473,720 downwards.
TAGGTTCCATATGTGAAAGTGGGATGATTGAGTTTCTAAGGTAGCAAATGTGGCTTCTGATGTAGTCAGGTTTGTGTAAGTCTATTTCTAAGATAGCTACTCAACTTCTGAGATGGCTTGACTCTTTCTAAGGCAGTCATTGTTACTCAAGTTAGCTTCTAAGGTTATATTCTTTTAATTTAACTTATTCAAATTCAGATGGTACCTAGTTTACTTTTAATACTTAAGAAATAATTCCTAGTTCAAGAGATAATGGGAAGTTTTTCAATTGGCTATGGCTCACTTCCAGCTTCTCATCTTCCCAAATTCTCCCACACTTGTCATCATAAAAAAAGGGAGGATCATCAGCCATCTTTGACTCGAGGCATGAGCGTCAAGGATCTAAGACAATACTTGAACTCATTTAGTGAAAGTTCAAGATCTTCTCTAAATTCAACTATGACAGATACCTTGATATCCCTATTGATCATTTTTTCATCCATTGAAAGATAAATTCAAGCTGGATAAGATCGAATGATCCAAAGTGATTAGAGAGCTTAACACTAAAGTAGAGGGATAAATGTTAGGTGAGATTTCTTCAAATAAAGAAAGCATGACAAGAAAGAATGTATCCTTGAAGGGACATAATAACTCTCTAAGGGTTTAATAATTTAATATATTAGGAGAAATATATATTCACTTTCAAAGATCAAAGAAAAACCCATTCAGATGGTCATTTGTTAGAACTATACGTTCATCAAAGGGTGAGGCTTAAAGAAATGGATGAAAAATAACAAAATACAGCACACCTTATATAGGCAAAGGGATGAGAGTTAAGTGAGTTAGCAGTGATACACTTAACTCCAAAAATTAATGATTTTCATTTTCGAGACATAAATTCGTGGATCCTTAAAACTTAGTTTTCAACAGTTTACCCAAAACATGCGAGGGCAGTAATACGACGTGGTCAAGAGTTAAAGAATCACATTTACCACGGGTACAAAAAGGTTGAAACATGTTTGAGAGTTAATATGAAAGACAGTGTCTGCGGTCAATTAAAAATTGGATGCACTCAACTTTCTCAACCATAAGTTCATATTTGGTCACATATCTTCTCATATTGGTTTCAGAGGTTCTCAGCAAGCATATAATTGAAGAAAATGTTAGCTTCAATGTATCTCATATTAAGTTTTGATGATTAATAAAATCAAATATAAATTCACAAATTCATTGATGTGTTATCTAACATTTGATGAAATATGACAATGCACCAAAGAACTTTGCTTATGTAATCAGACTACCTTAAAAGACAAGTTATGTAATCAAACTACCTTAGAAACTGGTTTGTTTGCCTCCAAAGGAAATAGAACACATCAAAAACTCGTCGTCTTGTCTCAAGTTTCAAAAAAGAAGGCGCGTAAATCGATTAAATCAGAATTGCCCATTATGAAATGATGCTTTTTGGTCCTACTTTTGAATTCAAACTTACTCTACGAGCCAAGCACTTTTAAAGAAGCTTCTTATCTCATTTGGTGTAAAGTACACTGCGAAACTTCTAAAAGTAGCAAAGAAGACTTGCATAAGTAAAAGGCACATCACTCTTCTTATAACTGAATAAAGATATAAGTAAAAAGGGTTCTCAAAGGCTCCAATTTATCTCAAGACAATATAAGCAAATTCCTAAATATTCTAAAGTTGATAAAAATCTTAGAGAGAACCCCATATTAAAAAATCTGCTCATGGTGCAACCTTTCTTTTTCACTCCATAAGTTTTAAACTTATGAAAACTTTGTAAAGACAACTACAATGTAGATTTTTATTATATATCTGTTGTAGATTACTACTATGTGAGTTGAGAAAGCCTTGTTTTATATTGACTATTGTTAGGCTATATCTAAGAATGGGATATGATTAGTGTCTCAAAGTTGTGAGGTTGAAAATTTTCACAACATTCCTACATTATTGTAAATCTCAATACTCATCAACATTTGGGAATATCTAAGACTTATCTGTATATAATTGTATCATCGTAGTACAGTCTCAGAGTCTAGAAAGTATTTCTCAACTCAGTTTTAGAAGTTGAGAATGTCTTTCTAGTCCTAAGAAGGCTTGAGAAAAAAAATATTTAAAGTTCTTAGGTCAAGTTACAATTGGTCTGAGTCTTGTTTAAGAAAGTCAAGAGAATATCTAATATTCTTGGTAGCCGGTGCATCTAAACAAGTCGCTTCTTAGCCTGGAAAGCTTGAGGGTCTATGTCCTGCCTAGGAAAGTCAGGAGTATATCTAAGATTCTTGGTTGATGGGATATCCAATCAAGTTACTTCTTAGCCTGAGAAGGTTTGAAACAATAATATCTAATGTTCTTAGATTGTTTCGGTATCGAATCTAAGTCTTGCATGAGAAGGTCAGTAGAATATCTAAGATTTTTAGATTGAGTTTTGATTCAATCTAAGTCTCTTTGAAGTCCTTGGAAGGCTTAAGAAAATAATATCTAAAGTTGTCAGGTTGTGAGAGGTACAATCTGAGGCTCAATGCAAATAATATCATTGGTACAATTATTCTAATAGTAGAACTCTCAAGTATTCTTGAGAACTGGATATAAGCATTTTATTCAAATCAGTATGCATTAATATGTGCTTCTTTTGAATACTTAGATCTTTATATTTATGCCTTAAAATTTATGCTTGCTAAGATTTGTTTAGTTATGTTTCGGTAATACCTCATATTCCTCTCTAATTCAATCTGAAGTCCTTTGTAGACCTTGGAAACAACCAGACAATCTAAAGTGCCTCAAATAACACTTTCAACATAAATATATCTTATTGATTTAAATAACTACCATGATATAACCATGTAAATACTTAAACTGAAAGAGTTTTTTTAGAACAACCTATTATAGGACCTCTAAAACTAATTGATGACAAGTCCAAAGACTTGATAGGCATCAATGGTTCACTTGTTTCAAACAAAATTAGGTTAGCACAATTAAACACCCTGTCATGCTTAGTCGATTCCACATTCAGAAAATGTATGTTTTAAGCACTTATCAAGTTCACAAGAGACTTAAAAAACTCATATCCATTCTCAGCAAAAGGCTTTGTAAATATATTAACAATTTGAAGTTCAATTTTAATAATTTGAGTTACATGTGCTCTTTCTGAATATGATATCTAATATGATGATGCATTGATACTTAACTTGTATATTCTTTAGTCTAGAATGATGCAAAAGATTTTTAGCAATGCATATTGCACTTACATCTAGGCACGATTCAAAAAGTATGACAATAAATTTACATCTAAAAGTGTGGCAGTAGGTTCCAAACTAGATATGCTTTAAAATGTGACGAAAGGTTCAATGCTATTGCCATGCTTTAAAAGCGTGGCTATAAACCAACATTACAATTTTTCAACAAAAAAAGCATTATTAGGTTGTTGTTATTATACCTATTTTAGATTTAAAATAATTCCCATTAGTGTCCATTAGATTTAAATCATATTATTATATTTTTCTTATTATTAGGTTGTTCTTATTTGATTTCACTTTGATTCATATCAGATGTTGTTATTGGAAAAATCACCATTGTTTTCTCCAGTGTTTGGCCTGCCTAGCCAGGGACTTCCAATTCCAACTATGCCGCGTGCTCCAATGTTTTCTTATCCGGGAGAGCCTGTTGCAAACTCACCAGCCTTACGACCAAATGCTTGTGGAACAGCAGGACTTACGGAAACTGAGAATCCCGCTTCAACATCTAACCAAAATGATCCAATGCCAATTATGCAGAACACCAATGATTGTAACTTGACGAGTCAGACTACAAAATAGGTGTAAGCATCTCTGCAAGTTCTAATGCAGAGCGCACAGAACAGAGGATTAAGGTTGAGCCATCACAATAACACCTTTGGAAAAACACCGTTATGTTATATGTGACAGTGAGACATTGGCACTTTGGCAGTATTTAGAATTAGTTACTTGGGTTTTTTTTTTCATCTTCCTTAAAATCTTTTTACATATTTGAATGGAGCGTATATATTATTTCTTAATGTTGAAGTATTGATTCCCAAAGTATACCGAGGAACTTGATAGCCAAGAACCCAAATTTCGATATGAGGAGTGCTAGGAGGCCAGCACTTTTGTTAAATTTTGGCCAGCACTTAACCATCAAAAGAAAATTGAATGATTTTACACCATTAGATGCAATCTCACACCATTAAAAATATCAGTGATGGCTAATTGATGGCTAAAAACCACAAAATCTGCTGGCCCCCTAGACTTTCTCTTTGGGTATTATAGCTTAAATATATAACGTACTAAGCCCATTCTATATTTGAGAATGTATTCAGCTAACAAATTGAAACCTGTTAAATTTCAGGTCAAACAAACATCATCTAGGATGAGGTAATGGTGCTGGAGCTGTTGTGTGCATTGTTGACTTCTTTTGAACATGTATGGCATGGCTGCTAACTTATTTGTCGCTGCAGCATAGGGAATGGCAAGATGCATGAGATGTGTTAGAAACAAGAAACTAAACTGGAGAAAAGATGGTATATTATTGAGTGTATTCAAGTTGTCTATTCGAATTGTTTGGAATGATACAATATAAAAGGATATTTATAGGTACTAAGAAAATCGTAATAATAAAGACGTAATCTCCTATAATAAATATTCAGATATACTAAATAATACTAATTGATCCTAATTATATTCTAAAGAGACTAAACTGGAGAAAATATGGTATATTATTGAGTGTATTCAAGTTGTCTATTCGAATTGTCTGGAATGATACAATATAAAAGGATATTTATAGGTACTAAGAGAATCGTAATAATAAAGACGTAATCTCCTATAATAAATATTCAGATATACTAAATAATACTAATTGATCCTAATTGATCCTAATTATATTCTAGCATCCCCTCTCAAACTCAAGTGACAACTTAAGTTTGAAACTTATTTAAAACAACGAAATAAAGAGAAAAAAAAACTGCATAAACTGATAAAACAGGTGCAGACGGAACTGTCGAAAGGAAGCGTAGATGGAACTGCCGCTTGTCTGAAGGAAGCGCAAACGGAACTGCCGCTAGTCTGAAGGAAGCGCAGACGGAACTGCCGCTTGTCTGAAGGGAATTACCACGAGAGAACGCAAACGAAACTGCCACGAGAGAACGCAGACGGAACTGGCGAAAGAGAGCAAAAATTATATGATTTCTTCATGAGAATAAAAAAACAGCGGATGACATTAGTGTTTGATCATTCGACTCGAATAGATACAAGACGGAGAGAATAGGCTAGTCGGTGAGGTGAAAAAGCATCAAAGGAGTGACAAAAGGTAAAGAAAAATTGCATAGAAAAAAAATGCAAAAACTATGGTGATTTCACCACAAGGAAAACAACCTATGCTCTTCAAGGAGGATACCATGACTCTGATACCATGTTAGAAACAAGAGACTAAACTGGAGAAAAGATGGTATATTGTTGAGTGTATTCAAGTTGTCTATTCGAATTGTCTGGAATGATACAATATAAAAGGATATTTATAGGTACTAAGAGAATCGTAATAATAAAGACGTAATTTCCTATAATAAATATTCAAATATACTAAATAATACTAATTGGTCCTAATTGATCCTAATTATATTCTAACATGATAAAAGGGATATAAACTTCGAGAACCAAGGAAATAACCCACGTGAGTATCACATATAATCTTTGTTATTGAACAAATTTAACCTCTGTATTGTCTTTGCAATATTTTTTACTAGAGAAAGGAAAAATAATGAGTAGTTTACTAGAGAAATAGCTTAATACCATATTACCACAACCACAACCATAACT
>NC_029792.2:107465277-107466726 GCF_000816755.2 Arachis ipaensis | reverse complement strand
TTCTTTTTTTCCTTTTTTGTGGATTTACTAATTTTTTATAGTACATTGCTGTGATTCAAAATATAAGAGCTTAAAATTGGGCATTATTTGGTTTAATCTAATGAGAATATGAGATCATCATCATGTCAATGGAGTAGAACCTGACCTTGCTGAAAGTGAAGGTATCATTCTATGTTCTCTCTCCCTTTTTTTTCACTTTTATCATTTCAAAGGTTAGGGTGTGTACAACAAAGAAGAGAAGAAAAATTAAAGTCTTTATGCAGGTTTTTTTTTTTCATTTTTCTGTTGGGATAATTTAATTACAATCATGCAATTAGGTTTTAAGTTCTTGTATCTTGATGGAGAAAACTATGTAGGGAATGCATTTTTCTTTTATCTTTTTTCTTTTATTAAACTTGTGCTTCATATTCGTTACTCAACTGTATTGTATCATCAAAAATTTTTTTGCTCTATTCTAATATGTTTATTTCTTTTGCTAGCAGGAGGACATGATGTGAAGAAAATATATGTTCTATACAAATATAAAATGGGATGGGTCTTATAATGATTTTGGTTATCTAAATGTATTATTTTGATCTGTTCTTTACCTTTTGATAAGAGACTTTATCCGATATTACATGTAATGGATAAATTACACCCTATTTTGATTAGTGTTGTAATGGATATTTAGTTTTTAATGAAACTTTTATGATTTAGATTTATTGAATTTCTAATTCTTAGATTTATTTTGTGATTATCATTATTTTGGGATGTGATTATGCTTTAAAAAAATTAAATCTCATAAAATAAAACAGGCTATGATCATCATTTAAAAATAGAGTGACCATAGATAAGCTAAACCGTGGCCATAGATAAGGCTATGGTCACGGCGAAAAACTGTGACCATAGATAAGGCTATGGTCACAGTTTTAAGGAGGGGTGACCATAGCTAAACTATGGCCACGGTAAAAACTGTGACCATAGATAAGGCTATGGTCACGGTTTTAAGCGGGGTGACTATAGAGGCTATGGTCACGCTCAAAACTGTGACCATAGATTAGGCTATGGTCACGGTTTTTACGCGTGACCATAGATTAACCTATAGCCACGGTAAAAAAAATGTGGCCTAAAGTGCTAGAATTTGAACGCTAAAACTGTGACCATAGAAACCGTGATCATAGATAAAAAAAAAATCATGACCATAGGTCTATGGCCACGATAGAATAGGCCACGGTAAAAAACCGTGACCATAGGTTAAAAACCGTGACCATAGATCTATGGTCACCCTTTTCACTAATTATTGACCATAGATCTTTTTTTTTTTTATAGTGCATAGACAAATCTTGTTATGACACATGGCACTACTATCTATGTCGATAGGTCAGATACTAACTGACACATAATCTAACATGAATTATAAAGTGAAAATTTGAATCTAAATAGAGATAATTTAAAATTTTAGAGTCCCAT
>NC_029792.2:107458153-107465072 GCF_000816755.2 Arachis ipaensis | reverse complement strand
AGACGACTCATTACAAAATTTGATAAGAAAATATAAACTAGAAAAAAAAATAGACTTCTAAGGAAAAAATAAGAACAAATATAAAAGATAAGAAAAGAAATAACAAAAATACAGACAAACAGATAAAAATTTTTTTACTAGACGTTTAAGAAATTTATTTTTAACAACCTAAGTCATCGGATGAGCTTTTTCTATTAGACTTTCAAAAAATTTGTTCTTAACAACTTAGATCAAAGGACTGAAATTGAGAGAACGAACACTAAAAATGATCTTAAACTGGATCTTTCAATTTCTTCATGCAACAAGCAAAGCAAATCACTTATCTCATTTGATCATATAAGACAAAACATGCATAAAGCAACTCAGAGATTTTTATTCATCAAAAGTGTTTAAATTATCTCACAAAAAAATATTTAAATAAACCCCTAACAAATAAGTCCTATTAATTTAAATTAGCCTGATTTAAATTAAAGATTCTAAAAGATATGGTAACTAATTTAAATCAAATTTGATCTCATAACTTCATTGGATTAGATTAGATTTGATTTAAATTTATAAATTCTAAAATTATTGTTAGGCAAATTAAAACCAAATTAAGTCTTTTGACAAATCTTAACAACAAATCAAATTAAAATATGGACTAAATAATTTTAAAAATTAATGCTAAATTTGTGCATGAACTTGAAGAGCACTCTTAAGCTTCTTGTTATCTTAATTTAACCTAATAAATCTTATAACACCACGATTTCTGAGACAAACTATTGATCTCTTTGATAATTAAGACCGACATAGTATAATTCTTCTAGTATACATATTATTAAACCTGATAAAATTATCATTATGCTCTTTACCTCTAAAATGCGAAAAATATCCTCTTAAATACTATCAAAATTTTTATACGTGAATTATCTGCCAACATGTAAATATTATAAGAAACTACAATTGTAATTCTGCTAAGTTCAGAAAAAAAGAGCAAGAGAATTTTAAACTGAATGATCTTTTCCTATATTCAAAACCAAATTGAATTGAATAATTACACTTAAACTAGCTTAGAACTCATGTAATAATCCTATATATATGTTGTTGTAACTAACCAGGGCTAAAATATATATATGATCTTTCTTGCTCTTCTGATTTAGCAACTAAACTACTACTTTTACAGTCTTGATTTAGCAAGTCATGCCTAAAATTACTACATTCTACAAATACATTTATGTCATCTATGAAATCATATTTTATTTAAAATAATATTCACTATAATAAAACAAAATGTTGTTATGTTGATCTCTAGATTCAGCATCTATAGAAAAACAATAGTAATAAGGAAAAATAACACAGTTTAATCAGTTATATATATATATTAAATTTTAATTATTAAAAAATATTTAAAAAAAAAAGACATTTTACACGTGTGGCTCCCTTAAAATTATGGTGACTATGTTTCAACTGTTAAATTGAAATTACTCGGATACAGAATAAAATTTATAGAGAGAATACATATTTTTTTTTTGTGACCACTACTGTGATGTGACATGTTTGTTGTATAGAACGTAGGGTATAGCTCTCTAGTCTCTACTAATAATTAAGCTTGTTAACGGCATTGTCTTGAAACCGTAACTATAGCCGGGTAAATGTCATTACTTATTAGTGAGAAATATCACTTCCCCGACGTGCTTATTCTAGTAAATTGGTCATTTGATAATAAATGTTTTCCGAGTTCTTTAGACCTTTTGTAGCGTAATGTCATGGTAAATTTTAGAAGGTTAGATTTAATAGTGTTTATATAGTTTTCTGGAGTGTTTGAGAATACTCTAGATGGTTCCGGAACGTTCTAGAATGTCCCAGAAGGTCCCGGAATACCCTAGAAGGTTCTAGAAGACTCTGGAAGGTTATAGAGTATTCTAGAAGAGTGTAGATGTATATAGAAGTATAAAGAGTGGTATGGAATAATCTAGAAATATTTAGAGAGTTGTGGTAGGATAGATATTTGTAAAGAAGGTTCTGGATGATTAATCTGGACCGTTGATTAGATTTAATCCTAACCATCCATTGAGGAGGTGGATGGCTATAAATAGGGGTGAAAATTAGAGTTTGGGTGTGTGAATCATTTGTAACCACACTTGAGCAATAAAGTGTTCTTCCACCAAAGCTTCTTTTCTCTTGTGTTCTCTTGTATTCTTAGCTTTCTTGCTAAGTATTGAGGGTTAGGCTGACTTGGTCTTAGCTCAAGAGATTGAGTAAGTCCGAGTGCCGGCACGATAGCATTGGAGTGTGTCCAAGGCCGTGACAATTTGGTATCCGAGCAAGGTTCGAGAGGGAGCACAAGTGATTTGTGGGTATGGCTTCTAGTATCACCATGGAGCATATTGAGTCTCAAAGGGGAAGGAATGCTATTCCTTCTCAATGGGGAGGCAAGAAGATCCGTTCTTCAAGTGAGCCTAGAGGTAAGGACTCTAACTTCCTAGAAGAGAGAGTTTCTGTGTTGGAGAATGTTCTATCCTCTATGGATGAGCGTTTTCAAAGGATAGAACATGATAAGGAGACTGGTGCACGAATTGTGAATCACACTTTTCACAACTAGTACCACTAACCAGCAAGTGCACTGGGTCGTCCAAGTAATACCTTACGTGAGTAAGGGTCGAATCCCACGGAGATTGTTGGTTTGAAGCAAGCTATGGTTATCTTATTATTCTTAGTCAGGAGGCCAACAACAGTGTTTTTCAACTTCAATTGTAAAGAGTTAAAGGGCATAAATATAAATACTTATTGTGCAATGATGGGGAATATGTTGGGGTTTTGGAGATACTTTGTCTTCTTTATTTCAGTTTTTCTCTTGTACTCCTCTTCACACACGCAAGGCTCCTTCCATGGCAAGCTGTATGTAAGGTGTCACCGTTGTCAATGGCTACTTCCCGTCCTCTCAGTGAAAATGGTCCAAATGCTCTGTCACAGCACGGCTAATCATCTGTTGGTTCTCGATCATGTCGGAATAGAATCCCTTGATTCTTTTGCGTCTGTCACTACGCGCAACAATCGCGAGTTTGAAGCTCGTCACAACCATTCAATCCTTGAATCCTACTCGGAATACCACAGACAAGGTTTAGACTTTCCGGATTCTCATGAATGCCGCCATCAATTCTAGCTTATACCACGAAGATTCTGATTAAGAAATCTAAGAGATACTCATTCAATCTGATGTAGAACGGAGATGGTTGTCAGGCACATGTTCATGGATTAAGGAAGGTGATGAGTGTCACGGATCATCACCTTCTTCATAGTGAAGCGCGAATGAACATCTTAGATAGGAACAAGCGTGTTTGAATGGAAAACAGAGATAATTGCATTAATTCATCAAGACGCTGCAGAGCTCCTCACCCCCAACAATGAAGTTTAGAGACTCATGCCATCAAAGAGTACAAAATTCAGATCTAAAAATGTTATGAGGTACAAAATAAATCTCTAAAAGTCGTTTAAATACTAAACTAGTAACCTAGGTTTAAAGAAAAATGAGTAAACTATGATAGATAGCGCAGAAATCCACTTCTGGGGCCCACTTGGTGTGTGCTGGGGCTAAGATTTAAGCTTTTCACGTGCCTGGGCTGTTTTTGGGCGTTCAACGCCAGGTTGTAACCTGTTTCTGGCGTTGAACTCCAACTTGTAACTTGTTTCTGGCGCTGGACGCCAGACTGCAACATGAAACTGGCGTTGAACGCCAGTTTACATCGTCTATCATTGATCAAAGTATGGACTATTATATATTTCTGGAAAGCCCTGAATGTCTATTTTCCAACGCAATTGAGAGCGCGCCATTTGGAGTTCTGTAGCTCCAGAAAATATACTTTGAGTGCAAGGAGGTCAGAATCCAACAACATCAGCAGTCCTTTTTCAGCCTGAATCAGATTTTTGCTCAGCTCTCTCAATTTCAGCCAGAAAATACCTGAAATCACAGAAAAACACACAAACTCATAGTAAAGTCTAGAAATGTGATTTTTAATTAAAAACTAATAAAAATATACTAAAAACCAATTAAATCATACTAAAAACTAAGTAAAAACAATGCCAAAAAGCGTATAAATTATCCGCTCATCAGTGACCCTCGAGACTCACGTGTTAGGAGAACTAGATGCTTTCAAAGAAAGCATGCTTCAAATCGAAGAGAAGCTTGAGAATTCCTTAAAGCTATTTGAGGAAGTTTGAGTTTGGTTCGAGGAGGTAAAATCTCGACCAACCATTATAAGGGAGACGACAAAGATTGATCTCCCCAAGCCAAAGGAGTTCAAGGGCGTAAGGGACGCTCGCGAGGTGGAGAACTTCCTATGGCAAATGGAGAGGTACTTCGAAGGTCAAGGGGTGGTCGAAGAAGCAATAAAGGTACGCACTGCAGCTCTCTACCTTTCTGATAATGCTACTTTGTGGTGGAGGAGAAAGTGCGTAGATATGAAAAAGGGTACTTGCAACATAGCCACATGGAAAGATTTCAAAAGGGAGTTGAAAAGACAATTCTTCCCTGAGAATGTGGTTTATGAAGCAAGGAAGAAGTTGAGGGAGTTGAAGCACAAGAGTACGATTAGCGACTACGTAAAGGAGTTCACTACTCTCACGCTTCAAATCCCCAACTTAGCATCAGAGGATGCATTGTTCTTCTTCATTGATGGACTCCAACCTTAGGCAAAGCAAGAACTACAAAGAAGGAATGTTAAGGATGTCGATGAGGCCATCGTGGTGGCCGAATCACTCACTGAGTATCATAGGGGAGACTCTAAACCCAAATCATCCACCAAGCCTAGTTCTACTAAAGGTGGGGGAGACAAGAGAAAGAGTTTCTCAACCAAGAAGGAAGGAAAATACTCTTCAAAGAAAGAGTACGAAGAAAAGAAAAAGGCTTTCGTGCCCAAAGGAGGATGCTTCGTGTGCAAGGGACCACACCAAATGAAGGATTGTCCCAAGCTAGGGACTTTGGCATCTATCGCCGAGGAACGAGAAGCTCAAACTCAAGTAACTGAGTGTGTTGGATTTATCCAACACATGAATGCTGTGAAGGGCAAAGAGGCAAGCACTACAGAAAAGAAAGGCTTGATGTATGTCAAAGCCTTTATCAATGAAAAACCCGTCATGGCTATGATCGACACTGGTACTACACACAACTTCATCACGCCTGATGAAGCAAAGAGGCTTGGGTTGAAGATCACCGAAAAGAATGGCTGGTTCAAACCCGTGAATACCAAGGGTGAACCCCTTAAGGGAGTAGCAAAAGGGGTTGAGATGACTCTTGGTTCTTGGAAGGGCCTTGTGGATTTCTCAGTAGCACCCATGGACGATTTTAAAATAGTCATCGGGCTCGATTTGCAAAGGAAGGCAAATATAATCCCTATGACATCCTACGATGTAGTATGCGTCATGGAGAAATGGTCTCCATGCATGGTCCCTACAGTCTCTAAAGTTGGCGGACCACCGATACTGTCTGCCATGCAACTCAAGAAAGGGTTCAAGAAGGGAGAGACTACATATTTGGCTCTATTACAAGAGGAGTCAACATCCGAAAGAGAAGACGTTCCTCCCAAAATCAAGGAAGTCCCTGAAGAAAATAAAGATGTGATGGCTCCCGAGTTGCCAAAACAACTACCACCTAGGAGGAAGGTGGACCACAAGATTGAATTGGAGTTAGGAGCAAAGCCGCCCGCGTCGCAAGTTGAATGATACAGAGAGGCGATACACTGTCCAAGAGAAGGAGATGACCGCGGTGGTGCATTGTCTGAGAACTTGGCGTCACTACTTGCTTGGTTCACACTTCATCGTCAACACAGACAATGTGGCTACAAGCTACTTCCAAACTCAAAAGAAGTTAAGCCCCAAACAAGCTAGGTGGCAAGACTTCTTGGCTGAGTTTGATTTCGAATTCGAATACAAGTCAGGCAAGACTAAAGTGGTAGCAGATGCGCTGAGTCGCAAGGCTGAGTTAGTGGCCATTTCTATGGTTGAAGGAGATATTATGCATATCATCAAGGAAAGGTTGCATCACGATCCATTAGCTAAGAAGTTGGTGGAGTTGGCTAGAGAAGGTAAGACCAAAAGATTTTGGTTAGAAAACGACCTTCTCTACACTAAAGGGAGAAGACTATACGTCCCTAAATGGAAAAATCTAAGAAGAAAATTAGTGAGGGAATGCCACGACACCAAGTGGGCTGGTCAACAAGGTCAGCGAAGGACCTTGGCACTCATTGAATCTTCTTATTATTGGCCCAAATGAGAGATGAAGTGGAGAGCTATGTGAAGACTTGTCTTGTGTGCCAACAAGATAAGATTGAAAACAAGACACCAAGCGGATTGTTGGAATTTCTGCCTCCATCAGAGCGACCATGGGAAACTCGCGAAGATCTGTGGCAATTCCAAGAACACCTAGAGCGCTATCATGAATAGAACGCGACGAGGACGTCTGCGCATTAGGTGGGGGAGAATGTCACGATAAATTTTAGAAGGTTAGATTTAACAGTGTTTGTATAGTTGGTGCACGAAATTGTGATGTCCAGGCTCAAACTATTCCTGGCACGTGAGCAACTTGGTGCTCTGATCTCAATACATAGTTGTCACAACTTTGATACAACTAACCAGCAAGTGCACTGGGTCGTCCAAGTAATACCTTACGTGAGTAAGGGTCGAATCCCACGGAGATTGTTGGTATGAAGCAAGCTATGGTCACCTTGTAAATCTCAGTCAGGCAGATATAAAGTGATAATGGTGTTTTCGAATATTATATAATAAAATAGGGATAGAGATACTTATGTAATTCATTGGTGAGAATTTCAGATAAGCGAATGGAGATGCTTTTCGTTCCTCTGAACTTCTGCTTTCCTGCTATCTTCATCCAGTCAGTCTTACTCCTTTCCATGGCTGGCTTTATGTGATACATCACCACTGTCAA
>NC_029792.2:107451003-107456545 GCF_000816755.2 Arachis ipaensis | reverse complement strand
AGAGTTCTTATAATTGAAAAATAGTGAATATTTTATATGCCTTAATTTTAAATATTTATATTTTTAACCTTATTTTATAAATGAAGGAGAATTAATTTATTTGTCTCCAATTTTTATTTAATTAGCATTTAATCGAAACTAATTTATAAATTTGTAATTGAAAGGTATTTTAAAGATGGATATTTTATATTTAATTTAATATAATATCTCTTAATTTTATTAAAATTTAACAAAACTTCAATTTGTCCAAAAATCCCTAATTTCATATTTGTCCCAAATTAAACCCGAATCCTAAAAATAAAACACAAAACCTTAATTCCTTCTAACCTAACCCTCCACCGCCACTCCTCACATTCACCACCTTCACTCCTAGCACACAAAGCCCCTGCCACACTCACCCACGGAAAATCAAAAAGAGAAAAGAGAGGGAAAGCTGCGACTAAGGAAGGGGAGAAGGAGCCCTTGACGCGAGCCCGCCGTCTGTGGACCGTCACTGCCGGTCGCCGAGCTGCATGTCGTCGTCGCCATTAGATCCACGTGCCGCCATTGACACTGTTGAGAGAGGAAAAAAGCACCACGACAAGGAGAAGCTGCTGTCGCCGAAGCCCTGTGTTACTGCCGTGGAGCTCGTCGCTGTCAGATCAGAGAAGGAAGGAGGAAACTTGCGCCGCCGTTCATCTTCGCTGTCGTCGCCACCATGGGTCTGATGTCGTCGAGCTCGAAGAAGAAAGGGAAAGCGACGCTGAGATTGAGAGAGACAGAGACGGTGCGACGCGAGAAAGGAGGCGAGCCGTCACATCACCGTCGCCGAGTTGCGCGCCGTCACCGCCGCGTGCTCCGTCGCCGCTGTTGGAGGAGGATGGCCGAGCCTATGTTGCTGGAAAATGGCGCTGCCGTAGTTGAGGGCCACTACCGGTAAGGTTTTTGAGTTTGGTTTCTATTCTCTTGAATTCCGAAAACATTATTGTCGCTGCTTGGCTATTTCAGTTGCTGTCAGTAGAGACACGGGGGCCGCCGTCACTTGAGGTAGCCGCCAGAGCTGCTACCGCTCCGTTACCTCATTTCATTTTAGACACAGTGAGTTATTCTAGCCTTGAAACCCTTACTGCTATTGTTCTGCTATAGATTTTTAAGAATTTTGTGATGTTGATGTTCTAGGGTCGAGTTCCGGTAATTGCATGGCTGAAATTAAAGTCGTTTCTGTCGTTGTGGAAGTAAAAAGAGCGGCGGATGCAGCTACCATTGAGTGCAAGTCGAGGGAAAAAGGTTTCTTTGACGTATTTGATCTATGGGTTTTGATTATTCGAGGTAGGGGTGCTTTTCCTTAAACTTGTTTTACTTTCCAGAGTTGTTATAAATCTATATTCATGCGTGAGATACATTTTTTGTGATTTCGTAAGTCTTATGAATTGAATTGAGTTATTTTTGAAGAATGAGATTATTAGTTTAATTGATAGATTGATCGATTGAGAAAGTTGGGTATTTTGATTAGTTGATTGATGTTGTTAAAGTGGTTTTCCTTGAATTATTGGAAGAGATTTATTATTGGCATTTAGTTTAATTTTGGAAACGATTTGATTTTAGAAAATATTTAGTATTAAAATTTAATTTGATATCGAACTCAATTTGATATCGGAATTTGATTTTAAAACAAATTTGGAAAGGACTTGATATTTGAAAACGGTTTGTTTATTGAGAATAATTTACTATTTTGGAAATGGTTCGAATAGGGTTTGATGAACGGTTTGGTTTGAAACTGTTTGAGAAAACTGAGAGTTCTTAATTATTGATTGATGCTGTTGAATGAGGTTGATTTAGATTGCAATTTATAGGATTGGTTGATTGGATTCTGGATTTTGCAATTTCCTTGGGTTGGGTGTGGTTGTTGTAAAAATTGTTATTGGAAGTGATTTGAAAGATTAACAGGCGTTTGGTTTGATTTGGTTGGGACCCGAAAAGGGTGACAGTGTCCGAGTTTTAGAGGTGCTGCCAAAATTTTAAGTTTTATTTGAAGTAATTTTATTTGTAACTTGTTTCTGGCGCTGGACGCCAGACTGCAACATGGAACTGGCGTTGAACGCTAGTTTACATCATCTATTATTGATCAAAGTATGGACTATTATATATTGCTGGAAAGCCTTGGATGTCTATTTTCCAACACAATTGAGAGCGCGCCATTTGGAGTTCTGTAGCTCCAGAAAATCTACTTTGAGTGCAGGGAGGTCAGAATCCAACAGCATCAGCAGTCCTTTTTCAGCCTGAATCAGATTTTTGCTCAGCTCCCTCAATTTCAGCCAGAAAATACTTCAAATCACAGAAAAACACACAAACTCATAGTAAAGTCCAGAAATGTGATTTTTAATTAAAAACGAATAAAAATATACTAAAAACCAATTAAATCATACTAAAAACTAAGTAAAAACAATGCCAAAAAGCGTATAAATTATCCGCTCATCACAACACCAAACTTAAATTGTTGCTTGTCCCCAAGCAACTAAAAATAAAGTAGGATAAAAAGAAGAGAATATACAATGAATTCCAAAAACATATATGAAGATCAGTGTTAATTAGATGAGCGGGGCTATTAGCTTTTTGCTTCTGAACAGTTTTGGCATCTCACTTTATCCTTTGAAGTTCAGAATGATTGGCATCTATAAGAACTCAGAATTTAGATAGTATTATTGATTCTCTTAGTTCAGTCTGTTGATTCTTGAACACAGCTACTTTATGAGTCTTGGCCGTGGCCCTAAGCACTCTGTTTTCCAGTATTACCACCGGATACATACATGCCACAGACACATAACTGGGTGAACCTTTTCAGATTGTGACTCAGCTTTGCTAAAGTCCCCAATTAGAGGTGTCCATGGTTCTTAAGCTCACTCTGTTTTTTGCTTTGGACCTCGACTTTAACCGCTCAGTCTCAAGTTTTCACTTGACACCTTCACGCCACAAGCACATGGTTAGGGACAGCTTGGTTTAGCCGCTAAGGCTAGGATTTTATTCCTTTAGGCCCTCCTATCCACTGATGCTCAAAGCCTTAGATCCTTTTTATTACCCTTGCCTTTTGGTTTTAAGGGCTATTGGCTTTTTGCTCTTGCCTTTTGGTTTAAAGAGCTTTTGGCTTTTTCTGCTTGCTTTTTCTTTTTCTTGCTCTCTTTTTTTTTCGTATTTTTTTTCTCTGCAAGCTTTGTTCTTCACTGCTTTTTCTTGCTTCAAGAATCATTTTTATGATTTTTCAGATTATCAAATAACATTTCTCCTTTTTCATCATTCTTTCAAGAGCCAACAATTTTAATATTCATAAACAACAAATTCAAAAGACATATGCACTGTTCAAGCATTCATTCAGAAAACAAAAAGTATTGCCACCACATCAAAATAATTAAACTATTTTAAAATTCGAAATTCATGTACTTCTTTTTCTTTTTCAGAAAACAATTTTCATTTAAGAAAGGTGATGGATTCATAGGACATTCATATCTTTAAGACATAGACACTTAGGTACTAGTGATCATATAGTAAAGGCACAAACATAATTAAACATGAAGCATAGTAAACAAAAAATAGGAAAATAAGAACAAGGAGATTAAGGAATGGGTCCACCTTAATGAGGGTGGTGTCTTCCTCTTCTTGAAGAACCAATGGTGCTCTTGAGCTCCTCTATGTCTCTTCCTTGCCTTTGTTGCTCTTTCCTCATAGCTCTTTGATCTGCAGTCAATTGCTCTACCACTGAATTATGGAAAAACAAAAGCAATGCTTTTACCATACCAAACTTAGAAGGTTTGCTCGTCCTCGAGCAAAAGAAGAAATAGGTGGAGAAGGTGGAGGAGATGGAAGTGTGTGAATGGGTGGGTTTGAGAGGGGAAATGGTTTGAATTTGAATGGTGAGGTAGGTGGGGATCCTGTGGGGTCCACAGATCCAGTGGGGTCAAGGATTTAGCATCCCTGCTCCAATTAGGCGTACAAAATATCCTTACTGTGCAATCCTGGCATTTAACGCCAGACTGCTGCCTGTTTCTGGCGTTAAATGCCCAAATGTAGCCTGTTTCTGGCGTTTAACGCCAGACTGATGCTTGTTTCTGGCGTTAAACGCCAGGTTGGTGCTTTTTTCTGGCGTTAAACGCCAGACAGATGCTTGTTTCTGGCGTTTAAACGCTAGAATGATCTTCCTCCAGGGTGTGCTGTTTTTCATGCTATTTTTCATTCTGTTTTTTATTTTCCATTTGTTTTTGTGACTTCACATGATCATCAACCTAAAGAAAACATAAAATAGCAATGGAAAATAAATAGATATAATTAAATAACATTGGGTTGCCTCCCAACAAGCGCTTCTTTAATGTCAATAGCTTGACAGTGAGCTCTCATGGAGCCTCACAGATAATCAGAGCAAGGTTGGGACCTCCCAACACCAAACTTAGAGTTTAACTGTGGGGGCTTTGGTTGACTTTGCAGTGAGAGAAGCTTTTCATGCTTCCTCTCCATGGTTACAGAAGGAGAACCTTGTGTCTTATAGTTTGCAATGTCCTCAAACCACAGAGCTTCCTGAATAGCGAACAATTGCTCATCCGGAAAGGTTTCAGAGATCTCAGTAGGAGGGAGGGATGCTCCTGCTACTGGTTCTATCCGGGACAGGTGATCAGCTACTTGATTCTCTGTCCCTTTTCTGTCTCTTATTTCTATATCAAACTCTTGCAGAAGCAACACCCATCTTATGAGCCTGGGCTTTGAATCCTGCTTTGTGAGTAGATATTTAAGAGCAGCATGGTCAGTGTACACAATCACTTTTGATCCTACTAAGTAGGATCTAAACTTGTCAATGGCATAAACCACTACAAGTAATTCTTTTTCTGTGGTTGTGTAATTTTTCTGGGCATCATTTAAAACACTGCTAGCATAATAAATGACATGTAGAAGCTTGTTATACCTCTGTCCCAATACTGCACCAATGGTATGGTCACTGGCATCACACATTAGTTCGAATGGTAATGTCCAGTCTGGTACAGAAATAACTGGTGCTGTGACCAGCTTAGCTTTCAGGGTCTCAAATGCGTGCAGACACTTTGTGTCAAACACAAATGGCGTGTCAGCAGCTAGCAGATTGCTCAGAGGTTTTGCAATTTTTGAAAAATCCTTTATTAACCTCCTATAGAATCATGCATGCCCCAGAAAGCTTCTGATTACCTTAACATTGGCAGGTGGTGGTAATTTTTCAATTACTTCAACTTTAGCTTGATCCACCTCTATTCCCTTGTTTGAAATTTTATGCCCAAGGACAATCCATTCAGTCACCATAAAGTGACATTTTTCCCAGTTTAAAACTAGGTTGGTCTCTTGACATCTTTTCAGAACAAGTGCTAAATGGTTAAGGCAGGAGCTGAATGAGTCTCCAAATACTGAAAAGTCATCCATGAAGACTTCCAGAAACTTCTCTACCATATCAGAGAAGATAGAGAGCATGCACCTCTGAAAGGTTGCAGGTGCATTACACAGACCAAAAGGCATCCTTCTGTAGGCAAACACTCCAGAAGGACATGTGAATGCT
>NC_029792.2:107446702-107450674 GCF_000816755.2 Arachis ipaensis | reverse complement strand
AAAGCAGTAGTAATCATGACCTGCTAGTCTTTCTAGCATCTGGTCTATGAATGGTAAAGGAAAATGATCCTTTCTGGTGGCTATATTGAGTCTTCTGTAGTCAATACACATGCGCCACCCTGTAACTGTTCTTGTAGGAACCAGTTCATTTTTTCATCATGAACCACTGTCATACCTCCCTTCTTAGGGACAACATGGACAGGGCTCACCCAGGGGCTATCAGAAATAGGATAGATAATCCCAGCCTCTAGTAACTTAGTGACCTCTTTCTGCACCACCTCCTTCATGGCGGGATTTAGCCGCCTCTGTCGTTGAACCACTGGCTTAGCATCATCCTCCAATAGGATCTTGTGCATGCATTTGGCTGGGCTAATGCCCTTAAGATCACTTATGGACCACCTAAGAGCTGTCTTGTGCGTCCTTAGCACTTGAATTAGTGCCTTCTCTTCCTGTGGTTCTAAAGCAGAGCTTATGATTACAGGAAAAGTGTCACCTTCTCCCAGAAATGCATATTTCGGGTTTAGGAGGTTTCTCCTCTTCCTGAGGAGTTTTCAGAGGTTCTTTTATTTCCTCTGGTTCCTCTAGATCAGGCTGAACATCTTTTAAAATGTCCTCTAGCTCTGATTCAAAACTCTCAGTCATATGGACCTCTTCCACCAGGGAGTCAATAATATCAACACCTAGGCAGTCGTCTGATGTGTCTGGATGTTGCATAGCTTTGACAACATTCAACTTAAACTCATCCTCATTGACTCTCAGGGTTATCTCCTCTTTTTGGACGTCAATGAGGATTCGTCCAGTTGCTAGGAATGGTCTTCCTAGAATGAGAGTTGCACTCTTGTGCTCCTCCATTTCCAGCACTACAAAGTCAGTAGGGAAGGCAAATGGCCCAACCTTGACAATCATGTCCTCAATTATGCCTGATGGGTATTTAATGGAGCCATCAGCAAGTTGAAGACAGATCCGGGTTGGTTTGACCTCTTCAGTCAAGCCAAGCTTTCTGATAGTGGATGCAGGGATTAGGTTGATGCTTGCCCCAAGATCACATAGAGCTGTCTTGGTGCAGTTACCCTCTAATATGCATGGTATCATAAAGCTCCCGGGATCTTTAAGCTTTTCTGGGAAGCTTTTCAGAATGACTGCAATGCATTCTTCAGTGAGGAGAACCCTTTCAGTTTCTCTCCAATCCTTCTTATGACTCAAGATATCTTTTATGAACTTGGCATAAGAGGGTATTTGCTCAAGTGCCTCTGCAAACGGAATCTTTATTTCAAGAGTCCTGAGATAGTCTGCAAAGTGGGCAAATTGCTTATCTTGCTCTTCTTTGCGGAGTTTTTGAGGATAAGGCATCTTGGCTTTGTATTCCTCAACCTTAGTTGCTACAGGTTTATTTCCTACAGAGGTAGGTTGAGAAGCCTTCTTGAGGGATTTATTATCAGCACTTGCAGGTGTCTGATCCCTCACTGGCATTTGAAAGCCAGGGTTGGAAGCTGGAGTGGCGTTAGACGCCAACTCCTCATCTGTTCCTGGCGTCTGAACACCAGAACTGTGCTTCCTTTGGGCGTTCAATGCTAGTTCCTTGCTTGTTTCTGGCGTTGAACGCCAGTCCTGAGCATGGTTTGGGCGTTCAGCGCCAGCCTTCCACCCAATTTCTGTATAAATGTAACACTTGTTTTGAAGAAGTATTTTTAAATAACTAAGAATGAAAAAATTATTTTTTTGAAAACTAATGTTTTGAAAAGGCACAAGAAAAACAAGAAAAACTAAAGATCAAACAAGAAAAAAAATTCAATTATAAAAATATAATTTTCGAAAAAAAAATTTTTGAAAGAGAAAAATAAGAATTCTAAAATTTTAACCAAAAACAATATTAGAAGACTCTAAACCAAAAAGAAATTTTTTTCCTAATCTAAGCAACAAGATTCACCGTCAGTTGTTCAAACTCAAACAATCCCCGGCAACGGCGCCAAAAACTTGGTGCACGAATTGTGAATCACACTTTTCACAACTAGTACCACTAACCAGCAAGTGCACTGGGTCGTCCAAGTAATACCTTACATGAGTAAGGGTCGAATCTCACGGAGATTGTTGGTTTGAAGCAAGCTATGGTTATCTTATTATTCTTAGTCAGGAGGCCAACAACAGTTTTTTTCAACTTCAATTGTAAAGAGTCAAAGGGCATAAATATAAATACTTATTGTGCAATGATGGGGAATATGTTGGGGTTTTGGAGATGCTTTGTCTTCTTTATTTCAGTTTTTCTCTTGTACTCCTCTTCACACACGCAAGGCTCCTTCCATGGCAAGCTGTATGTAAGGTGTCACCGTTGTCAATGGTTACTTCCCGTCCTCTCAATGAAAATGGTCCAAATGCTCTGTCACAGCACGGCTAATCATCTGTTGGTTCTCGATCATGTCGGAATAGAATCCCTTGATTCTTTTGCGTCTGTCACTACGCGCAACAATCGCGAGTTTGAAGCTCGTCACAACCATTCAATCCTTGAATCCTACTCGGAATACCACAGACAAGGTTTAGACTTTCCGGATTCTCATGAATGCCGCCATCAATTCTAGCTTATACCACGAAGATTCTGATTAAGAAATCTAAGAGATACTCATTCAATCTGATGTAGAACGGAGATGGTTGTCAGGCACATGTTCATGGATTGAGGAAGGTGATGAGTGTCACGGATCATCACCTTCTTCATAGTGAAGCGCGAATGAACATCTTAGATAGGAACAAGCGTGTTTGAATGGAAAACAGAGATAATTGCATTAATTCATCAAGACGCTGCAGAGCTCCTCACCCCCAACAATGGAGTTTAGAGACTCATGCCGTCAAAGAGTACAAAATTCAGATCTAAAAATGTTACGAGGTACAAAATAAATCTCTAAAAGTCGTTTAAATACTAAACTAGTAACCTAGGTTTACAGAAAAATGAGTAAACTATGATAGATAGCGCAGAAATCCACTTCTGGGGCCCACTTGGTGTGTGCTGGGGCTGAGATTTAAGCTTTTCACGTGCTTGGGCTGTTTTTGGGCGTTCAACGCCAGGTTGTAACCTGTTTCTGGCGTTGAACTCCAACTTGTAACTTGTTTCTGGCGCTGGACGCCAGACTGCAACATGAAACTGTCATTGAACGCCAGTTTACATCGTCTATTCTTGATCAAAGTATGGACTATTATATATTGCTGGAAAGCCCTGGATGTCTATTTTCCAACGCAATTGAGAGCGCGCCATTTGGAGTTCTGTAGCTCCAGAAAATCCACTTTGAGTGCAGGGAGGTCAGAATCCAACAACATCAGCAGTCCTTTTTCAGCCTGAATCAGATTTTTGCTCAGCTCTCTCAATTTCAGCCAGAAAATACCTGAAATCACAGAAAAACACACAAACTCATAGTAAAGTCTAGAAATGTGATTTTTAATTAAAAACTAATAAAAATATACTAAAAACCAATTAAATCATACTAAAAACTAAGTAAAAACAATGCCAAAAAGCGTATAAATTATCCGCTCATCAGTGACCCTCGAGACTCACGTGTTAGGAGAACTAGATGCTTTCAAAGAAAGCATGCTTCAAATCTAAGAGAAGCTTGAGAATTCCTTAAAGCTATTTGAGGAAGTTCGAGTTTGGTTCGAGGAGGTAAAATCTCGACCAACCATTATAAGGGAGACGACAAAGATTGATCTCCCCAAGCCAAAGGAGTTCAAGGGCGCAAGGGACGCTCGCGAGGTGGAGAACTTCCTATGGCAAATGGAGAGGTACTTCGAAGGTCAAGGGGTGGTCGAAGAAGCAATAAAGGTACGCACTGCAGCTCTCTACCTTTCTGATAATGCTACTTTGTGGTGGAGGAGAAAGTGCGTAGATATGAAAAAGGGTACTTGCAACATAGCCACATGGAAAGATTTCAAAAGGGAGTTGAAAAGACAATTCTTTCCTGAGAATGTGGTTTATGAAGCAAGGAAGAAGTT
>NC_029792.2:107435405-107446060 GCF_000816755.2 Arachis ipaensis | reverse complement strand
TAGGGGAGACTCTAAACCCAAGTCTTCCTCCAAACCTAGTTCTACTAAAGGTTGGGGAGACAAGGGGAAGAGTTTCTCAACCAAGAAGGAAGGAAAATACTCTTCAAAAAAAGAGTACGAGGAAAAGAAAAAGGCTTTCGTGCCCAAAGGAGGATGCTTCGTGTGCAAGGGACCACACCAAATGAAGGATTGTCCCAAGCTAGGGACTTTGGCATCTATCGCCGAGGAACGAGAAGCTCAAACTCAAGTAATTGAGTGTGTTGGATTTATCCAACACATGAATGCTGTGAAGGGCAAAGAGGCAAGCACTACAGAAAAGAAAGGCTTGATGTATGTCAAAGCCTTTATCAATGAAAAATCCGTCATGGCTATGATCGACACTGGTACTACACACAACTTCATCACGCCTGATGAAGCAAAGAGGCTTGGGTTGAAGATCACCGAAAAGAATGGCTGGTTCAAACAAGACAGACAATGTGGCTACAAGCTACTTCCAAACTCAAAAGAAGTTAAGCCCCAAACAAGCTAGGTGGCAAGACTTCTTAGCTGAGTTTGATTTCGAATTCGAATAAAAGTCAGGCAAGACTAATGTGGTAGCAGATGCGCTGAGTCGCAAGGCTGAGTTAGCAGCCATTTCTATGGTTGAAGGAGATATTATGCATATCATCAAGGAAGGGTTGCATCACGATCCATTAGCTAAGAAGTTGGTGGAGTTGGCTAGAGAAGGTAAGACCAAAAGATTTTGGTTAGAAAACGACCTTCTCTACACTAAAGGGAGAAGACTATACATCCCTAAATCGGAAAATCTAAGAAGAAAATTAGTGAGGGAATGCCACGACACCAAGTGGGCTGGTCACCAAGGTCAGCGAAGGACCTTGGCACTCATTGAATCTTCTTATTATTGGCCCAAATGAGAGATGAAGTGGAGAGCTATGTGAAGACTTGTCTTGTGTGCCAACAAGATAAGATTGAAAACAAGACACCAAGCGGATTGTTGGAATCTCTGCCTCCATCAGAGCGACCGTGGGAAACTCGCGAAGATCTGTGGCAATTCCAAGAACACCTAGAGCGCTATCATGAATAGAACGTGACGAGGACGTCTGCGCATTAGGTGGGGGAGAATGTCACGATAAATTTTAGAAGGTTAGATTTAACAGTGTTTGTATAGTTTTCTGGAGTGTTTGAGAATACTCTAGATAGTTTCGGAACATTCTAGAATGTCCTAGAAGGTCCCGGAATATCCTAGAAGTTTCTAGAAGACTCTGGAAGGTCATAGAGTATTCTAGAAGAGTGTAGATGTATATAGAAGTATAAAGAGTGGTATGGAATAATCTAGAAACATTTAGAGAGTTGTGGTAGGATAGATATTTGTAAAGAAGGTTCTGGATGATTAATCTAGACCGTTGATTAGATTTAATCCTAACCATAAGCACCACGGCAAGGAGAAGCTGCTGTCGCCGAAGCCCTGTGTTACAGCCGTGGAGCTCGTCGCTGTCAGATCAGAGAAGGAAGGAGGAAACTTGCGCCGCCATTCATCTTCACTGTCGTCGCCACCATGGGTCTGATGTCGTCGAGCTCGAAGAAGAAAGGGAAAGCAACGCTGAGATTGAGAGAGACAGAGACGGTGCGACGCGAGAAAGGAGGCGAGCCGTCACATCACCATCGCCGAGTTTTGCGCCGTCACCGCCGCGTGCTCCGTCGCCGCTGTTGGAGGAGGATGGCCGAGCTTCTGTTGCTGGAAAATGGCGCTGCCGTAGTTGAGGGCCACTACCGGTAAGGTTTTTGAGTTTAGTTTCTATTCTCTTGAATTCCGAAAACATTAGTGTCGCTGCTTGGATATTTCAGTTGCTATCAGTAGAGACTCGGGCCGCCGCCGTCACTTGAGGTAGCCGCCAGAGCTGCTACCGCTCCGTTACCTCATTTCATTTTAGACACAGTGAGTTATTCTAGCCTTGAAACCCTTACTGCTATTGTTCTTCTATAGATTTTTAAGAATTTTGTGATGTTGATGTTCTAGGGTCGAGTTCTGGTAATTGCATGGCTGAAATTAAAGTCGTTTCTGTCGTTGTGGAAGTAAACAGAGCGACGGATGCAGCTACCGTTGAGTGCAAGTCGAGGGAAAAGGTTTCTTTGACGTATTTGATCTATGGGTTTTGATTATTCGAGGTAGGGGCGCTTTTCCTTAAACTTGTTTTACTTTCCAGAGTTGTTATAAATCTATATTAATGCGTGAGATACATTTTTTGTGATTTCGTAAGTCTTATGAATTGAATTGAGTTGTTTTGGAAGAATGAGATTATTAGTTTAATTGATAGATTGATCGATTGAGAAAGTTGGGTATTTTGATTAGTTGATTGATGTTGTTAAAGTGGTTTTCCTTGAATTATTGGAAGAGATTTATTATTGGCATTTAGTTTAATTTTGGAAACGATTTGATTTTAGAAAATATTTAGTATTAAAATTTAATTTGATATCGAACTCGATTTGATATCGGAATTTGATTTTAAAACAAATTTCGAAAGGACTTGATATTTGAAAACGGTTTGTTTATTGAGAATAATTTACTATTTTGGAAATGGTTCGAATAGGGTTTGAGGAACGGTTTGGTTTGAAACTATTTGAGAAAACCGAGAGTTCTTAATTATTGATTGATGCTGTTGAATGAGGTTGATTTAGATTGCAATTTATAGGATTGGTTGATTGGATTCTGGATTTTGCAATTTCCTTGGGTTGGGTGTGGTTGTTGTAAAAATTGTTATTGGAAGTGATTTGAAAGATTAACAGGCGTTTGGTTTGATTTGGTTGGGACCCGAAAAGTGTGACAGTGTCCGAGTTTTAGAGGTGCTGCCAAAATTTTAAGTTTTATTTGAAGTAATTACTTAAAAAGATTTGTTTTTAAACATTATACGTTTTAAGATTGTTAATGGACGAGATGGAAAGAAGGATGATGAGGATTTTCTTTGAAATATGATTTTTGAATGAATTTGGAAATGAGATTTGGATTGATGAATTATTATGATGTTGAGAATGTTGAAATATGATCTTTGAATTATTCATATGGCTTATGAATTTGAAATATCCGAGATACGAGGTTCTCTGGATTAAGTGCCGTGGCTTGCCACTACGTGTACCAGGTTGAAAACTCGATACTCTATTAACCCTTTGGCATAAGTGTGACTGGGCATTATATAAATTCCCGGGAATGTTACCCCCATTGAGCAATATTGATTATTTGAGAAAAATCTATGCATAGACTCTTGGGGATGCACGTCGGGGGACAGTCTAAGGACAATTCAGACTTATCGGGTTTGCTGGATAACTGACAGATGAGCCTCATCATCCATAGGATAGGCATGCATCATATGAATTTGTATGCTTTGCTTGGGTTTGAACTTATTTTGGTTTGCCTAATTGCTATGCTGTTTGTAACTGCTACTTGAACTATTTGCTGTAACTGCTGCCTACTTGTGCTTTCCTTGTTTGTCTTGCCTGTGTTTGTCCTGGCGTGCTACATTTGAGAATGAACTTTGGTGCTGAGTTAATGATTGTGTTTGATTGCGTGGTTAGTTTCTGATTGAAATTATTTATAATAAAGAAAAGGTTTCGGATTTTTGAAAAATTAGACATTGTTTCTTCGAAAAGGTTTTAAACGACTACCTATTGGTTTTTAAAAGATTCATAAGGCAATGATAATCACTGAACTTGAAAACAGTTTTCTTATTAAGTATCTTCTTATAACAACTTTGAAACTCCGTGGTGAGACTGTGTGGTTAGGTTCTCACCCCATACAGCTTTACCTTTTCAGGAACTAGATGAAGAAGCATTAAGAAGAGTTAAACTGCGTTTGGTTTTATATGTTGTTGTATTAATTGGATTATTTCCTTCCCTCGCCTTTGTTATCACAAGTTTGTAAGAGGGATAGGAGTTGTATGTTTTATATGTATATTGTATTATAAGAAATTATGTAAGGAGTCTTGTATATGAATCTATGCCTGCTTGTTTTTTTTAAGATAAAGTATTTTTTCGGTTTTCAAAGAAATCAGCGATACGGTGTTGTGTCACAGGCTCCTATATTAATATTAAGTATATAAAGTAGTCGTAATACTTCTTTCTATCAGAGTGGTGCAGCCAGAAGCGTGACATTCTGGTAGTGGGGTGTTACATTATGGTATCAGAGCAGTTCATCCTGATTAGAGCCTTGAGAATGGACTGATTATGCTTCATTGAATACTCTGAGTGTTTGTCATGTTGGAGGTTTTGTTCAAATAACAAGAATTAAAGTTTTATGAGCATGACTGTCTATTGATTAATGCTGTTAGCTTATTGTTGCATAACTGCTGATGTTAAGTCTAGCCAACTTAATGTTAAAAGTTATGTCTACGAAGAAGTTAATGGGTTATCATAGATAAAGTAAGATTGATAAGTGATACGATTCATGGGCTTTGAGAGCATTAGCAATTAATTTTGAAGTTAATTCCGTATCGACGTATAATCCTTTAATCGTGCCTAGTATTACCTCCTTCTCTATCATTTGCATTGGAATTCCTTATTCATTATTTCCTTCATGAAATGTGATTGATTTAACTGCCAACCTTATCTTACCATTCATACATTGTCTTTGCTTGGTTTTGTATTCGATTGTTGCTTGAAACTTTTGAGGTATTTATCCTTATCACTGTTAATAGCCATCTTTATAAATTATGTACTCCTTAACTTGATCTTGAATTTATTCTGGTGTCACAAATGATTCATAGATCTCTGGAAACATTAATGATTGATTTTAGCTACCCTCACTTGTAAGCTTTGTATTTCTTTTTAACTGGATAGTGTCAACGGATGTGCTGTGAATCGTGCCATGTTATCTGACATATCATTTATTTCTCTTTTCTTCATTTTGGAATCACTTGCTTGACTACATCTTGAAAGGTAATTTAAATTTTCTTACGCATAATCTAATTGATTGGTTCTTAGTTTTCTCTTTTGATTCTTACAATGTGGTCATCGATTTTAAATTCCTTTACATGAGCTAGGAAAACCCTTGTAGTGACTCGAACCTGCACCGTTGCGATGTACAATAATTTATTTAATCCTCTCGGAAATTTTGTTTCAGACATTTCTAAAGAAGTTTTGATTTGATTTGTTTTCTGTTTTAATGTATTCCTGTAAGTTTGCTTGAATCTTTTGAAATATCTCTCTTAAGAAGTACATGCACAACCCTTTAATTTTAAATAGTTTTGAACTCTGAGAGTTATTGTCATAGCGAACTAATTATGCGGTTTGATCCTTTCGCTCTATGTTCTGTTGTGATACTTTGCGTCTTATAGCATTCTTTTTGAATTTTTACTTAGGATCTTTTAAAGGAATTTTACTTTTATTTTTCTCTATTCGATTAAGCCCACAACTATTCTTTGAAAATCTCAACAAGATTGTCTTTACCTTTGCATGCACTTTCTTATGTGGATTTTGAAAGCTTTTATGTGGTTTGAATACAACTTAAATTTTTCCAACCATACTACAGTCTTCTATGCAAATTCTTACTTGATTATATACTTGAGTATCTTCCAAGATTTTTCATTTTCTCTAGTTAAAATTAACAAGCTTTTTATACCTTATTTTGACTCAAACTTATCTTGGCATAAAGCAACACTTATGTTTCTAAAATTTTCTTTAAGAAACGTTTATCTCGTATCTTCCTTTAAGAAGGTGGAATGATTTTCTTTGTTTTGTCCATTATTAATGGATCTCCTAATTAAGTGTGTTCCATATCATCCGCTTAACATCTTATAAACATTGTCTTGAATCATATTATCATCTCTTTTGCAAACTTTGTATGTCCTTTATTCGGCCTAAATTTGTTTCGGCTAAATATGTTAACTTTTCTTATTTTCTTCGATTCAGATCTCCTAAGAAA
Source organism: Arachis ipaensis (assembly GCF_000816755.2). NCBI lineage: Eukaryota > Viridiplantae > Streptophyta > Magnoliopsida > Fabales > Fabaceae > Arachis > Arachis ipaensis. Next base: position 107,440,149 of record NC_029792.2, on the reverse strand, counting down.
AATGTAAATTGACTCTCCTTCTGAAATATTTCATTGTTATTGTGCATTCCTGTTAAATTGCGACTCTATTCATCATTTTGACTTTATGCGAACGTTGCCCTTATCATTTGATTTGCTCTTCCTAGGTATTTTATCCCTCTAAGTAAACTTGAGTGCTTCGGTGTCATATAAGACCCCTAGACATGGGTAACAATATGCTAGTTTTTTAGTACACAGCTTGTTGATGCAAGAAGTAAATTTGGTGAGTTTGAAATGTCGCAGGTTATGGCGTTTGATTTTACACTGATATGTTTGAGCACGTGTCAGGTTGCTAAGTTTTCGAACTAAGATCGATTGTTTAGATTGCCGCATAACAATGAATGAGTTTAAAACCTTGATTGAGATTGAACTAGACTTGGAATACTGGGGATTGGTTATGGCTTCCACTTCTTGAAACTCTTCCATTCCGTTTTTAAACTGGGAAAATGTTTTGATGAAGTATAACTGGATTTTTCTTTTGACTATATGCCAGTTTTATACATGCGTTTGGTTAGTGAAGCGCTTAAATATTTTTACTCATACTTTTTCAAACTTTACATAATCTCTTACAACCTGAAATTGTATTCAAGTAAGATCACATCTATGTTTTCGTTTTTTTTTTTTTACAAATATGTTGTTGTATACTTTTCCTTTGGAATGTAAAATGATTTTCTTAAGTTCTGATTCTTGTAAACGATGCATTCAAAATAGTTTCATTCATACTCGAATCTTGTGGATTGTCTTTGGCCTTAGATTTTCTTTTCTATAAATCGCATACTCCTTGACTCAGCTTGAATTTGTTTCAGACCGTTGTATTGTTTTCTAATCCTCAAGGTTGTCTCTTAAATTCTAGTGAACGTCGTCCTTGTCACCTGACTTTATCTCATGTCATGTAACCTTCTAAATAACTCAGGGATTGCTTTAGAGTCACGTATGACCTTTGGGCATAGCGAATGAAACGTTAGTCTCCTTAGAATGCTGCTCATGAGCGTGAAAAGATGAAGCAGTAAGTGTGTGACATTATAAGGGGTTGTGGTAGTTTTGTTTCTATGTGAAAATTTATAGATGATAGGCTTGTGATCAACTTTTTTTTGGGTTGCGAAGTGATTGATGGAGTTGCAAATTGAAGTTCTGAAGTGGATACGACATTGGTAAGCAAACATTTTACCCGTTGTTTAAATACCAGCTTGCTTTGTAGCCATTTTGCCACATTAACTATAACTTTGCTTTGTGAACGCCTATCTTGTATCTCCTGCCTTATACCATACTTTACTCTTATATTTAAATCTTATAGTTATTCAGTATTTGAACTCTATATGTATAAATATGCTAAACCTTTTTGCTTATCTAAAACGTATTTAGAAAGTAAAGTATTGTTGCTTCAGACCCATGTGACATTTTTGTTTTAAACCACCTTGTAACTTTTGCTTTAGACCACACTTTTTCCTTACACCTATGTTTTACAAATTATTTGATATTTGGAAAATTAATACATATATCTGCCAAGATCTCTCCTTTTTTAAAGTATTCAAAACTATTTTAGAATGCTGTGTATTAAGTTAATTTTTTAGGACAAAAATTTTTATAAGTGGGGTAGGATGTAAGACCTCTAAATTTTTAAAAGTTATTAATTAATTATTTACAATGCATTATATTTATTTAAGACTGTATTTCGGAGATTTTTATATAAAAGTTGAGTAAACTCTTATTTTTTATTTAAAGTTCTTATAATTGAAAAATAGTGAATATTTTATATGCCTTAATTTTAAATATTTATATTTTTAACCTTATTTTATAAATGAAGAAGAATTAATTTATTTGTCTCTAATTTTTATTTAATTAGCATTTAATCGAAACTAATTTATAAATTTGTAATTGAAAGGTATTTTAAAGATGGATATTTTATATTTAATTTAATATAATATCTCTTAATTTTATTAAAATTTAACGAAATCCCAATTTGTCCAAAAATTCCTAATTTCACATTTGTCTCAAATTAAACCCTAATCCTAAAAATAAAACACAAAACCCTAATCCCTTCTAACCTAACCCTCCACCGCCACTCCTCACTTTCACCACCTTCACTCCTAGCACACAAAGCCCCTGCCACACTCACCCACGGAAAATCAAAAAGAGAAAAGAGAGGGGAAGCTGCGACTAAGGAAGGGGAGAAGGAACCCTTGCCGCGAGCCCGCCGTCTGTGGACCGTCGCCGCCGGTTGCCGTCGCCATCAGATCCACGTGCCGCCATTGACGCTGTTCAGAGAGGGAAAAAGCACCACGGAAAGGAGAAGCTGCTGTCGCCGAAGCCCTGTGTTACTGCCGTGGAGCTCGTCGCTATCAGATCAGAGAAGGAAGGAGGAAACTTGCACCGCCGTTCATCTTCACTGCCGTCGCCACCATGGGTCTGATGTCGTCGAGCTCGAAGAAGAAAGTGAAAGCGACGCTGAGATTGAGAGAGACAGAGACGGTGCGACGCGAGAAAGGAGGCGAGCCATCACATCACCGTCGCCGAGTTGCGTGCCGTCACCGCTGCGTGCTCCGTCACCGCTGTTGGAGGAGGATGGCCGAGCCTCTGTTGCTGGAAAATGGCGCTGCCAGAGTTCTTATAAATCTATATTAATGCGTGAGATACATTTTTTGTGATTTCGTATGTCTTATGAATTGAATTGAGTTGTTTTGGAAGAATGAGATTATTAGTTTAATTGATAGATTGATCGATTGAGAAAGTTGGGTATTTTGATTAGTTGATTGATGTTGTTAAAGTGTTTTTCCTTGAATTATTGGAAGAGATTTATTATTGGCATTTAGTTTAATTTTGGAAATGATTTGATTTTAGAAAAGATTTAGTATTAAAATTTAATTTGATATTGAACCCGATTTGATATCGGAATTTGATTTTAAAACAAATTTGGAAAGGACTTGATATTTGAAAACGGTTTGTTTATTGAGAATAATTTACTATTTTGGAAATGGTTTGAATAGGGTTTGAGAAACGGTTTGGTTTGAAACTGTTTGAGAAAACCGATAGTTCTTAATTATTGATTGATGCTGTTGAATGAGGTTGATTTAGATTGCAATTTATAGGATTGGTTGATTGGATTCTGGATTTTGCAATTTTCTTGGGTTGAGTGTGGTTGTTGTAAAAATTGTTATTGGAAGTGATTTGAAAGATTAACAAGCGTTTGGTTTGATTTGGTTGGGACCCGAAAAGGGTGGCAGTGTCCGAGTTTTAGAGGAGGTGCTGCCGAAATTTTAAGTTTTATTTGAAGTAATTACTTAAAAAGATTTGTTTTTAAACATTATACGTTTTAAGATTGATTTATTTACCAAAGAAAGAATTATGTTTTGAATTGGGATTGTTAATGGACGTGATGGAAAGAAGGATGATGAAAATTGATGAGGATTTTCTTTGAAATATGGTTTTTGAATAAATTTGGAAATGAGATTTGGATTGATGAATGATTATAATATTGAGAATGTTGAAATATGATCTTTGAATTATTCATATGGCTTATGAATTTGAAATATCTGAGATACGAGGTTCCCTGGATTAAGTGTCGTGGCTTGCCACTACGTGTACCAGGTTGAAAACTCGATACTCTGTTGACCCTACAACGTAAGTGTGATCGGGCACTATATAAATTCCCGGGAATGTTACCCCCATTGAGTAATATTGATTATTTGAGAAAAAGCTATGCATAGACTCTTGGGGATGCACGTCGGGGGACAGTCTAAGGACAATTCAGACTTGTCGGGTTGGCTGGATAATCGACAGATGAGCCTCATCAGCCATAGGACAAGCATGCATTATATGCATTTGTTTGCTTTGCTTGGGTTTGACCTTATTTTGATTTGCCTAATTGCTAAACTGTTTGTACTGCTACTTGAACTATTTGCTGTAACTGCTACCTACTTGTGCTTTCCTTGTTTGTCTTGTCTGTGTTTGTCCTGGTATGCTATATTTGAGAATGAACTTTGGTGCTGAGTTAATGATTGTGTTGTTTGATTGCGTAGTTAGTTTCTGATTGAAATTATTTTATAAGAAAGGAAAGGTTTCAGATTTTTGAAAAATTAGACATTGTTTCTTCGAAAAGGTTTTAAACGACTACCTATTGGTTTTTAAAAGATTCATAAGGCAATGATAATCACTGAACTTGAAAACAGTTTTCTTATTAAGTATCTTCTTATGACAACTTTGAAACTCCGTGGTGAGACCGTGTGGTTAGGTTCTCACCCCCCTACAGCTTTACTTTTTCAGGAACCAGATGAAGAAGCATTAAGAAGAGTTAAACTGCGTTTGGTTTTGTATGTTGTTGTATTAATTGGATTATTTTCTTCCCTCGCCTTTGTTATCACAAGTTTGTAAGTGGAATAGGAGTTGTATGTTTTATATGTATATTATATTATAAGATATTATGTAAGGAGTCTTGTATATGAATCTATGCCTGTTTATTTTTTTTTTAAGATAAAGTATTTATTTCCGGTTTTCAAAGAAATCAGCGATACGGTGTTGTGTCACAGGCTCCTATATTAATATTAAGTATATAAAGTAGTCGTAATATTTCTTTCTATCAGAGTGGCGCAGCCGGAAGCGTGATATTCTGGCAGTGAGAGTGTTACATTATAGTAATAATATGTGAAATTATTCTTTTTCTCACAACTTTTGTATGTTTAATAGTATTTATATACTATATTTTTGTATATTCTATAAATATAATATGGCA
>NC_029792.2:107433861-107435190 GCF_000816755.2 Arachis ipaensis | reverse complement strand
GTGTGAAGTGAAGAAAATACTTTAATCAAATAAAAAAATACTTTTTACATAAATTTATTTTTAAAATAATTTAAAATATTAATTGAAAATGTTATGATTATGTTTCAAAAAATATTTTTATAATATGAAGTATACATAAAATGAAAAAATGTAATAAAAGTTTAATTGTAAAGTGAGATTATAAAAGGAGTTAAGTTAAACTTTAAACAATATGTTTATTTATCCAACCACTTAACTATAATCACCATTATTAAAATTAATTATACCAAATTTTGTTAAAATTGAACTTTAATAAAACTATAACCTACCAACTTAAATGTATGTATGTTATAAAATTTAGGGTTAAGTACGATTTTGATCTCTGAAGTAAGGGCTAAAAACTTTTTTCGTCCTCGACCTTTTTTTCTTACAAAATCATCCATAAAGTTTAACTTATTTTTAAAACCGTCTTTCGGACCAAAATACCCTTCTCCTTTTTCACCAAAATACCTCATTTCTATTCTTCTTTTTCGTTCTTCTCCATCAACAACAACAACAACAATAAAATCACCAGCAACAACAACAATGAAATCAATAACAATGAATCAAAAGAAAAAACAATGAAGCACAAGAACAATAAATCTGAATTTGAATCCGAATCAGGAGCACAAGAACAATGAATTAAAAGCAAAAACAATGAAGCTATTTCTTCTTCTTCTTTTTTTTCTTCTTCTTCAGCAACAACAATGAAGCAGAAGCATAAGCAGAATTGAAAACAAAAGTTGAACCAAAATTGGAAATAGAAATAGAAGCAGAAATTGAAGTAACAGAAGCATCAAAATTAAAAGAACAAAAAAATCAAATGCAGAATTAGAAACAGAAACAAAATCAAAAGCATCAAAATTAGAAACAGAAGCAGAACCAGATGTGGAAGTAACAGAAGTAGAAGAACAAAGAATCAAAATTGGAAACAATGTGATTAATAAAATCAGAATCAGAATCAGAAACTTGTGATTAACAAAACTAGAAACAGAAGCAAAATTGGGAATAAACGACGATGCGACCCAAAGAGGGAGAAACTGCTACCGCCGTTCGTGCATGTCGCGGCCGCTGGAAGGGAGCCTGGCCACTGTCGTCGTCACGGTGGGTTGAAGCCGTCGACGTAAATGCCGCTGCCAGTGGAGTAGAACGCGAGGAAGAGGAGCGGCGAGATTTGGCGGCGAGGACCGAACGACGAGGAGCAGCAACAGCGACGAGGACCGAACGACGAGCAGCAGCGGCGGCGGATTCCTTCCCCTTCTCTTCCCCACCTTCCCCCTCTTCTTCCCTGGAAAAACTCCCCCACCCCCA
>NC_029792.2:107424654-107433632 GCF_000816755.2 Arachis ipaensis | reverse complement strand
TGTAATATTTATTTATTTAAATTTTCAATGAAATTATTTATTTCTTCTATTAATAACAGAACTAACCAAAGCAAATGAGTTATAGCTCAAATGGCATAGACTCTCCTTACTCAATTAAGAGGTCGTGGGTTTGAGTCACATATCTTTCCAAATTTTTTACCAATGAGTAATAGCTCAAATGGCATAGTCTCTCCATACTCAATTAAAAAGTTACGGGTTCGAGTCTCATATCTTTGGTAAAAAAAAAAAAAAGAACTAACCAAAAAAAACAACTAAGAAGCAATTAAGAGAGAAAATAAAATCGTTGTGTACAACGGTGACATTTACATGTGTGTGATTATGCAATGTTAATAATGATGTTAAAATCAATCTGTTAGCTCCACAAAAGTTACATATGACTATATTAAAAACTTAAAATCGATTTTTGTGTGAATACTAGTGCATATTATAGTATAACTTTTAGAAAACTAAATTAATTCACAGATAATATAAAAAAAATCAATTGATATCAAATTAATATTGTTTTCGTCAATTATATATTCTTTCTACACTATTTAAATTAATTTAAATAATTTCTTAATTTTTTTTTTAAAAACTATCTATAAGATCACCAAGATGATAAGCACTTTTTTTTTAACCAGTAGTCTTGAGTTTAAGTTTAAAAAATGAATATTTTTTCTTTATATGTGAAAAAGGGGATTTAAAGAAAAAAATAGTTGGAGACTATAAAAGAAAATTCCCTAATTCATATGTACAGTGACAGATTCAAAAAATTTTGATATACAGTAGAGGCAAAATATATATAACATAATGATAATTTGGATTTAATTAATATGTGTCTTAAAGACACATGACAAGTTTAGTATTAGTGGAAGGTTTTAAATTTTTTTATTTAATAAATGTAAAATAAATACATTAAAACTTAAGTTTTTTGTATTTTCAACAAAAAATATTCTCAATTTATAATTTTAATATGTACCTTTAGAACACAAGATAAGTAAACTCTAATAATTTTTAAAATTCTTTTAATTAATATAATTACTACAGAAAAAACTAAAACTAATTTTAAAAAAAGATAAATAATATCTTTTGAGTTCATTTTTAAGAAAGAACACTAATCTTATTTAAATTGAGAATTAATCTTTCTAATAAATATCTAATATAAAATTCTTAAATTGATTATTAAGTATCAAAAGTAATGTAAAAAATTATTGTGGGGTCAAATTCAATAATTTAATGGAGACAAATAAATATAGGGTAAAAAACGCAAATGTGCCAAGGTGGTTCGAAATTACCCAAATCAGCCAAATGAAATTTGGATACATCAATCCGCCAAAGAACAAATATATGTAATTCGAATCAATACGATTCGAATTTGATTTCAACGTAGTTCGAATTGATATAATTCGAATTATTCCCAAGTAACGTGCCTAAGTAATTCGAATCAATATGCATTGATTTAATGAAGCATAGTTCGAATTGACTCAATTCGAATTACTAGTATCACATGCATAAATAGGGAGTTCAAATCTACTTTATTCGAATTACTACTGGTTGCTAACTAAGGCTAATTCGAATTGATATGATTCGAATTATATATATATATATATAGTGCGAATGAACTTGATTCGAATTACTATGAAGCAGAGCTCTATATATATGATGTGTACGTGAGTTGCTCTCAATAGAGGGGTTAGATGGCTAGTGAGGATAGTTTTCTAGTGTTGGTTCACCACATAGGATCGATTAAGAGAAAAACTCGATTCGGTGTGAAGTTCACCGATAAGGATCCTCTCTGTATTATCGTGAGGCCTACCACGAGCTATGATGACCTTGTTAGCTCTGTACTGCTGAAGCTTGGTTTGGATGGTCTGAAAAGGGTTAAGAAGTTTTTCTATCGCATTCCAATGACGGTGCTCCAAGATACCGTGAAGTATGACTGTTTCACGATCGGGAGTGATGAGGACTTGCAGGTCATGTATCATTGTCGCCGACAGTTTCCCGAGGTGAGGACACCAGAGCTGTTGGCAAAGTTGGTTGATGTGGTATCCAGCTCGGGGGGTTCGAACCGGAATACGCACACTTTAGCCACGGTGGCCGGTTCTAGTTTGAGACCTGCCGTTGCTTCTTCATCTGTCCCTGCGTACGAGCCACCGACCCAGCCTATCGCCTCCCCTTCGTTTGCTGTTGACCTCAGGGGCAATGTCGGCGATGAGGTTGGTACAGGGGAACATCTTCCGACCTCATTACATTGTGCTACACCGGCTGGTGTTGGAGACGGATTGTTTGATGATCCAGATGACGATGATGTTGAGCCGGATCTGATTATCGATGACAGTGGCGATGACCTCGGAGCGAGTGACCCGAGAGGGGCCGCAGGTGGATCTAGTTCTGGCACACAATAGTACCCACCCCATTTTTCATCATTGGACCTGGATGCCATGAGGCAGGATGGGCTTCCTGGGCAAGCCGCTGGATTTGGCGCTAGAGATGCAGACGGGTCTGCTGGTATGACAGAGTTCCAGGTTGGTCAGCAGTTCCAGGATAAAGATGAGGCCCTGTTGAGTGTGAAGACTTACAGCATCCGCCGAGGGGTACAATACAAGGTAATTGAGTCTGACTATCGCCGGTATGTGGAAAAGTGTTCTGAGTTTGGGAATGGGTGCACATGGTTGATTCGGTTGAGTCTCCGGCAGCGCAAGGGCATCTGGGAAGTGAAACGGTACAACGGACCGCATACGTGTCTTGCCACCTCTATCTCCAGCGACCATAGGAGTTTGGATTATCATGTCATATCGACATTCATTATGCCAATGGTGAGGGCTGATGCATCCGTCAACATCAAGGTGCTCCAAAATGCCACGGCCGCGCACTTTGGATTCAGGCCGACGTACAGGAGGGTCTGGATGGCAAAGCAGAAGGCTGTTGCCGTCATCTATGGTGACTGGGATGAGTCATACAACGAGCTCCCTAGGTGGGTGTTAGGAGTCCAGTTGACCATGCCTGGTTCAGTAGCAGTCCTTCGGACATGCCCTGTTCGAGTTGGGGGACAGCTCGACGAGTCTCAAGCTTATTTTCACAGGCTGTTCTGGACGTTCCCACCTTGTATCGAGGCATTCCGTCATTGCAAGCCGTTGGTGAGTATTGACGGGACCCATCTATATGGCAAGTATGGGGGAACGTTGCTTGTCGCAATTGCACGGGACGGGAACTCCAACATACTGCCCGTGGCATTTGCACTTGTCGAGGGTGAGAATGCTGAGTCGTGGTCCTTCTTTCTCTCTCACCTCCGTCAGCACGTGACACCACAGCCAGGTCTGCTAGTTATTTCGGATAGGCATAACGGCATCAAGGCCGCGCTTGAGTCTCCTGATGGGGGATGGCTACCTCCGGCTGCATACCGTGCATTCTGCATTCGACACGTAGCAGCGAATTTTGCCCTCACCTTCAAGGGCAAAGATGCTCGTAGGCTTCTTGTGAACACCGCATATGCCAAGACCGAAGTGGAGTTCGATTACTGGTTTAACATTCTGCGCTCTGAGAACCCGGCGATGTGTGACTGGGCGAACAAGATTGAGTATTCGTTGTGGACACAGTATTGTGACGAGGGGCGCAGATTCGGGCACATGACGACCAATATCTCTGAGTGTGTGAATTCAATCCTGAAGGGTGTCAGGAACCTCCCTGTGTGCCCGCTGGTGAAGGCCACATACGGCAGGTTGGCTGAACTATTCGTCTGCAAGGGGAGGGAGGCACAGGCCCAGCTGGGTACCGGACAACAATTCAGTCAATACCTGGTAAAGTGTATCGAGGCAAATCTAAAAACGGCTAGGTGCTTCACGGTGACTGTATACGACAGAGATAACTCAGAGTACACCGTGGCAGAGATGACTCCGACTGGTTCGTTCTCACTAGGAAGCTACAGGGTCTCACTGGGTTCTCAGACATGTGATTGTGGATACTTCCAGGCACTTCATTTCCCATGTCCATACGCATTGGCATGCTGTGCCTACTCACGTGTTACTTGGCAGCCATACGTCCACCCGGTGTATCGACTTAGTTCGGTTTTCAGTGTATATCAGATGGGATTCACTCCTCCCATTCCGGAGGGATTCTGGCCACCTTATGATGGGCCGACCGTTATACCGGACCCGAGTATGAGGCGTGCGAGGGAGGGTTGTCCGCGGTCCACTCGAATATGGACCAATATGGATGAAGCAGATCCGAACCGGCCCAAGAGATGTGGGCTTTGTAGGCAACCCGGACACACTCGTCGGAGTTGTCCACAGGCTGGAGGACCCAGCCATGCAGGGTGAAATAAATAGTAATGTCTGGTTTTATGTTCTGCTGCTGTATTAGTTTGATCATCTGTACTTTTTTTTTTAGAAAATGATGTACTAGGTTTGCTAACTAGTCGGTTTTCAGTGCTGAAAAATTCGTCTCGTAGAAGATATGTATGTCAAATGTGTTACTAATAATGAAAATAAGTTACATAAGAAAAATACACATGTTATCACCGTCACTGATACACAATAACGCAAAACCAAAGTCAATGCTGCATGATCTGATGAACTAACGATATAAAATATAACACTGATAACAAAAATATATAACATACAACAAAGATAACAAAATAAAATAGAACATTGATGACGGAAATATATAACATACAACAAAGATGACGATTTAACATATACCACGTATCACAAATCATCTAAATAGGTGCGACCCCGTCCCACAACGACGTGGGACCCGTGTCCTATGACCTCTCTGGATAATGGGCTTCTTATCCTCGATCTCGTCCTCCTCGTCCTCTGGGGGTGGCTGTGCAGGCACCATAGACTGGACATGAAGGGGTCTGGAGGAGGATGGTCCAGCGACTGAATGTGACAGAGCAATACATGCTGATGCTGGGGTCCCACCCAAGGCGAAAGACTGAATAGGGCCCACCGAGGGAGGCTCATTCAGATCGACATCTAGCGCTGCCTGTGTCCCAGTCATCTGTCCCCGTCGACAGGCTGCCTCATCCTCCTGCATGATGGTGGTGATCTCATCTAGGAAATGTGATCCACCAAAATCCACGTCAATCCCATCACCGGCAAGAAACTCTGAAAACATGGATCCCGGAATCACCCATGGCGTATTCTCTTGAGGTGTCTGGTCGTCAGCGGGAACACCAACGAAGTAATCTCCGAGCGGCCCCTCTCCAAGCCCAGTGTCAGCATGGCTCGATGGATCTCCCATATCGGATCCATACCACTCTCCACCATGTCCGCCATGAGCGGGCCTAACATCCCCCACTGGAGCTCCTCCTCCAGCGGCATGATCACCACGATCAGGGCTATTCTGCCTAGGAGCAGCCCCCCTCCTCCTGCCTCCACGTCCTCGTCGTCGACCACCGCCCCTACCGGCCTCATCACCCTCCTCCATAGCCTGGTCAAGCCATCTTCATTTACGCTGGCTACGACGTGTCCCGACTCGAGCTCTCCTCTCAACCCGATGCCTGTCAGGAACGTCGTCAACTCGGTCCATATCTGGAACTCGGCCGGCACCCCTCTGCGTCGCCTCAACCGGAATAGGAATACCTCTCGGATCCCCCAAGTACATCTCAGGTGACAAGAACCTCTTTCTATGCTGATGCCACCAGGCCAAGAACTCATGTGAGGGTCCCGGGTCAGCAACAACATCGAACCGTAACACGTGATCTGCACGTGTCTCCCAGTGAAGATGCCAATGTTGTAAATGGGACGGGAACCAACGGTCACCACCTCTCCCGACCTTTGACATCAAGAAGTCGATGTTCAGGGCGGATGTGGGGGAGGCTGTACGCTACCGAACTGCGGTAACACTCTATCAACCTGATGCCACTCAACCACCGCAAAATATATCAGGGACGTCACACACCGCCATAACATCGTATGCCGAGGCTCTAAGACCTCCGGATGGACAACCTGGAGGACGTTGGGTGTGCTGTAGGGCATCCATATGAACTGAAAAAAGCAAATCAAATCCGTTTAACAAATTCCTTAAACCATATAAACTGAAAGAAGCAGTAACTACACATATGAGCTTAGCGTACTTACATCCCGAGCCTGTAACAAGTCGATCCTCAGTCGAGCCATCTGCACCCGAGGTCCCTTCTCGCTAATCCCAGGATTGTATCATGACCACCTGCATAGGAAATTAAACATGGTATTGCATTCATGAATGATTCTAAAAGGCATAAAATTGCATGCGAAATTGAAAATACATAAAATAAGGATAAATAGTACAATAAGATAATGGTACCTCGAGGCAAGGGGCCAGCTAAACGCATCATACCCAGCAGGCCTAAAACCAGGAAACCGCCAAAAGATCAAAGACTGAAGTAACTGTAACGGCCCAGCTAACTTCACGACATGTCTGTTGGCCACTCGGCACATGCACCGATACAACCATGCTAGTGCCGCCGACCCCCAGCTATAGCCACCCATCTCCTCAAGCCGAGCCACAAACGGTAACCATTTGATGTGAATACGATTGCCGGACTTGTCGGCAAACAGCTGGGTGCCCAACAACATCATGATATAGGCACGGGCAAAGTGCCTGACCGTCTCCTCATCTGCCCCCTCGGGGCACTCTCCAAAGGTCTCCTGGAACCAGGTACAGTTCACTGCGAACTTCTGTATCTGGTTCGTGGGAGGTAACACACCGAGCAACTCATGGAACCACTGCCAAGCTGGCCTGCCACCCTCTATGTATACGTGGAAGTCTGTCAGGCAACCACTGACGTAACGTCCATCTACTGGCAACCCCAACTGATACGCGACGTCCTGAAGTGTGATGGTGCACTCTCCGAACGGCATGTTGAATGTGTGCGTCTTCGGACGCCACCGCTCCACGAAGGCACTCATAAGGGGCTCGTCCAATCTGAACCATCTGTCGTTCAGTCTCGCAAGATGGTATAATCCGGCCATCTGCAAGTACGGAACGTACCTCTCATCTAGTCGCATCCCCTGCTGCCGCCGCATGCTCGATATGCAACACCGGGGCTAGACATTACATTGACCACATAATTATTACGAATTACAATACCACTAACAGATAAAATTCACGACGTAAACAATTAAAATATACCACTGGCAATAACAGATATAGTCAACCACTAACAGAATTTCTTATGAAAACCGCAAACATAGACCTTTTCTGGAAAACACATGCACAAAATAATGGTGGTAAACCACTGGCAAAACCACATACTAAAACTGCATACAGAAAATAACTAACATAATCCACATGCAAATCCACTAAAGAAAACCACATGCAAAATCACTCAATTAACCACCTCCAATACCACCACCCTAAACGGCTAACATAAACCGCTAAGATAAACCACCCTAAACCGCTAACATAAACCGCTAAGATAAACCACCAAAAAAACCGAAAACAAAACCACTAGAAGAAACCGCATGCAATACCACTAGCCCAACCCACTAACATAAACAGCCAATAAAACCGCATGCAAATCAGCTAAAATAAACCACTATCAATACCACTATCAAAAACCACTGACATAAACCAATATCATAAACCACTATCAAAAACCACTAACCTCGTCGTTGATCACCCCGGCGATATGAGCAACTCCATCCAGTCGATACAGCCTTCCCGGATCGTCCCCCATCGCCTGACTTTGCCGCTCCACTCTTTCTCGAACCGATTCTGGGTCGTTTTCTCTGGGATTTGGTGGGTTGTGAGAATGGAAAAGTGATTCGAATGACCTTGATTCGAACTCCTTATATAGGTTACTCCCTTGTAATTCGAATTATATCGTTTCGAATTACTACTAGTTTGGAACATTGAGTAATTCGAATCAATTTGATTCGAACTACCTTAAAAGCTCCATTCCCTACTAATTCGAATTGATTCAATTCGAATTATATGTTTATAATTCGTTACATATTGATTCGAATTACGTGTTGCGAATTGCTTCGAGTAATTCGAATTATATTAATTCGAACTACGTTGAAATCAAATTCGAATCGTATTGATTCGAATTACATATACTTGTTCTTTGGCGGATTCATGTATCAGAATTTCATTTGGCTGATTTGGGTAATTTTGAACCCCCTTGGCACATATACGTTTTTTACCCTATTATTATCATATACTACTCAAAAAATGGGCAAAAAACTCAAATAAGCCATGATGAGAAAAATTTTACACAAATCTGCCAAACCAAAATCTGGTTCATGAATCAACCAATGCACGTTTATATATAGTTCGAACCCGCTCAATTCGAACTCCATTTACATATAATTTGAATCACCTTGATTCGAATTATACACACACGCACACACACTAATTCGAATCAACCTAATTCGAATTACACACAGTAATTCGAATAAGGGTGATTCGAACTACACCCACGCACGCGTTTTCAAGTAATTCGAATTTGACTGATTCGAATTATTCATGGTATAATTCGAATTATGCTGTTAAAAAATTAATAATTTTTTAAAAAAAGATTATTAAAAAAAAGTAATAAGTTATTAGGATATTACATATAAACGTGCATTGGTTGATTCATGAACCAAATTTTAGTTTGGCATATTTGTGTAAAATTTTTTTCACCATGGTTTATATAAGTTAAAAAATAAATTGGCTTTTATTACTTCATGACCTTTATAGCAAGAATACAAAAGCCAATAAAGCTTTAGAGAAATGTTGGTCAATAAACCAATTATTTTTGTAATTAAATTCAATTAAGTCCTTTTTTTTATCTTTTTGTGTGTTTTTTTTTTCTCTTTTTTCTTTAACTAAATTTTTTTATTGTTAATCGTTAAATTATTTGATCAACTCAATTAATTAAACTTAATTACTAAAATCATTTAATCATATAATATCACCGAAAATTTTATTATGATATAATTTAAGATTTATTTCAAAATCCTAAATTACAAACAATCGCTCTATTTTGTTAAAGAAAAATAAAATTT
>NC_029792.2:107357983-107424201 GCF_000816755.2 Arachis ipaensis | reverse complement strand
ATTTTACCTATTTTTTTTTATCTAAAATCTAAAATCTAATAATAATAATAATAAATTTTTTTTTCTTATGAATTAGCATCCTCTTCAGTTATCCTTTGAACCATTGAAGAATCTCTCTCTAACTTCCTTCCCTAATATATTTAGATTCCGTTATGTACTTCTGTCTAAAATATATGTCTTATTAGGGCTTTAAAAAAGAAAAGCATGCATCACTATGAAGTCACCACAATCATGTGTCATTAGTACGATGGTTTAGAAAGCCTCTCTTTATCAATTGCAACTGTACACTATAATTGGCCTTCTTGATTATATACTACTATTGGAAACGTTTCAAGTGCTCCAGGGTGTTTTTCTAAAGATCAGTATGCCAAGTACGGTTATGTTGCAAGTTTTATTTTGTCTTAGAGTGATGCAGGAAATGACCAGTTTGTCCTTGGAAAGTGAATGAAAAGGACAATAAGGGGCAGCTGCTATGCGAGACGGAGAGAGAGAAAAATTTTAAATTCTCGAGTTCTTCTACCGTTCCTCCGACTTCCTCTTCAACTCCTACTCCTGGCGTTCCCCCTGATCCTGCTGGTGGTGATCTAAAAAAGTGATTTTTGGCTATCGGGGCCCGGCTTGTGGGCCCCTCTTTTTTGAACTCTTTATATTTATTTGTTGGTGTTTTGAAAAATTTTTTGGCCTTTTAAGGTCGTAAACAAAACAGTAATGCCCCTTTTTAATAGGGGTTTAATTTATCGTTAGATAAATATCCTTTTTGGATAAGGGTTTTGAGTTACCTTATGCGCGCATGCTTTTCGTGGTTCCTTTGACTCTTTGATCTTTTCTGGAAAAAATCTTTTCTTTGGGATTTGCCTGCTTTTCTGAATTTCCTTGATTCTCAAGGCAGCCTTTTTCTTAGTTTTTCCTTATCTCTTTTGGTATTCCTAGTACTCAATTTTGTTTTATTGAGTTTTTCGTGACTTAGGCTACTTTTGCGATTCATTTTTAATTTTACTCGGTTTCGCATTCCGCCCTGTGGGTCGGACTGCTCCCGAGTTTATCATGATCGACTTCTATAGCCTCTTTACACCGACATGTACCTCGTCGTTTTATCCTGACGACCATCTAGGTCGGTTCATGGGATTTTTACGTTTTGTCGAGCTTAAATCGGCGCGTTTCGTAGAAAGAAAATGACATAAGTCATAAGCTAGTCCACATCATCACACCGTAGTGGATATTATGGACTTTTTCCATACCTATGAACTTGACAATGAAAAAACAGGTTAACGGTCCACCATGCACCCATTTATCTCATTTTCACAACATTCCTCTCTCCCATAATCTCATTCCTTTATATATTTTATATTATATCTTAATGGTTCAGAGGCATGGCGCACTAGACTTCCAATATAGTACAATGCCTCACCTGAAATGCTTCCTATACTATTTTTTAATAAATTCCTTATTCCTAATTTTTTTTTAAATTCTAAAATGTATATCAATATCTTTCCAAGATAATCCGAATATAAAATACCAAATAAGTCTCTTAATTTACACTAGGGTATTGCCCATTTTCTCACAATTATGCATTCAACTACTGTATTGAAAGACTATGGTAACCAATCATAAATTTAAAATAATAGATCTAATTGGCACTATATCCCCATCTTATAAGTGGCATCACAAATTTGTTATATATACTTAATCCATATATACCTTTAGCATAATGTTCCCAAAATTCAATGCGAACAACTTTGCCATGGGAGAAATCATGTCATCTGAATCTTCTAACTGCAATCAATAAAACACCAATTGCATTGATGCTGTTCTCTCTCTCGATCTCTGCCATATAATGAGCATGAGTAGCATGATAACTTTCTCTGTTAGAACAGCTACGGTGCATGACTAAAAACAACTCTATAAATACAATAAGTGAGTGGTTCCTTTTTCGGTGGCGAATTAATTATATTAGAAGACAAAATAATTCAAAGATGAAGCTTTTCAGTTATAGAGCTTTTTCGCTGGTATGGTTTCTTGTTTTCATGGTAGCATTGGTAGTAGTGGCACAAGTGGATAGCACTTCATGCACAAGCACATTCTTCTCGGCGCTTGTGCAGCTGATTCCTTGCAGGGCAGCGGTTGCTCCGTTCAGCCCAATTCCACCAAGCGAGTCGTGCTGCAATGCCCTTAGAGCTCTTGGCCAACCATGCTTGTGTGTTCTTGTCAACGGCCCTCCAATTTCAGGTGTTGACCGTAACATGGCCTCACAGCTACCAGAGAAGTGTACTACAAACTTTGAACCATGTACTACTTCTTTCTCTCTACCATTTCTTCTTGACAAATGTTCAATTTAACTCTTAAAGTGTGATTTTAAAGATGCCACAAATCTATTTTGTCATTCAATATCTCAATTTGTTCCTTAAAAGATGAATCACACCTCAAACTCAATTGATAGATGATATATGAATCAATATTAAATAAAAAAAAAGTAAATTTATTTCTAAAAGTCAAACTATAGAAATTATTTGATACGAAGAAATTTTTCATAAGTTATACGTGTAATTTCATACATAAAATTTTTAAAAATAATTTTATTTTGAATTTGATGATAAGTTGTTAGAAGTGTGTCTCATTCAGCATCGCCATCCTCACATAAATCCAAAACTGGCTGGCTTATATAGTGTGCCATTGAAACAATGATTAATATTCTTTATTTTTTGCAGGTGTCATTATATGAGATGAAGTTAGAGCGCGAAGCTAAGTTACAATTAGAAATAAGTGTTATTAATTGAAGTGTGATTTATATATTGCAGGTCACAGTAAGATTACATTATCATTAGTAGATGACATTAATATTCAATCTATATGTAATTTTTAATTGTTCTCAATTTCAATAGTAAATTGTTAAATTAATAAAACATGCAATTGCCGTATGAAAAGCAATCAATTCTCCAGTATGATAGACCAAAGAATTTTAAAAATGTTTCTAAATAAAAATTTCATATAAATTAGAAAGTGTAAAAATGGAAAGATTTGCCTATTATATATGTCCTGCTCAACTAGAATGAAAGGAACTAACCTTGTCAGAAATGGAAGTAGGATAAACTATAAACCACTTTATTGCTATATGAATGTGACGTACCCACAGTAAACTAGGATGAAATATGAAAGTTAAAATACGAAATCTTCTATAATTGCTTTGACAAAATGAAACTCTTCAACGATTCCTCGAACGTGAGATTATGGGTAGCCAACGACTCCACGAACGATATATTATGGGTAGCCAGCATCTAAAATCAAGCCATAAATCAAATCATGGTCAAGCTTAAGTTCATTAAAATATAACTACAAATTTTCAAATCTACACCCAGCACGCACTAATCTATGCTTCAAGAAAGAGAAATATGTCATAATGATCCAGTTGCCGAAGGGGCACATATATAAAAGCACAACCAAGTTAGGGAAGTATCACACATCTTTAATCTAGTTCAAATGCTTTGGATCTTTGGACATACCTCAAGCATCCCGACACACCACAGAAAAACCACATAAATTCTCTTGTTAAACAAAAGAAGTCTAGATAATCAACATTCTTTTCGGCCAACATTTTAAAAAATTAGCTAGTTTTATAATAAAATGCTGAACAAAAATAAAATTTCAAAATTATTGAAAAAAATATCTAAAACTTAACAGAAAAACATCCAAAATTATAGAAAAAAAAGCTAAAATTTAACAAAAAAAACCATCTAATATCGTTGAAAAAAACATTAAAAATCTAACAAAACAAAAAATCTAAAATCATAGAAAAAAAAACAACCAAAACCTTTAAAATTTAAATATCCAAAATTTAGAAGTATTGTTTGTTTTTTACTTTTTAATGTACATTTGCCGAAAAACATAAAAACCTCTAAAATTCAAACATCTAAAATGCAGATATAAGAAACATCTGAATGATACATTTTTTTTAGTAGTTTGCTATTATTTATTTTTTATTGTACATTTCCAAAAAAATTCTCAAAACCTCTAAAATTTAAAAATTTGAAATCTAAGTATAACAAACATCCAAAAATGATGTTTTTTTTGTTACCATAATTAAAAGAGTTATTGTGTTCAGATTTAGGATGTCTTTCGGCTAGGTTTTAGATGTTCTTTTATAATAATTTTAAATGTTTACTTTTATTATGTTTTGAATATTTTTTTTGTCCAATTTTAAATATTCTTTTTACAATAATCTTAAATATTTGTTTTTTTATTTGATTTTAGATTTTTTTTATATTAAATTTTAAATTTTTTTTTTACCTAGCATGATTGTAAAACAAAAATTTTAATGTGGTAACAGAAACAAAAATGGTAACAGATGACTCCATGATCTACTCAATACAAAAGGCTCCTGAAGAAAAGAGCAACAAACGTAAAAGTGGTAATATTTTTATTCCAATTGAAGAACTATCTCGTTGGCGTATAGCCCCGGATTCAAAGATGAGTAAAGTTTTCTTGACTTGCACCCATTCTTATAGGGTTTTATTTACAGACTAGATTACTATGGTCTACATGTGCTTCAAGAGCTTGTATTATAATTCAATTGAAATTGTGAACATCACTTGTTATGGAAAAAAATGATATAATATTATATTACTACATACAATCAAAAGTGGATGGGATCAAAAAATACCAATCCTTAATTCTCCTACAAAACTTAAACGGCAGGTTGCTTCCCCGCCTAGTTGAGCATGATTTGTTAATAAATGACTAATTTTAACTCTGCAGAAGTTTCATCCAGAAGCAGAAGCAGCTCTCTCTTTGTTATCGAATTCCCCTTGCTCTTCCTTGGCAAATTCCTCAATCAATTCCCGTTGTCTCTCTGTCAGGTTTCTGCAATCATAAGGAAGGTATTTACAGTAAAATAAACTTGTATCACCTGGGCCTAGGAGGCTTTCGTTCTTCGGAAGAAGATTTAACAGTTTATAAACTACACCGAGCAACATCAAATATAACACTCACGCTGGGATGCCGACGTTAAAATGAACATATTGATCCCCAAATGTATAAGAATTCCGGGACTTGATCCCTGAAGCGAACAAAACGGGTTAATAAATAATAAAAATAATGAAGAGACCATGAATTTTAATATCTAAGAAACAGTTATGGAATTTCAACATCTTCAACCAACACTTCCTTAATATGTCTCAATTTGCATAAATGATATCCAATTGCTTACCTTTCTTTTTTAGAACCACCTTTTGACCAGGTTGGGTACCAGGACGAACCTGCAAAGCATGGCCAGTCATTCAAGCTTCAGTTAGCAAAACAAAAATGATATAAGAGATGAAATTATAATGGCAACACAAACCTTAAGAACAACATCTCCAGTGAGTGTTGGAACATGGATGGTTCCACCCAAAATTGCCTGAAAAAAGTATTTTTTGTTAGTGTTAAATCATGAGTGTAATAGTACAAAATGCAATGACAGAAGCGAACTACAAGTATATTTGAGATCCAAAATATGGCAAGACAAATCAACAACAGAAGACCCAAGATCAGCCACAAACACCAAGACAAACCATACGAATATCATAACATTTACCAAAATCAGACACATTCATGATTGACAGAATCCCAAGTCCCCAAATCCTATTACAGGTCAATAGCCTAAAAGACAAAACCAGGAATTTCTGAATGACTTTAATTTAAACCAAAGAATTGAGATTATTTCTTCTGAATTTTTTTGTTAATAGCCATTTCATGATTTCTATAAATATCAAAGAAACAATCACATATCTACATTTCTTTTGGGTCATTTCTCTTCCCCAAAACAGGGTCCTTCCCGCTATCAAATAAAATCTTGAAGCATAAGACCAAGCTCAGATTTAGTAGCAGCTATATTTAATACTGAAACTAGCAAAGGAACAATATAAAAATGATTTTACGTATAACTTGTTTGTATTGAAAATCAACAAGTTTTCAAGTTGATCAAACAGACAACGTTTGTCAATTATGTATGAATTTGTCACACAATGGACTTTCTAGATTATGCGGCTTAGCAGGCCGTCATAGAATAAGCATTCCTTGCCTATTTTCTGCAGAAGAAAGAAGGGGAAGAAAAAGGGTGCACAAATGCAAACCTCAGATTGGCAGGCAAGGGAAGGGAAACTATCCTTTACATGGGGAATGGTGAGTTTATAAAAATATTGAAGAAATCGGACTGTGGCAAGGATCATTCCCCTTTTATCTTTGTTCAGGCACCTTGTTCCCAGAAAATTGGAGATTGCCTATGGAAAAATAATTCTAAAGTCTAGCCATTTCCTATTTCAATCCAAAAAATTAAACTTTCTATAAAGGTTATATAGATCTTGATACTTAACTCTAAAAATTTCACATTATTTCCTTATCAAAATTCAAACACAGGGAAGCTGACCTTTTCCCATCCCTTTGTTTCTATTCCCTTATCTCTAAAACCTCCAAACATATACAAGGGCAACACACTTATGGTTGAGCATCAGGAACTCAAGTCTCGCATTCAGTGGAAGAATACAGATGAAATTTGAAGCACAACAGTTTATTATGCACTTCTTCAAGAACACAAATGTTATTCTTTGCTGTAATAGTGTTGGGAGAAAATAATCTAACACAGAACCAATTGATCACTTTTGTAAAGGAAGCAAACCATATTTCACATACTAAAATCACAAAATATGTCAGTCAATGAATGCTCCCTGATAGTTACAAATTTAATTAATTCCTCTCACAAAATAATAATGATAATAATAAATAAATAAATAAATTCATATTATGGAAATCTTAATTGATATTTCCTAAAATGGATCACAATTAGGTGAAAAAATATTCCCTGCAACCTGATAGGTGAACAAACCATTACACCTGATCCTAAAATATAACATGTCTACGGAGGAGAAAAACAAAATCATCCAAGAGAAAAAAAAATAATAGAAGAAAAGCATATTAGAAAGGGGCATCTTATTCAAAAATTTTGTAAACTGAAGAACCAACCAATTTGCTCCCCATTTACTACAAACTAAAACCACTACTTAAATACACGCATAAGTTAATTGATGCAAAACCTCAACCATAAATTGGCACCGCATTTGTATTTTAAGGCGCATTACCTGAGTAATACTTAAAACAGCATTTACATGAATATCAGATCCTTCTCGACGAAAGACAGGATCTTCTCGGACCTGCAAGTAGTAAAAGAGAGAAAAAAATATTGGCTTTATAAAGAGATATTAAAGGAAAAGAACACTGTTCTTCAAGCCATTTAAGTTCTGAGTTGAGTTTTGGAAGGGAACAGAGGGAAAGGGAAGGCTTGTAAATTTTACACCACAAGCCCTCCATTTCCCTTCCCATCCCTCCAAACTCCCAACTCACAAAAAAACCCCTCAAGAGAATGAGTCTTTTACCTTGAGAGTAACATAAAGATCACCAGGGTGATCCCCATCAGGATCTACACCACCACTTCTACATATTTTTAGAGTTTCATTGTTGTCCATCCCTGCAAATGTATAAATATGTAGAACCTTCACCTTTTCATATAAGAACTAAGGAAAATGAATCAACAAGAATGAAATGCATCATTGCATCGTGAATAGCATCTACTCATGACTGTCCATTTACCAGCATCTATGGCAGACTTGATTTTAATAGAAAGGCATGATAAAATCCACATTTATCCAGATTATTCCAAACTATGTTCTAAATTTTTAAACTTTACTATGCTAAAAATTAATAGTTACTTTTCTGTGTATATGTTAATTTTAATATTATCTCATATAATTGATTTGATCTCTTCACACCAAAATTTAAGCTGAACAGCATGAAGTAATATGTAATGGAGTGATCTTTCATCCTTCCTATAAATATATATATTAACAATCATGCATTAGGATAAACTTCAAAAAATTGTCTAGATAGAAATAGAATAAGAGGTAGAGTGACATACATTGATAGGTAATTGACTATAAATTATGAACCTCAGTAGACAGTGAGACTATAATACAAGTGGCTAGAACAATTAAGAGGAGAATCCCAAGAATGAGAGAAGCTTTTTCATTTGACATTGTAACTTACTAACTTTGTATGCCAAAGGAACAGGATTTACTTAACTAAATCCAAAACTTCCAAACAATAATGCTTACCAGGCGCAATATCCAATTTGACGGACTTTGTTCCTTTAATTACTTTTGCACCTTTGCATGACTTGCAGAAATTCTGATGCCAATATGAAAACAAGATTTTAATAATTTTTCCAGAAAACAACTAATGCAGCATGTGGTAAACTTAGTGTGATTCATCACATGATTTATTGATAAAATTAAGGAGGAACTATAAGAAAATAAGATCAACTATAAGCAAGTTACATGAATCACAGCTAAGTACATCATATCTGAACCGTTAGATACTACAATGTACTAAAAGTAATAGAATTGATCTAAACACATTGTTTACATCATACCTTTACAATTTTGCCCATTCCCTTACATGTACCACATGTTTTCTCCATCCTAAATATGCCAGCTTGTACATATGTCTGGACATGCATATCGAAACAATCAGTTTAACAGGAAATTATTTAAACTTATAACATGATTGAAGAAGGTTACATTCAAATTTCAAAATGGTACATACCATTCCTGTCCCTTTACAGCGTTTACAAGTTTCAGGTTTTGTACCAGGAGGAACACCACTCCCACCTGCAAATGTTGAGAGAATCTGTGACAAGTGCACTAGCTTTACAAACTATGGTGGTGAATAAAGTGGTTACAAGGGGGAAAAAATTCCTGTATAAAAATTAGTGTGCTGATGCACATACCACAAGTTTGGCAACGCACATCTGTTTGATATGTAATAGTTTTGGTACATCCCATGACTGCTTCCATAAATGATAATTCCACAAAAGTCTGAATAAAAAGAAAAAAATAAAATAATAAAAAAAAAACACATTTGGACGCATTTCCTCAAGAAATTCCTTAGCATATAATAAAGACATCCAAATATGAAGAAAAACAGAACCTTGACATCCTCTCCACCAATATTCTGATGAAAAAAGTTCTTGACAAAATCCTGATCACAAGTCATCATTGACAAAATTGCAAGAGAATTAAACGAAACCAAATTAGATATCAAACATGGGGTATATAAATAATTCAGAGATATTTATATTTCTTTAATGATTGGTTAAAATGAGGGGAGAAACTAATAACGAATTACATGATCACGGAATATCTGCTCAAACGGATTAAATCCACTGCTATCTCCAAAACCAGTGCTTTGTTGGTTTACATAAGCATCATGACCAACCTACATAATGAGATTTAAAGCATATAAATAAGAGACAATAACAATACTCTGAAAAGAGACATGTGAATTGTTTCCCCACCATCCCAACCATCTGTTTTGTCAAATATCTATACATCAATACATGAGCTTCTTGTGCACCACAGAACACCCCAGTATTTCTTTGTAATACTAATACTGTTATTACTCAACAAAAATCAATAATATATCCTACAGTTTTTCCCAATACGGTATATGATTCAAAAAAAGTTCAAAGGAGCCAAAAGAGATATCTGGAAAGAAGTAATACCTCATCATACTGTTGACGCTTCTCTTCATCCTTCAAAACCTAACGAATTGCCAAAAGAAGGGAAGCAAAGGTCAGGAAATTAGTTCTCATTTCATTAGTCATGTGATCAAAAACTCTGTAGTCAGGATGATAACAAGAAATTTAAAAAAAAAAAAAAGGTAAACCTCATATGCCATTGAAACTTCTTGAAACTTCTTTTCAGCTTCAGGATCATCTTTGTTTGTGTCCGGATGAAGCTTCTTTGCAAGCTGCAGAACATGAGGAGAATTCAAGACACAGCAGAAATAAAGGTAAAATGATGAAATTTTTCAAGACAAATAATTCATGCTTATCGAACATGCTTGAAGAATTGATGTAAAGAGAAAAGGAAAGGTGAAGGGAACCAAAATATCATTCACAAACTGACAATAGTATTGCCATAGAACATGAGCAGATATTAAAAGAGTACATGGCGGAGCATATTCTGACAAAGAAATCATAAATATAAATAGACTGTAAAATTTAGACATCAAAAAGTGAAAAGCATATATGCATAATTGCATATTATAAAATAGATAAGTGAGTGCATACTTAACAAAATGCATGAGCAACATGAC
This sequence comes from Arachis ipaensis, assembly GCF_000816755.2. Taxonomy (NCBI): domain Eukaryota; kingdom Viridiplantae; phylum Streptophyta; class Magnoliopsida; order Fabales; family Fabaceae; genus Arachis; species Arachis ipaensis. Next base: position 107,414,022 of record NC_029792.2, on the reverse strand, counting down.
AAACAAATTTCACTATTATTTTCAAGTGGTGCCCCTAGGGAGATGGCTCAAGTATCTACTTAGGGCCCATTAGATAACTCTCTTAGGATAAAAACACAAAAACACCAAGAAACATAAATCTGTTTGGAAAAGGAGACAAACATATAAATAAACAAAAGGTCTCAGGTGTGGGACAAAATATTCCCAATTCTCTGTCCACCAAAAGACTAGGGACAGTAGGAACAAAAACAAAGACAACTTTTCTTCTATCTTGTCTCCTGTCTGTATATTTTAGGATTGGAGTTGTCATTAATTGAATAGAAGGGAAAGGGGAAGAATAGAGTTATATATCATTGGTTGTCCCAGCTTTTAAATGAGTAGAATTCAATAGGGTATAGTTTTATTTTCCAACTTTTATATGTATTTTTATGTATCAATGAAGATTAAAGAGTAAAATTGAATAGCTAACAACATCCAGTCTCCTCTTGACCCCCAGACTTGGGGTTACCAAAATTACTGTTCCCAGTGGCTTGGGACCTATTCCTAACCCTCTCAACACCTTCCTTTCCCTTGCATAAAATATCTCCCAAATGCATCTAGAGCCTATAGACAATGAACAGTTTCCTTAACACATGGAGAAGACATGAAATTGACAAACATAAACCCAAAAAGAAGGCATGATCCCACTTGACCAGGATACGCGTCTGAAACTTTTAGCTCGGAAATAGGCTACATGTTTGTTTAAAAAACAAAATTCATATTCTGCTATCTAGATACATTTATATTCACATTGGTAAAGCAAAACCTACCCCATAGTATGCTTTCTTTACTTCAGAAGCACTTGCATTCCTACTGACACCAAGAATATCGTAATAGTCTCTTGCCAATGAAGCTGTAAAGGAGTGAGGGAAAACGGAATGTAAATAAGTGATGGGGAAAGAAGAAAATGCATACTTCAGGCTCCTTCCATTTTAGAGCATAACACCACTGAAGAGTGAAAATTCAAATGCAAAATAAAATCCATTAATTTGCAAAATTAGAAAAAGTAATTTCCAAGTTTTTTCCCCTTGTAATTATTCCATTAAGAATTAAAAAAAAGTCAATCATAATCTAACAATTAGTACCCGTGCCATGAATGGTCCTAGATGTTCCCCAATATTTATTTGCTGCTCCCAGTGGCAACCAGTTCTTCAAATTAAAACCACCTGCAGCTGCAATTAGAAAAGGAAACGAAAGCTCAGAAAAAACAAAAAATATCTCACATTGCTTCCCAAAAAAAAAACGAAACAGAACCCTTAATTCAACGTTAAACAAACCAAGAGAAACAGTCATTGGACCAGAAATGACAATAAACTTTACTGCACAACCAAATAACAAAATCACAATAAACTTTGCGTTAACAGGAACCGTTTGGAGGATAACTTGCGATGACTCTAGATGGATTGCAAAGTCCTGAATTCAGTGTCCTATAACTCCTTTGGAACACTGTCCCATATATCTGGGAATCGAGGAGAAGAGAAAGTGTGCATACGGGTTCTTTTGCCGAGAGACGGCGACGAGAAACCAAGCGGAGGAGCCTGGCGCCATTGGAGCGTACCATTGGGAAGCTCTACACGGGTTGTAATCGGGAAATGGTTAAAGGTTCAGAACGAGGGTTTGGGTTTTGTGGTAAGTTTCAATGGCCCAAAACCCCGTCGATAAACCCTAATTCCGAAGTGGAAGCTTCTAGTGTAAGAGATTTTGAGGGTGTGCAGGTGTGAAGAAAATAAAAGTAAGAGAAAGGGACAAATAGTTCCTAACCTTTTGTCTCGCGGATATTTTTATTTTTGATCATTGAAAAATATTTTTAAGTCTTTGACCTTCATAAAATTTGGATGGATCAGTTCTTGACGGAGGCATTTGGATGGCATTTGGACGGAGGGACTGATCCATCCAAGTTTTGTGAAGGTCAGGAACTTAAGTATTTTTCAATAGTCAGGAATATCCGTAGGATAAAAGGTTAGGGATCTATTTGTCATTTTCTCTAAAAGTAAAAGACCAATTCGGTCCAATTCTCTTTCCAGAATGACAACGGGATCATGGATTTTTTTTTCTAAATAAATAAAATAAGTGTTTTAATTAACGAAATATAAATTTTGGAGCGATTTTATCAAAAATATCGTATCTTTTATCTTATTTACGGTATAAATGAAATAAAATAACACATATCTGACACATTATAAACAACATAAGAAAAATAAATACATATATATATATATATAGCCTTCAGTCAAATCATTTAAATTTCTTTTTTTAGCCTTTTCTTTCACTTTATCATTTTCTAATCATATTTTCTTTTTTTAGCCTTTTCTTTCACTTTATCATTTTCTAATCATATTTTCGAATTATTTGAAGAATATGGCCCAGTATTAACGCGATTTGGCACATTGTAGGGACTTCCGACTTTAAAGTTAGTATTGTTTTTCGTTTTATGATTATATTAAAGCATGTGTTATCATAATTAGGGGTACTTTTATGGAGGCAACATGCAGTATATGTTAGGCTAATGAATATGGATATGTTTGGCAAACACGTTGAAGAGAAAAGAAGTCTGTTTGAGCTTTTTAAAAGTTTTACTTTAATGTTTGGCAATTTTTATTTTTCTGAACGCATTCTGCCAGTGAACGCACGTTCAGGAGAAGCTAAGATTTGTAGCTTCTGCGTTTCACGTTCATGGTTGTTATTACCCTTACAAAATTAGGTAAAAAATTTATTTTTTTTTACTAACTCTACCCTTTATTTTCTTCTATAAAAATAATACCAGTAACTATTACTTCTTTGTAGTTCTTCCTACTTCTTCACAATTTTTCGTTCCAATTTTTTTTTCATCAAAATCATTCAAATTTGTTTCAATCACTAGCAAATTGAATATTTTAATTTTTTATTATTTTTAGTACTCATTTTCATATTTCAACTTTTATGTTTTTTATTGTATTTTTTATTTATATTTTTTATTATATTTTTATTTATATAATAAATATTTTTATATTATTTGTGTAATATTCTTATTTCTCATGTTATGTTTTTATATGAGTTTTTTTATCATTTATTATATTATTTTTTATATGTATATTTTTTATGAAATCTTTTTTTTTTATTTTTGTTTGGCTTTGTTCATATGATTTTTTATTTACTTTATTGTATTTCTTTTATTCATATAATAAATGTTGTTGACTTTTTCTTATTTTTTATAATGCTCTAATTTTTCAGATATTTTATTGATTTTTATGATATTTTTATTATTTTTTCATATGAATTTTTTTTCTATCCTTTAGTGCATTGTATTTATGTTGTGTATGAAATTTTTTTATTTTTTATTTGATTTTATTCATATGAATTTTATTTATTTTTTATTGTATTTTTTTGTTCATATGATATATGTGGTTGATTTTATAAAATTTTTATTATTTCTTATTTGTATATTTTTGTTTCTATTCTTTGATGTACTCTAATTTTATTTTGTATTAATTTTTTTTTATTCTGACTTTGTAAAATTTGTAACTGTAATTATTATATACTACGTTTATTATTAAAAATTTTTTATAATATAAATTATGATCCTATAAAAAAGGACAAAATAAATAAAAAATTAATTATAAGTAACAATAGAGCCATAAATAATGAAAATTTATAATCCAAAATAATACTAAATTAAAGAGTACTGACAACACTAGAAAAATTATATAATATTTTCTTTTTGTCTGACATTATAAAATTTATAGTACTCTCTTTTATATTTTTAGTTTTTATTGTTTATTTTATTTATATGATAAATATTTTTTATATTATTTTTTATAGTGTTCTGATTTTGCATGTATGTAAAAAAAATTATTTAAATTGATGTCTCTTTTAGTAATTTTTCATCTAAAAGGGATTTTAAGTAGTATAATTCAAACAACATTTATTTTATTATAATCAATTTTGATATAAAAATTGCCAAACATAAATCACGTTAACCCAAACTTACTTTTCATCAAAATTAATTTTACAAAATCAATTTTATGCAAACTCCCAGTTTGCAAACCGTCATTCAAACACACGTTAGGATTGGTTTAAATGCTAAGATATGATGTTAGGCATACTTTAAAATAGATGTTAGTTAAATATTGGTTAAGGCTAATTTTTCTTTAGTCTAAGTTATTATTAAGCATATGTTTATTAATTTAGTTATTAATTAAGGTTATTAACAATTTGTAATAAGCCTAATTAAGTAGCAAAATGTTTATGTTTGTATTTACTAAATATCAAAGTAAATTATTTTTTGTTAATTTTTTTTTGTTACTTAAACTAAGTTATCAAGTTGATGGTGTAGTTGTTGGTTATTCAAGTAAATGTTTTCACTTAATCTACTATATATAGAAGATGTGAAATGAATTTTGTTATTCATTATTTAGCTAAATAATTTGATGAGTTTGGAAAACTCTAAATTAAAATTAGTGATGATTAAATATTATTAATAGAATTAATTGTAAAATTATTAATTTGAGCTTAAATTCCAATTTCCTAATTAATAATTTTGATTACCTGCAGATTGTGTCTTGGGCCAAAAAGAAAAGAAAAATATAGCAAGCCCAATGAAATATAATTTTCAGCATTGATGCAAAAGTATTTTATGATGGCTGAAATAATGTTTTGTTAATTGGGCCAGAATCTAGACAACCAAGCCCAATACAATCAGCCTTGTTCAAGAAAATGTTTAAATTGTTAGTGTGAAAGTTGGGCCAAATTCAATTATTATTAGCCCAAATCTATTTTGAAGAAGAGATCCACTAAGCTTGGTTCAAATTGGAAAAATGAGAAAGAGGGAACCATGCATGCTTCCACGGATCCCATTCCCTTCTTATGGTGGATTTCAAAGTTATTAAACTTGCTTTAATTACATTGGAACCATGAGAGAGAAAATAGCAATTGATTTAATTGCTATCATTAGTGCTACACGCTACTCAGCAAAGAGAAAGTGGGAAACTTAATTCATTTTATCAATTCCATTGATTATTGTTCAAATTTCTCTCTCTTCTCTCTCTTTTCTCCTCTAGCTTCGGTCACTTCACAGTAACTATGGAAGAAATTTTAAGCTATCAAAAGAAGGTGGAAGAAGCTAGTGTCATGGCCATTGTGATGATGGCGGTAAGAAAAAAAAATCTTTGGTATGGAGTGGCTAAGATTTTTACCACAAAAGGTAAGATGTGGTGAAGTAATCTCAAGCCTTCCATAACCAAAAATGGAAGAAGATCAATTTGGTCAGAGGAAGAAGATCCTTGGAGGGATGGCTTGTCTCTGCTTTTGCTCAACCACTACAGGAGGTAGCCATTGTAGCTACGTGGTGGATGAGACAGAAGTTGGAGTAGATGAAGCTGTCATCATCAAGAACTCATCAAGGGCTAGGAATCCTTCTTGGAGTGCAAGTCAAGATGGAAGGCTCGAATTGATAAAGCTTGGTGCAAAGGGAAGACACAGAGGTAATTGCATGTTGGGTTTTACATTCGGTCTCCTCTCCTCTCTCTCTCTCTGGCCGAACCGATTTTTGTTTGAAGAAGAAGAAGTTTAGCTTGGTTCAACAGTTTCAACCGTGGAAGCTTCCCCTTCTATAAATAAGGGAGAACAGCCAGGGCTTGAAGCAAGGAGTGAGAGTGTAAGGCATAGAGTTCTCATAGCTACCTAAGCTAACAGAAGTTCTTCTCCTTCAATGTTCTTCATTTTGTATTTTTCTGTTTAATTTTGTCTGTCTTGAGTCTCATGGAAAAAGGCAAACAATGAGGTTTGTAAGAAAAAGCCATAAAGCGGAAAAAGGCAGAGAGTGCAAAATTAAAAGAAAAAAGCCATAGATGTCCTTAGAGGTCCTTTGTACATCTGTGTTGTATTTCATGATTCTGTGGGAATCCCCTAGCAAGTTGGGTTAGTACTTAGCAGTTGAAAGCTTGGCTGTGACCAAGTCAAATTCAGGATTGGGGTTTAGATTCTGGACTTGTTCTGGATAGGAAGGATAGTTCCTAGGGAGAATTGGTGTATGTAATCATGAAGATTATAGTGAAATTTCATCATTATTGTGATGAAGACTGGATGTAGGCTACATTGCACTTGGCAGCTGAACCAGAATATTTTGTGGTGTGATTCTCTCTCTTTCTTCTACTCCATTTCTGTTTCTGCTGCATAGGAGATAAAACTGAAAAATATCTCGTGCCGGGTTACGAGATAAAAAGAAAAAATCTCGTGGCTGGGAACGAGACAAAAATCAAAAAGTCTCCAGAAGTTGTTTCCAAGACCAGCAAGTTTTAAGAAGCGAAAAAAAGGGGCTAAGATTCAACCCCCCTTCTCTTAGCCACTGAAAACCATCAATTGGTATCAGAGCTTGGTCTCAAAGAGATCAAGCTTTGCAGCTTGGAGAAAAGATCCAGATGGCAGAGAACAGTGGCTCAAACTTGGTGTCCTATAATCTGACAGAATGACAGTCAAGCAACAGACCTCCTCTCTTCAATGAGAAGAACTATACCTATTGGAAGGAGAGAATGAAGATTTTTATGCAAGCTGTAGATTACAGACTATGGAAGATTATCCTGGAGGGTTCTCAATATCCAACCACCACAAGTGCTGAAGGAGTAGTCTCCCTTAAACCAGAAGTCAGTTGGACCGAAGAAGACAGAAAGAAGGTGTAACTCAATGCCAAGGCTATCAACTTGCTCAACTGTACAATCAGCTTCGAGGAGTACCGACGGGTATCACGATGCACAACGGTAAAGAAAATCTGGGACAAACTTCAAGTCACTCATGAAGGAACCACCATAGTAAAGAAAACCAGGATAGACATGCTGAACAGAGAATATGAAATGTTCTCAATGAAGGAAGGAGAATCCATAGATGAAATGTTTGAAAGGTTCAACATCATCATTGTTGGCTTGGATGCTATGGGATTAAGTATCCTGAATCTGTGGTTGTGAGAAGAGTCTTGAGATGTCTCACAAAAGAGTGGGAAACGAAAGCATTGATAATATCTGAGACTAGTGGTCTTGATTCCATGACATATGATGATTTGAGAGGAAACTTACTTGCATTTGAAAATACATATTTGAAAAAAGATACAAAAAAAGAAAGGAATAGCTTTCACATCTGTTACTAACCCCCTGGATGATGAATCCAGTGATTATTCTTCTGAAAATGAATTTGTTCTGTTTGCCAAAAAATTCAGGAAAATGGTGAAACTCAAGGAGAAAAGCAAAGAAAGCAGTTCTAGGAAACAAAAGAAAGATTTCAGCAAGGTGACTTGTTACAACTGTAAAGAGACTGGCTATTTTAAATCTGATTGTTCTAAGTTGAAAAAGGAAGAGAAGCCGAAGAAGGGAAAGAAGAAAGGACTGATGGCTTCTTGGGAGGACTTGAAAAACAACTCAGAAGATGATGAAGAATCAGAAACAAAGTCCCAACCATGTCTCATAGCGGATCACATTGAACAGGTAGTCTCTCATAACCCTGACACTGAAGATCTTCATCTTATGATAGACCACCTTTCTAAAAAAATTAGATGCTTCTTGCTTGATAACTAAGATCTTGAACAACAAATCACCATTCTTAAAGTTGAAAATGGTTTTCTCAAAGATAAACTGAGGGAGGCTGAAACTGCTGTTGAACTTGTTGAAGAAAACAAGCAGTTAAAGGCTCAACTTAAAGGCTGTGAAAGTAATCATTCTGTGGTTGCATATGTAGACTGTTTTAAAAGAAATGAAGAGTTGCTTAAAGAGGTCAATAAACTTAAAGAAGACTTAGCTAAGTTCACTCAAAGTTCTGAAAACCTAAATCAAATATTGGCTAGTCAAAAACCTCTTTATGATAAAGCTGGCTTGGGTTTCTTCAAATCTGTTGAGAAACCTTCTTTTAAAAATATTGTTTCATCTTTTAATGATACAAGGTTTCAAAACCCAACAAGCTTTAGCAAAACAGCAACTCCAAGATTTTGTAGACTTTGCAACCGTAATGGCCACTTTCCCATTCAATGTTTCTTTGGTGAAAGAATGATTGGTAACAAAGTGTGCAAAATTATTTTTGACTATAATGGTTTAGGACAAAGAAGATAGTTTAACGTGAAAGGATCCAAGAAGATTTGGATACCTAAGGTTACTTGAGCTCATTTTGTAGGTATGCCTAGCATCCATGCAGAAGGACCATATGTGGTATATGGACAGTGGATGCTCTAGGCATATGACCGGAAAGGCAACCTTCTTCATAAAGCTTGATAAGTATGATGGAGGGTTTGTCACTTTCGGTGATGATGGTAAAGAAAAAATAGTGGCCGTTGAAAAAGTTGGTAAAAGTTTTTCTTCCTTTATAAATGATGTTCTTCTTGTTGATGGTTTGAAACACAATTTACTAAGTGTAAGCCAATTATGTGATCTTGGATATGAAGTTGTTTTTAGAAAATTGGTGTGCTTAGTTATTTGTGAAAAATCTGGGGATATTTTGTTTGAAGCTAAGAGATGTAATAATGTGTATGGATTGACTCTTGAAGATTTAAAAGATCAAAATGTAACATGCTTTACCTCTCTTGAATCTGAAAAATGGCTATGGCATAAGAAATTAGGTCATGCAAGCATGTACCAAATTTCTAAACTTGTTAAGAAAAACTTGGTAACAGGAATTCCAAATATTAAATTTGATAAGGATATTACTTGTGATGCTTATCAATTAGGCAAACAAGTAAAAACCTCTTTTAAACCAAAAGATGGAATTTCTACCAAGAGGCCATTAGAAATGTTTTTGGTCCAACAAGAATACAAAGTTTAGGAGGTAAACATTATGGATTGGTAGTGGTGGATGATTACTCTAGATTTAGTTGGGTACTTTTTCTTGCTCATAAGAACGATGCTTTCCATGCTTTCTCAACCCTTTGTAAAAGAATTCAAAATGAAAAAGATTTGAAAATTGCCCATTTAAGAAGTGATCATGGAAAGGAATTTAAAAATCAAGACTTTGAAAAATTCTGTGATGATTTTGGAATTGCTCACAATGTTTCATGCCCTAGAACACCTCAATAAAATGGGGTGGTTGAAAGAAGGAATAGAAGCCTTCAAGAGATGACTAGGGCTATGCTATGTGAAAATGAGATTCCAAAATTTCTATGGGCTGAAGCTGTAAATATAGCTTGTTACATTTTGAATAGGACCATTATTAGAAAAGGGTTAAAGAAAACTCCTTATGAGCTATGGAAAGGAACCCCTCCTAATCTTAAGTATTTCCATGTTTTTGGATGCAAATGCTTTGTACTTAACAATAAAGAAATCTTGATAAATTTGATCCAAAATCCTATGAGGGGATGTTTGTTGGATACTCCACCACTAGCAAGGCTTATAGAATTTACCTCAAAGAACATAGAACAATAGAGGAATCCATACAAGTTTCTTTTTGTGATACTAACTCAATTCCCAGTGTTGTGATAGAAAATGATACAGATTGTGAAAATGCTGTCAACATGGAAATCAGTAAAGAAAATCCCAAGTCTGTCCAAAATGACGAATCTGTCCGTCCAATTTTTCTCATTAGGATGGAGGAGACATTTCTGTTTTGTCTCCTGAGCCAGCAAGAGAATCTGGAACAGAACAACCAATTGAAACTCATCAAATCTCAACATCACTCCGAAAGCCAAGAGAATGGAAGTCCATGAGGGGTTATCCTCATGACTTTATCATTGGTGATCCCTCTCATGGTGTAACAACAAGATCCTCAACCAAAAGGCAAACCGAACCAATAAATCTCACTTTCTTGTCACAAATAGAGCCTAATAATGTGAAGCAAGCTCTTGAAGATCCCTCTTGGGTCAAAGCCATGCAAGAAGAGCTTGCTCAATTTGACAAGAATGAGGTTTGGACACTAGTACCTCATCCGGATGGTAAGAAGGTAATGGGTACTAAGTGGGTTTTCAAAAATAAGTTAGATGAGGATGGAAAAGTTGTTCGTAACAAGGCTAGATTAGTGGCCCAAGGTTACGATTAAGAAAAGGATATAGATTTTGATGAGTCTTTTGCTCCGGTAGTAAGAATGGAAGCAATTAGGTTGCTTATTGCCTATGCTGCCCATAAGGGTTTTAAAATGTTTCAAATGGATGTCAAATGTGCTTTCCTTAATTGTTTTATTGATAGAGAAGTATTTGTGGCACAACCTCCCGGTTTTGAAGATAAAGAATTTCTAAACCATATTTTCAAACTCTCAAAGGCTCTTTATGGTCTTAGGCAAGCTCCAAGAGCTTGGTATGAAAGGCTTAGTGCCTTCTTGTTGGAAAATCAATTTCAAAGGGTACCACCGATACTACTTTATTTATTAAAGCATCTAATGATGATATCCTCCTAGTTCAAGTTTATGTGGATGATATAGTGTTTGGATCGGCCAATGAATCCTTGTGTGAAGAGTTTGGAAAACTCATGACTAATGAGTTTGAAATGAGTTTAATGGGAGAGCTAACATTCTTTCTTGGCCTCCAAATTAAACAAACTCCTAGTAGTACCTTTATTCACCAAGGAAAGTATGCTAAAGAATTAATCAAGAAATTTGGCCTAGAAAATTTCAAACCAATGGGAACACCAATACATCCAAACACTAAACTTGAAAAGGATTATGATGGCAAAGATGTAGATGAAACAAGGTATAGAGGAATGATAGGTTCACTCATGTATCTTACTTCCTCTAGACCGGACATTGTTCAAAGTGTGGGTGTATATTCAAGATTTCAATCTCACCCAAAAGAATCCCATCTTTCGGCCGTTAAACGCATCATTAGATACATTAAGGGAACTAGTAATTATGGCTTATGGTATCCAAAATCTGATGATTTTTGTGCAGTAGGGTTTTGTGATGCAGATTATGCGGGAGATCGGGTGGATAGAAGGAGCACATCCGGCATGTGTTGCTTCCTTAGAAGCTCACTCAACATGTGATCAAGCAAGAAACAAGCAACAGTAGCTCTATCCACAGTCGAAGCTGAATACATTTCTGCATCTGCATGTTGTTCACAATTAATTTGGTTAAAAACTCAATTGGAGGATTACAAATTAAAAATCAATAGTATACCCTTGTTTTGTGACAACATGAGTGCTATAAACATTTCAAAAAATTCTATTTTGCACTCAAGAACCAAGCACATTGAGATCAAATATCATTTTATTAGAGAACATATGCAAAAGGGTACTATTGATATTCAATTTGTAAAATCCGAAGAACAACTTGCGGATATTTTCACTAAGCCCTTGTGTGAAGACAGATTCTGTTCCTTGAGAAATAGTTTGGGAATGATAGAATTAAGTTATGTTGATAATTAGTGAAATTTTTTGACTCTGTTTGATTTTGTCTCGTAGGAAGGAAGGAGACATTTTTTATGACGTGAGGAATGGGCCATGATTCAGGGGGAGACTGAACTGATATTAATTATCTTGGGCCCACCAAATTTATTTGACCTTACTCTGACCCGTTTTGAATCTCTCATTGTGTTAATCATACTTTTGAAAGTTGTCATATCAAATCTTGTAGGAAGGGGTTGTTGTCAAATCAAATCTTTATCCTTCCCTCATCCCTTGATTCTAGGAGCTAACCCTTCAAGTTTTAATTTTAAAATCTTTTCTTGGTTAATAACCGCACCCCTTAATGGGTAATAAATACCTCACTTCTCTCTCCAATCAGTATTTAATGCTTCCCTAACCTCCCACATCTCTCCACTCACTTCGGCCCCTCTCTTCATCTTCCATCTTCCTTCTCCATTTTCATAACATGAAAAAGAAAGTTGCTCCAAGGAAGAGTAGCCGAACCCCTCTACCAAGACATCCTCCATCTTCAACTCCTCAAACCCATACACACATTCATATTCATTCTACCTCTTCTTCATCCCCCTCACCCTCCTCTAAACAAACAAACACTATGAGAAGAAAGGTGATAGCAAAGAAAACCTCATACAGAAGAAAGCTGGGAAAAGAGAAAGATCCAATCGAAGAAGAAGAAAAGGAGTCTCACACATCCATACCTCATTCATCTCCAGAGAAAGCAACCCCACACACTGCTGCCCGAAGCTCCCAGAAGACCAAAGGTTACGTGCTACGTAACACAAAAGAACCACCAAATCTGGAATTCCTGGACTTCAAGAACAAATACAACAAAAATCATTCACATTTTGATCCAGGAAGATTTAATTCTTGTGCGTCTTATGAGTTTCACAAAGAGGTGTTGAAGAAACGTCACTTGTGTGCTTCATACATAGTGAACCTGGACTCTCTTGCTGCTAAAGGAATCAACTTCATCACTCTTTTTGAGAATATGAAGTGGTCTCCCTTGTTCAAAATTCAAAAACCTGTATACCTTGCCTTGGTCCGAGAATTTTATGCAAACATGATGCTGGTGCAATTCATTCCTATGTGAAGAAGGTTTACATGACTCTGAGCATAGAAACAATAAGCGCTGCCCTAGGTTATGTTGATGAAGGTCCGACAGCTTATATGTCAGAAAAATGGGATTCTTATGTTGGAGTTACATATCAGATTGCTCTGCAACAAATCTGTGAAAATCTGTCTGGGCTGGATGGCACGGTTCCAACTCACAAGGCCCTTGGTCCAGAAAGAGCATTGCTGCACAGAATTATTACTCACATTCTGACTCCACAGACTGGCTCACACAATAGAGTAACCATTTCTGATTCCTTTGTGCTTTTTGCCATTATTACTTCATCTCCTATTTCCTTTGCATATCTCATGATAAGGCATATGTGGGAATGTGTTAGGAGCACCAAAAAGGCTAACCTTCCCTATGGCATATTTCTTACCTACATATTTGAATACTTCAATATTGATCTAACTAATGAAGATGTAGAGAATAAAGTTTCATCAATTAAGGGAGGAGGAGTTTCAGGTACTATGAAAGGCACCAAAGGCAAACGGTCAATGCCCTCTGACAGTGATCTTGAGAGCCGCCCAGCCGAACCATCCAAGGTGACAGAATCGATTAAGGAAGTCCTCACTGAATTTTCTAACATGTCCAAACTGATGGTGGAATCCTACAAGACCGCTCGTAAGCAAGCATACAAAAATGAAAAAGCTTGGACAAAGTGCCAAGAAAGAGTTGGTCTGATACTTCAGAATTTTGAAGAGGAGATGGGGCTGTCGATAAGGATGATAAATCTGGATCTGAGTACAACCTTTCTGATGATTAACTTACTTGTTTCTTGTTGAATTTTGGTTTTGTTTGGTTTATTTTGGTACTTTGTAGGCTGTTTGGATACTCTAGACCTCTGATATTTTGTTAAACACTGGATATTTTGGCTTTGGTTATATCTATGTGTGTTGCATTGTCACTTTTTGCAGGTTCCCCTTTGATGACAAAAGGGGGAGGAAAGCTGAAAAATTGAAAGAAAAGAAACAGGGACTGAAATCTCTTGTGATTCATGATCATCCCTGTTCCAATGATTATGATCTGTTTTGTTGAAATAGTTGCTGTATTTGGAACTTGGTTATTTTTGACATGTTCTGCTGTGTTGATGCCTCATGCTCTGTTTTGTTGAAATGTTTGTTGAATTTGGGATTTAATTGTGATTTGAATTTAGTTGTGATTTGATAATCTCTTTAAGCTTTGATACATTGATATATTCCTTATGCTCTGATATGATTCTGTTTAAGTTGAAAATGTTTTTCTTACTATAAACTGATAATTTTTGCTCTGATATGATGGCTGAAAAATGTTGTTCATATAATCAAATTATTTGGGAATTATCAACTGCTTTTCATGTACTCTGTACTCAAAGTATTTTTTTATTGTTATTGAGCAAAAAATTATTTATATGATAACAAGTCAAGCTGTGTGTATCATGTTGTTTCTGCTCATAAATTAAGTCATTCAACATCTCAAAATTTCATATATTGGATAACATAGTTGCCTTAAGCTTGATTTCAAAAGTTACAGGAAAAGCTTCCCTTGGTAAAATGGCATATATTAAGGGGGAGCCATGTAACAATTGGAAAGGTGAAGGAATCCCAATATTCAAAGGGAGTACTCTAATCTTTGATCTCTTTCCATTTCAATTTTTAATAATGTTTGTCATCAAGGGGGAGATTGATGAGTTTGGAAAACTCCAAATTAAAATTAGTGATGATCAAACATTATTAATAGAATTAATTGTAAAATTATTAATTTGAGCTTTAATTCCAATTTGCTAATTAATAATTTTGATTACCTGCAAATTATGTCTTGGGCCAAAAAGAAAAAAAAAATATAACAAGCCCAATGGAATATAATTTTTAGCATTGATGCAAAAGTATTTTATGATGGCTGAAATAATGTTTTGTTAATTGAGCCAGAATCTAGACAACCAAGCCCAATACAATCAGCCTTGTTCAAGAAAATGTTTAAGTTATATGGCTGAATTGTTAGTGTGAAAGTTGGGCCAAATTCAATTATTATTAGCCCAAATCTATTTTGAAGAAAAGACCCACTAAGCTTGGTTCAAATTAGAAAAATGAGAAAGAGGGAACCATGCATGCTTCCACGGATCCCATTCCCTTCTTTTGGTAGATTTCAAAGTTATTAAACTTGCTTTAATTGCATTGGAACCATGAGAGAGAAAATAGCAATTGATTTGATTGCTATCATCAGTGCTACACGCTACTCCGCAAAGGAAAGTGGGAAACTTAATTCATTTTATCAATTTCATTGATTATTGTTCAAATTTCTCTCTCTTCTCTCTCTTCTCTCCTCTAGCTTCGGTCACTTCACAGCAACTATGGAAGAAATTTTAAGCTATCAAAAGAAGGTGGAAGAAGCTAGTGTCATGGCCATTGTGATGATGACGGTAAGAAAAAGAAAATCTGTGGTATGGCGTGGCTAAGATTTTTACCACAAAAGGTAAGATGTGGTGAAGTAATCTCAAGCCTTCCATAACCAAAAATAGAAGAAGATCAATTCGGTTAGAGGAAGAAGATCCTTGGAGGTATGGCTTGTCTCTGCTTTTACTCAACCACTACAGGAGGTAGCCACTGTAGCTACGTGGTGGATGAGGCAGAAGTTGGAGCAGATGAAGCTGTCATCATCAAGAACTCATCAAGCGCTAGGAATCCTTCTTGGAGTGCAAGTCAAGATGGAAGGCTCGGATTGATAAAGCTTGGTGCAAAGGGAAGACACAGAGGTAATTGCATGTTGGGTTTTACATTCGGTCTCCTCTCCTCTCTCTCTCTCTCTGGCCGAACCGGTTTTTGTTTGAAGAAGAAGAAGTTTAGCTTGGTTCAACAGTTTCAATCGTGGAGGCTTCCTCTTCTATAAATAAGGGAGAACAGCCAGGGCTTGAAGCAAGGAGTGAGAGTGCAAGGCACAGAGTTCTCATAGCTACCTAAGCTAACAGAAGTTCTTCTCCTTCAATGTTCTTCATTTTGTATTTTTCTGTTTAATTTTGTCTGTCTTGAGTCTCATGAAAAAAAGGCAAACAGTGAGGTTTGTAAGAAAAAGCCATAGAGCGGAAAAAGGCAGAGAGTGCAAAATTAAAAGAAAAAATCCATAGATGTCCTTAGAGGTTATTTGTACATCTGTGTTGTGTTTCATGATTCTATGGGAATCCTCTTGTAAGTTAGGTTAGTACTTAGCAGTTGAAAGCTTGGTTGTGACCAAATCAAGTTCATGATTGGGGTTTAGATTTTGGACTTGTCCCGGATAGGAAGGGTAGTTCCTAAGGAGAATTGGTGTATGTAATCATGAAGATTATAGTGAAATTCCATCATTATTGTGATGGAGACTGGATGTAGGCTGCATTGCACTTGGCAGCTGAACCAGGATTTTTCGTGGTGTGGTTCTCTCTCTTTCTTCTACTTCATTTCTGTTTCTGCTGCATAGGAGATAAATCTGAAAAATATCTCATGCCGGGTTACGAGATAAAAAGAAAAAATCTCGTGGCTGGGTACGAGACAAAAATAAAAAAGTCTCGAGAAGTTGTTTCCAAAACCAGCAAGTTTTAAGAAGCAGAAAAAAAATGGGCTAAGATTTAACCCCCCTTCTCTTAGCCACTGAAAATCATCATAATTTTATTTAATTTAAATAAAATAGACCTTTATTAGTGTAGTCATTATTTATTTTAGAAGACATTTTCATTTGTATTGTATTATATAGACGTTTAAATTAATTATTTTACTAAATACTTTCATTATTCAAGTAAACTTTTTTATGTAAATAAATTTATAACTTAAAGATTTGTAGTTATTTGCTTAAATAGTTTACTTATAATTCAAATTAATTCATGATTTAGTATTTTTATTGTTTACCAGAGGCCTCGCCTACTGCTTCCAAGGAGAGTGAGTCACATACTCCCACCACCGAACGTCATTGTCCCGTACTTGAAGGAAGCCAGGTTTGGTGATGCGTTGCCACTCAGGGATTTTGTGTTCGACAACTCCCTGATCACGACATTCGTTGAGCGTTGGCGCTCAGAGACCTGCACCTTCCACCTGTCGTGGGTGAGTGCATGATCACCTTACAGGACGTCGCATACCACCTCAGATTGCGTGCTAATGGAGATCCCGTGGGTGGTTGCTTTTGTGACTTTCACACATGGTATGGAACTGGGGACTGGGGCTGGGAGTTGGTTGAAAAGCTACTCGGTGTCAAGCCTCCTGTAGTCCAGCAGCAAGGAGCATGTCTGACAGATGCCGCCCAGTACTGATGACCCAACCATTCTCCGACAGTATGCGAGGTGCTACATACTATTGACGATAGGGGGTTACTTGATGATTGATAAGTCCAATAATGAGGTTCGTCTCCAGTGGCTCCCACTACTTGACGATTTTAAGAGGTGCCGAAGTTTGTCTTGAGGATTTGCAGTGCTAGCATGGACGTACCATTCCTTATGTTCTGCGGCCCACCGCTCTACCACAGACATCGCTAGGTGCACTCCTCTACTGGTATCTTGGATATACCAGAGGTTCCCTAAGTAGTGTCCACCTGAGCGACAGAGTCACATGTTCCCTATGGCTGGGAGGTAACTATTTAGTTTGGTTTTACTATTCTTCATTTTTCGCATAACATTATTAAGACAGATTGACTGAATGGTGGTTAATGTTACAAGTGTCCACAGGTTGATCGGCATGACACAGCAGAACAGGGACCAGTACGAGCATAGGGTCTGCCGATGGTATTAGGAGTTGGATCAGTTACTCTGGGATGAGGTAAGCCATTTACCCTTTTATTTGGTTCAGTTGCATAGATTAGTCAACCTTTTATAGCAACTATCATTGACATCTCTTTCGATGCGTCCATTATAGTTCACGTGGATACTGTACGACGACCCTGCACTGCAGGATATGTGCCCCCTATGGCTGAATGAGGAGGTAGAGTGGGGACATGGATGTCTGTTGTCCCCCTCGTATGCTTCAATATAGTGGAATTCTACCATCCCAATTGTGTGAAGTGTTAGTTCAATGGCGAGAAGGAACCCGGTCAACGTTGACAAGTTCCTGACTACGACGGGCCGTGGTGAGGACGTCTGGTTGCCGACCAAGCTTTGTGGGTGGTACAACCGGTGGAGGACTCGGTTTGGGGAGGGACACCACATACCCATTCAGCCGTGCTTTGACTATCGGCCGACGCGGTACTATTGGCCTACTGGGATTGGTATAGAGTAGCTTGCCATGTCAAACACTTGTCGAGGTAGGACGTACTAGATTACCCCAGGCTGGTCGATTTTACCGGGAGACGTGCAACCTACTGCCAGCAAGTTGAGGGACGTCCTAGACCTTCACTGGGACGTCCTTGACCGTCGTAGGCAGCCAGGGAGGTTCGACCGAACACCAGGAGGCCTACCAGCCGAGAGAGGGGTGTTAGAAAGCACGAAGGTGCTGCACGACGCCGCAAGGATAGGGTCATGCTCCACAGAGAGCACTTGGACGTGGAGTCCGAGGAGGAGGAGGAGTATCACCAACTGGAAGAGCACGGTGATATCCCAAAGGACCAGGGTGACTCGCTGCCTTCTCCACCACATCCGCCATCCGGGTCAGGCTTATAGGTAATTGTACATTTTTTGTTATTTTAAAAGTATTGTTATTATTGAAGAGTAACTAATATTTGTGATAGTCTAAAATTGAAAAAATAAAAAATATAGAGAAAAAGACAAATCCGTCCCTGACCTTTTTTTAGAAGACATTTTCGTCCCTGATGATTGCAAAATACAATGATGTCCCTGATCTTTCAAAATTTTGGACAAATCTATCCCCCCGTTAATCTCAGCCCGTTAGCCCCGTCGGAAAGTGCTGAGTTGGCTGCCGTGGCTCTGACGTCGATGTAACGGGGGGACACGTTGGCATGAATTTCTGGAAATAAGACAGATTAGTCCCCAGCCCCCTTAAACGACGCCGTTTCTCCCCCACCCCCAATCTTTCAAAATCTTGAACCCTATTTCCTCGTCTGCACAGAAAGGGAGAAAGTGGTGAACGAAGAAAGGGAGCATGGCATCGGATGGGGTATCATCTTGCTCCCGAAGGAGTGGAGGTGTAGTAAGGGAAGAGCAATTCGCCGAAGGTTCTGGTCATAAGGGGAAGGATGGCAAAGATGTCGTGGCACCGAAGTGCTTCTGTGGAGAACACGCCATCATGTTCATGTCGAATACCAGCAGCAACCCTAACAGATTATTTCTCGGATGTCCGTTTTATAAGGTATGTATAACTGTTTGGGAATCTGTTAGTGTTAGGGTTTTGGGTAACCCAGGTTTTCATGGTAATATATGTGGAATGAATTTGTGCAGGTGAGACAACCCCATTGCAAGTTTATTTTGTGGTTAGATGAGCACATTGGAAGGCTTGGGTTGAGTGATTCAAGGTTCCAGGCAGAGAAGGAATTAGGTGACGTTGAAGAGCATGAATGGGAGCATGAATGGAAGCATGGCATGGAAAAGAAGATCAATTGTTTAGAGAAGAGGATTGTAGGTTTAGAGTCCAAAAAAAATCCAATTAGATGGTGTATGTATGTGATTATAATTGTCCTGATTGCTGGTATTTTATGTTTGTAAGAACTGATTGATGGTTCAATATGATAAATTTTGTTACATGTTGCCTGGAAAAAATTGAACATATTCTTTCTAGAAATGTTTGAATTTTGTATCCTGTATATTGCAATGTAATGCAGAAAATGAAAGCTGGCTATATCACAGGTAATCAAACCCTGAGTAACTGGCATTAAACCTTTGAACCCAAACATTGTTCATTGTAACTGACAACCCAAAAAAAAAAGGACGACTACTTGGCTAGTAATGTCTGCACATGTATGGCATGCTACCAATGACAAGTTTTTCCTTAACCACAAACAGGTTACCAAAAAAACAGGCTAATACCCAAAAAAAAGATAGTTATATCTGGGAAATACAAAAAATGTTTACAGCAGGACACATTTGCCACAAAATAACATAAGACATGAGTTGCTTCATTCGTTGGACTCCTTCGACGCTGAGACAGTTGGTTTAGATGCTTGTGGGGGTGGGGCCTGCTGAGGCTGTGCAGCTACCTGCGTGCTAGATGGTGCTTGGTGAACTGGTTCTTGGTGCTGTGTGCTACAAGGTGGTGGCCCTTGAGCAAGTGGAGCAGGTGGCCTGAAAATCTTCTGTTTTGATCTGAACTTTGACGGTTTAGGGCGACCTGTGCTGGTGACCATGGATGGAGCATTTCCTGGGGGCCTAAAGGGCTGGTTTAAACTTGGGGCGGGTGGCCTGGCACTGGATCCCGTTGGGGTAGGTGGTCCTAATACAATTGTTGATCTTGTAACTCTTGTTGGAGCAGGGGCAACGTTCATCGCAGCTGAACCAGCTCCGCTCGGAACCTGCCATATATGACGCCAACATAATCAAGCAGTAAATACTCAGAAAATATACTAAACAGGAAATAATGACAAACAATTAGACAGTTACAGTAGGTTCTTGCTGCTGGGGTGTTGAGCTGCTTGATTGGCTGTGTGAAGCATCCTGACAATTTAATATGAGGACATATTAGTTCCTAAGGATTCATATACTAATACAGATCCATCCTTGAAGATTCAGATACTAAGACATACAAATCTCTGAGGTTTAAAGTACTAAGACATTTTAAAGCCTGAACTACTTGCATTAGGGACAGAATAGTTGCTAGATCTTATAAGCAAATATACCATTATTAAGCAACTGATTTTACCTCTGGTGGTGGAGCAGACTGTGACAAAGGAAGACAGACAAGTGCTTGGGATGTGCTCTCTTTCTTCTTCTTAGGCCTTTTGGTCTTCGGTTTCCAATTCGGGTTCGATGGTGCTCCTTTGCAAGTTTTGTAATTATGGCCCTTCTCACCACACTTGCTGCAAGACACAGAGAACGACTTCTTCAGCTTACCCCCTTGCATCAATGGCTCTGCAGGGTCTTTCTGCCAATTGTGCACCTTTGGGCGCCCAATCCCTCTTTTGATGATGGGTGGGTCTGGCTGTGTGAATTCAGTTCTGGCCTAGAACTCTGAACTTGGCACTGGTTGAATACAGTGTGCATAAGTCCTCCTGATGGACTCCATACACAGCCAAGGGTGCACGTAGTCTTGTGGCTGGTCCCGTCTCTTTCTAATGGCAGCAAGTGCATGTATGCAAGGCATGCCTGAGGTGACAAGGGAAACAGTTTTAAAGATGTGCAAAATAACAAAACAATCCAGGAATCATTCTGACTACAGAGAGAAAGAGGTTACCAGTAAGTTGCCATTTGTTGCAGGAGCAAGTGTATTTAATTAGATCTACATCAACCTTGCTTGCCTTCCGGCTCACCTCAAACATTTTCCTCTCGTTGTCACCAACCCATTCAGCCATCCACTTAGTACTAAGATTGACTAACCTCTCCATCCTCTTCTGCTGTACTGGTACTAGCTTTCCAGTGTGGTTATCCAGGATCCGTTTGTGATTCACCATCCTCCTCATCAGATAACATCTGATTTCTTCACACATGGTGAGGATGGGCTTCGTACGGTAAGTAACTATTTTTGCATTGAAAATCTCACACATATTATTTGTGAGGTTATCAACCTTTGCCGCATGAGAGAAATATGCCTTAACCCAACTTTCTGGTGGAAACCTGCTGAGATATTCCCAAGCCCCATGGTTAACTTGCTTCAGTTTGTCCATACATTCCTTGAATTCTGCAATGGTTGTGCATCTAGCACACTCCCACACAACCTCCCTAATGTACAAGTCTTTGAAGCGATTGATGAAATTCTTCCACATATGCATCACACAATTGCGTAGCTTTGCATGTGGCATAACCTCCTTTAGCGCAGGCAGTAAACCCTGCACCATAAAAAGGACATTAAGGAATGTTATGTGAAATTAAAACCTTCATATCTGAAACTAAACTAATTGACTAATCATAATTAAATCTTACTTTTTGTTGGTCTGATATGAAGGTCCACCCATGGCTGGCACTGTCACCAATGTCTTCCTGGAGATTATTCAGGAACCATTTCCAAGCATCTTTGGTCTCACCCCTAACAACTCCATATGCAACAACGTAGAACTGATTGTTGGCATCTTGGGAAACTGCTGCTAGAAGCCAACCCATATAGTAGGTTTTCAAAAAATAGCCATCTAGGTGCAACAAAGGTCTGCACCCATCCTTGAACCCTTTCTTACAAGCATCCAAGCATATGTATAGTTTATCAAATACGGGAGGTGATTCTGGAACTGGCATAAGCTCCAACCTGGCCGTCGAACCTGGATTGCTTATCAGAATCTACTCACAGTAGTCTCTGCTCCGTTTGTATTGGTCCCTCTCATTGCCCATGATCTTCTCCCTGGCCTCAACTACTGCTCTGTACATCATCTTAGGGTGGGGACATAATGAAAAATCCTCTCTTAGAAAGTCAGTTGCCTCCTTCGTGTTCATGTGGGGTTGGGTTGCCATCCTGTTTTCAATCTTCTTGCTAAGCCAATGCTGGTCAGCTGCATTGCTCCCTAAATCCCTTGCACAAGTATGTTCTTGCACATATGTCTTTACTTGATAACACTACAAGGTTTTGTTATAGGACAAATGAACCAGGAATGGACACTCCTCATCCTTGCAACCCACCCTTACCCTCTCCTTGTCATTCTTTATCCACTTCAGCTCCCTCCCTTCAGCTATGAAGGAATCCTTCACCACCTCCTTAAACCTTTCAACAGTAGCAAATCTGGTTCCCAACTCAAATCTCCCCTCACCGTGAGCATAGCCATCGTCGAATTCAGGAAATCTCCTGCTGCTACCTTCATCATCAGATGAAATGGGTGTATGCAACTCCTCGAATTCATACTCAAATACGATTTCTTCCATTTCTGATGGCAACTCACTAATGTAGAAACCCCTACCCCTGCATTGTTCGGCTCCACACCAGGATTACCACCACCTCCTCCTTCATCATTCGGACGAGCAGCCCCCTGACCACCAGTATTAACCCCTGAACTATTTTCTCCCCTAACATTCACCCTGGCCCGTTTCTGAACCCTCCTTTGTTCAACCTTAGCTTTTCCCTTTGACCCTTGCCTCCTTGCAGCTGGCTTCTTCGGGGTGACTATCTTTTTCTACCATGTGTTGATCTTTTTCTCTTGCAACTGGCTTCTTTTTCACTCTCAGAACTAGAGGTCTCCACTTCAGCTGGTGGAGGTTTGTTAAGCACATCCTCCGTGCTTTCGTACCCGTCATCTGATGAAGAGGATGTCTTCAGTTCCTCTAATATCTCATCCACATCCACCTCCACATCCGCTGCCCCATCAGCATCCCTTCCAGCATCTTCAACAACCTCAGGGACATCTACTCCATGATCAAAGTATATATGAAACTCAGCAGAGTTTTGGTTCTTCGATATGTTTTCTCGCATTGCATTTATTCCAGCATCCCCAGTTAACTTGTTCAAACCCGACTCAATGTCGCTACTTGTGGGATCATACCAGTATACTTCCCTGTATGACTGGTATCCCAAACCCTTGAACAACGTAACAAGGTCCCCAAAGTTCACAAAGTCCAGGTCCATCTCAGGGAATCTCTCTTCCTTCCCATTTTCATAAACCAGGGCTCCATCAATCCCTCTGACAAACTTTCCTCCATGGTGAAAAACCGGCACCACAAAAACGTCAACCATCTGAAATTAACCAATGATCAACAAGGTCTCAGTCCATAAACAGTTACCAAAATTTTGAACGAAACCCCTTTGCCCGAACAAGTTCCCCCCTACTGATCATACACACAACGTTTTCAAAAGAAATAAACCACTACATTATACCCCTGTTTCCCACGCTCTCAACATGCACACACACTGCATTCACCCTTCCTTCCCACACAATAACTAAAACTTAAACGAAAAGGATCACGATCTTACCTTCTAAGGAAGACAGCAAGTACGCCCTCAACGAAATCCTCCTTGTTGGCCTCCCACAGCAACTCCACAACGGACCGATTGCTCTTCCACGTAGTGCAATTTTTGGAGGGAGAAACAGGGGAGGGGGACTTTGATCGTTACTCTTCTAGGGTTTTCAGTAATTCAGACGAGAAAGCATGGGTGTTATGGGTATTACATATGGGGATTAAACTGTGTTTGGAGGGGCGGGGGAGAAACGGCATCGTTTAAGGGGGCTGGGGACTAATCTGTCTTATTTCCAGAAAGTCATGCCAACGTGTCCCCCCGTTACATCCACGTCAGAGCCACGGCAGCCAACTCAGCACTTTCCGACGGGGCTAACGGGCTGAGATTAACGGGGGATAGATTTGTCCAAAATTTTGAAGGGTCAGGGACATCATTGTATTTTGCAATCATCAGGGACAAAAATGTCTTCTAAAAAAAAGGTCGGGACGGATTTGTCATTTTCTCAAAAATATAAGATATTAATATAAGGTGTTTGCATCGATACAATGGTAAATTTATACGTACCGATACGTTTAAAATATGAACAAATAACAAGCCATGTAAAATTTATTTTCCACATCAGATTTTTTAAAAAAAATATATATCATATCACTAATTTTACTAAAATACTCTTATAATTTAATAAAAATAAAAAATATTTTTTATTTAATTTTTTAAAAGACTTAAATATCTTTTTTGATATATTAGACAAAAATTATTCTTTTAAATTAATCAAAATATTTAATTTTATTATTTTAAAATTTAAATAATCTAAAAAACAAAAACAAAAACACATCTAACAAAATTATTTATCTTCATAAACCCTAATCAATCATTGATACCAAAAATATTACACAAATCTAAAAAATACTAAAAAAATCACTTTATTGATTTATTCTTTGTTTTGCTAAATTCCTCACCCGACCTTCGTATCTCCTCAGTGTTTGTATCTCCCTCTCTTTCTCTTCAATCTCGTCTCTTCTCCCTCGGAAAGAAGACAAAGAGGCTTCCTCCACCACGCCCTACCAAGGTCACCGCAGCTTTCGCGCGTGCCTCACCTAGCCGAGAAGAACGTCGTCGCGTCAGAGAGCGTCGCCATCTTGTGCGCTCCAGAGAGCGTCGCCGTCTTCTTGGTTCCAGAGAGCGTCGCCGTCTTCCTCGTTCTTCATCACCGTCGTCAGCCTCTCCGATCCGGTAACTTCCTCCCTGCACTATCCATTCCTTCTATGCAAATAGTGTTAAGACGTTTACCTGTTGGGAGAAAGCATAAGCGAGTACTCTTTCTCTTCTGGTTGATGCCTCCATTCTGTTCTGCATTAGCATTTTTTATACATAGCTACTCACAGTGCTATCATCCCATTCTTCCTGAAAATCTCATGAACTATGCTAGTTAACAGAATTCGATCGATGGCGAATTATAGCTAAATTGATAAGCTTAGCACCTTCAATCACTCTTTTAACACTTTTTTATTTATGCAAGAATAAGATGAGCTTTGGTGAATTATTTTAAGCTTAATCTGAATTCAAGTCTTTGAATTTATGTAAATCATACTTGGATGTCAATGATGTAAAGTAAATTCAAACAAGCAAACAAAGCTAGAATACCTTTGTGCCTCGATTATTGGAAGTCTCACAGCAATTAATTCACAGAACAGTTCAATGATCTCCTGGGCAGCCATCATGTTCTCCTCTCTGATAATATGCTCCACCTGCATCAATAGCCCTTCCAAGAGAAGGTTTTAGTATGTTAACAGCATCAATAGCCCTTTCAGCTGCTCCAGCTCCAATTAGAGTGTGCATTTCATCGATAAAAAGTATTATCTCATCACTTTGTTTAATTTCCTCCATCAGTTTCTTCAACCTCTCCTCAAACGCACCACAATATTCAGTTCCAGCAACAAGCAGACCCATATCTGTATTTGTGGATACACTAGAAATCCTACTGCATAGGATAAATTAACTCCCTAAAAGCAACTCATATATAAAAAAAACTACTATTTACTGATATGTATGGTTCTGAATTTACTGATTATAATGAAATCAATCCTAATACCAAAATGGCATAATAACAAGCACCACTAGAAGAAAAATCATAAAGGATCATAAAACCCAAAAGTAATAATGATGGCCAAGAAAATCCACCTTTGAGAATAATAATAATTATATCTCTAGTCAAATCGAAACATTAAGTAATCCGGCAAAACAAAAAAGAATGCAAACGTGAACAAAATATGGTGCGTATGTCACTAGAAGGTTTAAGTAATCAGGTTTTCTAAATATTTAGATTTCTCCTAACAATTTAAGGGCATGCAAGCTAACAGGGGTCATTATATTAAGTATTGACAATGTCAGACAAAGCAAATGAAACTTTATAGAGCGATTGGCCAGATGGCTCAATCTATCTATATAGAGAAATACAATGACTTTATCTTTCAAAAGCAAAACCATGCATAAAGAAACTATCATTATCAGATTCCAAGGAACCATTTCCAGTAAATCCACACAAGGTGAAATAACTGCTCAAAAGAAATCGTACCAGATGTATAAGCAAAGTGTATGTGACTTGTTTGTGCCAATACAGCCTTCTCCAATGGCGGTAAGGAAGCCTCAATATTTTGAACACGAACGATCAATCTATGGCTCCTAGAAGCAGTTGTCATTACTTGTTCCTGCAACCCATGAAAAACCTCTGCTGCAAAACTAAAATATGGACCTTCTATCCTTTCATTAATGAAATATGTTCTTTTTATGTTTTCCAAACCACAAACTAAAATGATGTTTAGAGAAGGCATAAAAGTGCGTTGACTATTGTAACTTTAGTGTGTAATGGCAACTATGTCCCTGCTATAACGCTATTCTCTTTTCTACATCTTTGCTTGGATCCTCTTTCCTTTGATGTTTTTATATAACTTCCTTTTGTTTTTGCCTAATTATTTTCCCTCTCCCTATATTCAGACATGCAACAAGCTTACAACAAAAATAATATTTACGGCCAAATCACAATTTTTTGGAATTCATGATATATTCTGCTATATATGCTCTGAAATATTTTATCATATGAATAGTATTTTTCTATATTATTTTTTTGTTACGTTGTTTTCCTTACTTTGTTAACATAATTTACCACAACAACAAATGAAGTGAATGATTATTAGTGAGCTTACTGATTTTTAGAGCTCCAACCAGAGTAACCGGCAAATTGTGTTAACACATGTCTTCATGTTCTAACCTTGTCACTTTTTTGTTTGAATCTTTGTTCATGTTTCATGAAAGCTTCTCCGAAAGTGCTTGACATCAGAAGGCTCCACACCGTAGAACACCGCTTCGACGTATTGCCCCAACTTATGCTTCATTCAAGGATCTTCTGGAACTCGTTTAAGCACCAAGTGGAGGAAGCGTAGTTTGGTGAGAGAACAATGATTGCAAACATGGAGTCTTCAATTGCTGTGAGAAATTCATGTGAAATAACGTCACCTTTGCGAAGGTTGGTCTCATCAATGAAGGTAGTGATTCCCTTCATTGTGAGTGCGCATAGAGATGGCTAGTGAATCCATTGCGAGGGTCTTCACCCTGAAGCTGTGATGAACACATCATACTTGCATGATCTTGAAGAAGTAGAAGCCATGTATACAGAGAAGACGATTACGAGCAAAGAAGAAAGATAACTGGGTTTGTGTTAGAGTGAATAGTATAGTAAAAGCAGCTAGACGGAGAGAAAAGCTTCTATAATACAAAACTGGAAACTGGAATTTAATGTAATATTAGAAGAAGCAAGACCGAGAGATGCCGAACTTAAAAAGTTTATATAATGTTGGGTTGAGATTGACTTATATTCTGTTTCATTCTCACTCTGAAAAAGTGAAAATACAAAACCATTTGTTTTGGCGTTTTGCCGTACAAACCACTTTCCCTTTTTGCGATAAAAAAAAATAGCCAATTATAGAGTGAGAACGAAACAGAGTCTACACTATAAATCAATCTCAACCCAACATTATATTAAATTCCAGTTTCCGATTTTCAGTTTCCATATTATAGAAGCTTTTCAAGTTCGGAATCTCTCTGTCTCTCATCTTCCGATATTACATTACATTCCAGTTCCAGTTTTCAGTTTCCAGTATTATAGAAGCTTTTCTCTCGCTCGCTGCTTCTACTATCCTATTCACTTTCCGCATTATAGAAGTTTTTCTCTCGCTCGCTGCTTCTACTATCCTATTCACTTTCCGTATTACTCTAACACAAACCCAGTTTACTCGTAATCCTCTTCTCTATATACATGGCTTCCACCTCTTCTACTTCTTCAAAATCATGCAAGTATGATGTGTTACTCAGGCAATGGATTTACTAGCCATCTCTATGCCGCACTCACAAGGAAGGGAATCATTACCTTCATTGATGAGACCAACCTTCGCAAAGGTGACTTTATTTCACATGAACTTCTCACAGCAATTGAAGACTCCATGTTTGCAATCATTGTTCTCTCACCAAACTACACTTCCTCCACTTGGTGCTTGGACGGACTCCAAAAGATCCTTGACTGCAAGGATAAATTGGGGCAACACGTCGAAGCAGTGTTCTACAGTGTAGAGCCTTCTAATGTCAGGCACCAGAAAAGAACCTTTGGAAAAGCTTTCATGAAACATGAACAAAGATTCGGACAAGAATATAATAAAATATTTCAGAAAGGGTAGAAAGGGAGAGGGAGGATGAGGAGATTTGTTGATATATGGTGGGTGGTGGAGACTTGTAAATGTATGAAAATGGAGGAGGGGGAGACTTGTACATATAGGGTGGGTGAGGTTCATGTGCAGGTGGCGCCGCTTGTGGAGCTGGGTGGTAGGGAGAGTTGTGGCATCCATAATAAGGACTCTGATCATCATCAGCAGCAACATTGATAGCAATTAAGCAAAATGCTAATGCATAAATGAGTGGAGGCAAATGCTTCCATGTCATTGAGGTTCCCATAACAACTAACTCTTGCGGCAGCTGCAACCTCAGCTCCAAACCTCTTACGCAGCAACCACAACAACTCTAATCACAACATAGAATAACCAAGAATCAATCTTATAGCCAAGGTTCTGAGAACCGGACCAGTCATTGAACCAATCAAGTGACTGGTTCAATGGTTCACTGGTTCGACCAGAGTCGAACCGTGGTTAAACCGGGTTAATTAAATATACAGTGAAATTATAAAAAAAATTCAATATACAAATCACAACATTGAATATAGCATTCAAAAATCCAGAGCCTCAAAACCCAGAATCCAAAATATTCTATATAGCATTCAAAATAAATAAAAAACTCAAGCAAATTTTGAATGAACATCGGATTGCAAAAGAGCCTTTTGTACTTTCTGTAACAAACAAACCACACAAACAACAATCAGCATCCACTGTACTGTTATAGGGTTTGGACCAATAATGGGCCTGAACACACTTTATCAATTGACATAGAAATTAGAAAATTATCTACCCGAGTACAAAGTATAGCAATACTATTGCACAGTAAACAAATTGAAAATTTCTGTAAAACGCAAATAAAAAATCCAAATTACAGAATGATTAACAAAAAAATTAACAAAATAAAAAAACTGAGAAGTTCACGGCAGCAGAACAAATTCCCTACGACTCAACAACTTCAAATAGTAAATCCAACAAATCAGAATCACAGAATCAGTATTATACTAACTCAGCAACTTGATGGAATCAGAAGTGACAGCGACGAAAAGGGAAGCAGAGAGAGAGAGCTCGAACAAGAGAGAGAGAGAGAGAGAGCTCGGACAGACAACTACCTATGGACCCAGCAATCCTTCGCGACGCGATGCCAGGAGCTCAATGCAGCCCTTCTTGCGACGGCCAGGAGAAGAGGAACATCGAGAAGATGGTTAAGCAGACTTTACCACTAGCGACGATGGCACCCACAGCGAGAAGAAAGGTTCGACGAAGAGTGTGAGTGATGGGTTTCGGATGATAGCTAGTGGGTGGTGGGCTGGTGGCTGTTGGAACTTCGAAGAGAAGAGAGGGAGTGAGGGGATCAAGGGACAAATTAGGGATTTTTGAGTGAAAAGGAAAAAAGGGAAAGGAGGGATTTTTGGTTTCAGCGTTTTAGCTATTTATTTTTTTTTCAGCGTTGGATTTTGGAAACCGGTGCTTTTAAAAACCCATCTGGTTCATCCGGTTTGACGGTTAATCGTTAGTTCGACCGATTTTTTATTGATTTTTTATAAGACGGTTTTGAGAATGGACTGGATCGACCAGATGACAAATTTCCGGTTAACTTGATTGAACTGACTAGTCGGATCCGGTTTTTAGAACCTTGATTATAGCAATTAAGGCCGCAAAACCTTAGCTTAAGGTAACAAAATAATGACTAAAGGACTTTTCGAAACGGAAACGCTTACCGTAACAGAGAAGAAATTACTGAGTGAAGTAGCAACAGTTCCGGTGTTGGTGTATAACAGAAAACTCGCGGTAACCATAAACCTAGCACAACAGCCTCATCAACACGCTCCGTAATAACGCACTTAACAAACAGGGAGATTTAGAAGTAAGGTTAGAGCTTATCAAGACAGAGAATTCAGAGAAGCGGCGGTTTCCGACAGCAGAGGCAGCGGTGGAGCAGCCGCAGCTCCGGTGACAACTCCTGGAGAGCAGAATGGTGACTGAGCTCCGACGGGGTGCTTACACCGAAAGCAGAGGCAACCACCAGCCATTGCGCCAACTAGGAACGGCCATGCATGGCGGTGCACAGTCCGACGACGGCTCGGCAGTGGCGAGGAGTGGTGACGGCATGAACGGCGATGAAAGTGGCTGGCTCCAGCGACGGTGACAGGTCGCGGTGAGAGTGACGATAGCGACGGCGGCTTCCCTTAGCGGCGGCAGCGGCGGATCTGGCGGCGGTTTAGATGAAGACGGCGACAGCGACACCACATGCACGTCCCCTCTCTCCTTGCGAACTCTCTCTCTCTCCTCGGCTTCAATGGTGATGACGGCGGCTCCAATGCAGACCAGCGGCGATGCCGACGGGTCGGGCTGGACGGAACAGTGGCGACGAGTCAGACACATGTCTCCTCTCCCCGCGACTGAGCTCCCTCACGCACGTTATTCCTCTCTCTTCCTTCTGCTCTTCGCGCACTCTCCCTCCTCTGTGCAACACAGCGGCGCAGCGGCAGCTGGACGTGGTGGTGGTGGCACAGCTGGCAACGACAATCTCTCTCCTCCTTTCTCTATGGATCACAGCTCCCTCTCTTCTCTCTTTCCCCTGCTTCCATTTCCCCTTTCTTTTTCTTTCTTTCTTTTTCTGATTTGTGTGTGCGTGTGTTTGTTGGACAAAAGGGGGGCTGCAGCTGCGGCTGCTGTTTGTGTTTGGGGGCTTAGGATTCAATTTGGTAAAAGTTAGGATTAGGATTTGTGTATTGTAATTGGGGATTTTGGATTAATTAGGGTTTGAAAATTCCTAAATCAATTTAGGTTATATTGTATTTATTTTGAAATCTAATTTTTTGGTGACTGAAATAAATTAAACAAAGAAAAATAAAAGAAACAAAACAAGGAACTGCTTAAATAGAGGGACAGTCCCGTTTAAGACTACTCTTAAACTCCTCCCAAGGTGAAAGAAGCTCCACATGCGAAAGTTGTAACTTCATCGCCATCTTTGCCATAGTATCTGCCACCGTGTTTGCATCTCTCATAATCAAACGAAAGTCAACACGCCAATTCCAATGCATGATATCTCTTATTTTGAGCACCAGTGGATCAATAAACCCAAAACCATCTTGAGTAACAAGATTAAATGCTTCCACACAATCCGTCTCACAGATAACATCTCGTTGACCCACATCCCAAGCTAAGAGATATCCTCTCCAAATAGCAAACAATTCTCCTTGAAGAATACTATTACTCTCAATCATTCCCAAACACCCCCTTTGCCAGCTCCCATTACAATCTCTAATAACACAAGCAAAACCAACACTATCACCCGAACCAAACGACGCGGCGACACGAGTGGCGGCTGAATAGGTCGCGGTCCCCCCTTCCTCGCGGATCTCTCTCCTCTGCTTCACCCATGGATGACGGCGATGCTAGCTCCCTTCGGCGAGGACGATGGCGCGAACAGCTGCAGCCATGGCGACGGACTTCACGGTGGTGGTTGCAGCTCGCGGCGACAGAGAAGCTCCTCCGCGACGGCGCAGCTGGCAGCAATGGAAATGAATCAGCAATGACACCCCTCTCTTTTCTGTGTCGGTGTAAGGGTGTGTGTGGATGAGCAACGGCGTGAAAGTGGGCGAGGGGAGGGCGTCTGTGAGTGTATTTGCAGGAAGACGGTGTGTGAGGAGGATGGGTGTGGGCTCGACAGCGTCAAGAAGGAAAAGGAGGAGGAGGGTTATGGCGGCTGGGAGATGAAAATGATGTTGGGGTTAGGGTTTTGCTATGTTAAAAATTAGGATTTGTGAATTAAAAATAGTAAGGGTAATTCTTAAAATCAGATAAAATCTTAAATTATTTTAAATTTAATTAATCAAAATTTATTTTAATTATCTTTAATAAAATAATTTCTGAGATTAAAGTACTTAATGAATAAATAAATCAAAACTAGCTTTTAATAAGATTTTTTTTTTTTTTGAAATTTTTGAGTCTTACACCACCTCTCAATGAATGCATTTATTATAGGCTCATCCACTCAAAAGCGATGAGTGTTCAGCCAAATGATACAAATCATCTCTAATATGATCTGATCATGCAAAGACATATTTTGTTTTCTCTTAATACTGTAAATACACCTAATTGATTGCATTATACGAAAAAAATAACTACGCGCTAATAAAATTCTAAAACATACAAACCTAAACCATAAATTATTTATGAAAATATCCTAATCAGATTTTAAATACATAAATGAGTGTTTTCTATTTAATCTTTTAAATACACAAAAATTATATAGATGTTACGTGAAAATAAAAAATATAAAAATTCTAAAACATGCAAGCCTAAACTATAAATCATTTATAAAAAAAGTCCTAATTAGATTTTAGATACACAATGCGTGTTATTTATCTAATCTTTTAAATAAAACTGGATATATGCTATGTGAGAAGAAAAAATATAAAAATTCTAAAACATAAAAGTTTAACCCATAGATTATTTATAAAATATCCTAATCAACAAATAAATATACAAATGCATGTTATTTATCCAATCTTTTAAATATATAAAAATTACAAAAATATTAGGTAAGACAAAATATAAAAAGACTTATATATTTAAACAGCTACAACTAATCTCTTAATACAATGACAACTCTTATAGTTAGAGAAAGTCTAGGAATTCAGCAGTTTTATTAAAATTGAGTTTTGCTAAGGAGACAATGAGATATCTATACAATTCATACAATGGGCTGTTTATTTGGCCCAATCTAAATTAATAATGTAATTTAACCATCAGTAACCCTCATTTCATATGGCCTTTTACTCCTAATTTTTACCTAATTCAAATTTTTTCCCTTTAACCCTTTTATCCCCGGCGACGTAGAGCCTCTGATTCCTTCGACCGGAGCTGTAGCACCCAGCTTCGTCGCACCTACGCCCTTGCGGGAAGGAACTCCATCGCTCCTCACGCGACTGAACATCCGTCTACTGAGGAGTCAACATCCATCATCGCCGACTCAAGAACAGTGCTGGAGTAATATCCCATGGCAAGAGAAGCCCAAGAAAGGGCGGTTGCAATAGACCTCATGCTCCATGGCGCTTCAGTGAAGAAGAACTCCATCATCCCAGCAAGAGTGAAAAGATCAACAGAGCCAAGAAACAAGTACTGTAACACCACCCACAAGAACATTATGGGAAGAGGCTCCGTTGAATCCGTTAGACCATGAATCAACGCCGTTTTCTTTCTCTTTGTTTCGACTAACGCGGCAACTGCCATGGCCACTATGGAAAGAACCAACCCTGTTCCAATTCTTTGTAAATGCGTGATTTCGGTTTCGGTTCTGGTTATTTTTCTTGCGAATGGGAGGATGGCGTGGTCGTACATGGGGGCAAGAACCATGATGAAGAGAACTGGGAATACAGGGAGAGAAGCTGGTGGGACCTTGAAGGAACCAAGATTTGTGTCCATGGTGGATGATTGTTGGATTGAGAAGGTGGAAAGTTGAGCTAGGCAACAATTTAGCATTATGGTTGACATGAAAATCGGGAGGATTCTTAGCATTGTGGACCCTCTTTTACCTTTTGTAATTTTGTGAATATGTTGGTCTTCATTCACTCAGGCATGACATTTTAAAAAATGCATGAAAGTGAACATCCATTTTCTCTGTGAAAGGAACCATCTTTATTCTAGTTAAAACGAACATCCGTCTAACTATGTCTTTATTCAGGGATTTATCTTTAGTTTTCCAAAGTGGAACGACTTGAAATTGTTAAGCTTTGAGTTCTTGAAATTTAAACTTGATTCGAGTTTCCATGAAGTATTCTGAACATATGTTATAGCGAAAGTGAACATCCATTTTTTCTGTGAAAATAACCATCTAGTTTCTTACTATAACGAACATCATGTCTTTATCTAGAGATTTATGTTTACTTTTCCAAAGTCAAATGACTTGAATTTGTTAAGCATTGAGTTCTTGAATTTTGACATTAAGCCAAGATTTCATGAAGCGTCCTGAATAGACGCTATAGTGACCACGATCTGAACATCCAGTTATATGTAAAAATGAACATCAAACATTTGTAAGTAGCAATAATCGTGTAATTAATAAGTGAGATCATATAATCAGAATGAACATCCGTCTTGTCTAATAAATTAACCATCTGGATGGATACAATAATGGTGAACATCATTAATATTTAGAAACGAACATCCAAATTTTTTTTAAAATAAACCCATTCTTTCCAGACCAGATAATCATTTTCGTCTATAGTATCTAATACATGAATTACGTACTTAAAGTCATGTCCAACAGAAACTAACTATTGTCGAATGAGTTTAACAAAAGCATGAACCCATTAAATTGGTGGGGCTCATTGCGGCCAACATGAGCACCGACCTCTAGAGTCCAAACCTCGTAACCAAGATCCATCTCTTCACTTCCAACCTCAATAACATCCGATAGTTACATGGCCTACAATTCCAAAAAAAAAATAATAAGATAAATCCTTAGTATATATCATTTGTTTGAAACCTCACTAACCAGCACAAACAATGCAACCATAAAAAACAAATCAAGTCAATCATTCTACCAAGCTCGTAGACCAAAAAAGAAACTTCACTAACCAGCACAAACAATGTCACTATACATCACATACATGAACATGCAGTAGATACAACTACCAAGCACATAGTCCAGACATCGGTTTCAGAGTCAATGGTGACTAGAGTTGTTCTTTTTATTCATTTAGTGTTTATTATGTGTGATCATATGTATATTCCAAACTAAACATGCAGGAAGCATATTAAGTCGTCCATCCGTTGATAACTAACTCTTGGCTATTTAATTTTCATTATCAAATTAAATCTTAATAATGATAATAACATTCGCTGTTTTTCATATTCAACAATCTCATGCTTATACATACAATTTACATTAAATCATATAAATTCATATACCAATAAAAGTTAATCCAAGGAAGACCTAGTTTCATCCAACGTCACATTAATATGCCATGCTTAATTAACACATACAAATTTCTCATACATAAAAGCATACCATGAACATAAAACCTTCATAAATTTGGTTGAATCATGAATTTTTATGATGCATTTGGGTAAGCATTAAACATAAAAATAAATACGCCACTTGGATTGAGTATGAACATCTAATTCACATGAAAATAACCATTCATTATCAGTACATTCAACGAACGTTGCTCACTATATTAGATTTCTCACCCTCGACGACATCATGGTTTGCTACGTGTTCATGTGTATGTGAATTGAGGCTGGAAAGCTTAGTTATTGCAATTGTGTATTGAATTTGCAAGGGTTAATCAAAATTAGCACAAAGAAAATAATCAAGACAATAATAAAGAAGCCCACTTATTCATGTCAAAGAGTACAAAATAATCACATACACACAGCTCTTTGTTCAAAAAGCAATAATTTTGATGAAATCTAATTTTAATTGCTCAAAAACTTCAAAGAATGAGTGATGATGCATGTGATCATTTATGTTCAAAACCAACATGAATAAACCATTTCATTCAAATCACTCAATAAAACATGGTATGCACTTCTTAAAAATATACCAAACAATTGATAACATCTGAATTTTTTAACCAAATTGGTGTTTTGATAAAAAATCACAAACAAGTGCATAACAAAATTCAAGCTCAAACATCATTAGAAATCACATGAAACTGCACAATTGTAAATTATAATGCTTCATGAAAATAGAATTTAAGTCAAATACTGGCCATACATAAGAATTAAACATACAGATTTCATTTAAGCATTTCATCGAGCATATGGTGTGCATCATGTGTAAACAGAGCATTGAGTTTAATGGAAGCAGCAATCAACCCATAAAATTCAGCCAGCAAACACATTCAATCTAGCAACAGATATTAACTAGTCCTAAGCCTAATCTATATGCAGGAACCAGAATTAAAAGCAATGAAATAAATAAAATAGAAAGAACCGGGAACAAGAAAAGGGATGGAACCTGCGTTGATGAAGGAGAGAAAGAAGAACGGGGGCAGTGATGGTGTCGCAGCGGCACAGAACTTAGCCGCTGTTGGATTGCATCGGGGTGTTGCTCGCCGGAGCTGGCAGGCGCGAACAGGGGCGTGGGGCAGCGAACAAGGCAGGGAGAAATGGGAGAAAGAGGAAAGAAAGAGAAGAGAGATAGGGTGGGCGACGGTGGTTGGTTGGCTGGGGGTGATGGTTGGGGTGATCTGGGTTGAGAAAACGAAGAAGAGAGATAAGGGTTGGTTAGAGAAGAAGCGATGGAGAGAAAGGAAGTAATGGCGGATTGAGAGAGGGGTTTGTTGTTTTGATTCTATGACTTAGGATAATCCTAATTTAATTCAAATTTCAAATTAGAAAGAATTCAAAATTAAATAACTACCTATAATTTAATTTTAATTACAATTAAACCCATTGTACACATTGTACAATAAGGCTATTGTCTCCTCATACTTTTCCATTAAAATTTGGCCAGCACATAACTATCAAACGAAAAATGAGTAATCTTACACCATTAAATGTAATATCACACCATTATATACCATTTATTGTTATTATTATTGATTGACGGTTTATTTTTATTGTTATGTTATTCTGACAAAATTATTTTCTTAGTTAAACGCCTCGTTAATTAGTATGTAATTTTCTAATTTATTTTAATATGAAGATGTAAAGAATGCAGAATATAATTATTCAGGTGTATAATATTTCGTCATCTGTATACACAAATTATGTGTGCAAAAATGAATAGAGAATACAAAATTTGATACGCTGATTCGATGGAATATATAAATGGTTATAAATAATTATTTTTCTAATGTTTTACGCTGAATATTTTTTAAATCAATAAAGATTAAATTTTAGATCTTTAAGTCATAAAAATTTTAATATTATGTCATAAAATTATTTTTTTAAAAATTTAAATTAATAAATAGAAATATAAAAATAATTACATCTTAACGCTAATTAATTATTTGTCAAATTTAAAAAAATTGATAACATGAGAAGAATTGAGTCTTAAATAACTATCGAGTTTATAATTTTTATAATATGAGTTTTATTATTTTGATTTAAAGGTAATCAGATATTTATTATTTTACTTTTTTTTTTTACTTTAGAAAAGATTAATCTATATTGGATTATCTCAATTCAATTTGCAGTTACGTTTAATTATTTAATTGAAATGATATTTATACAATAAACTAAAAATAGTTCAAAATTATTCATACTAAATAATTTTTAATTGGTATACATTAATAATTTGTAAATTTAATTTTAAAGTTAACCTTTATATTTTTTATAATTTTAGGGAGAAAATGAGATAATTAAGATAAAGTTTAAAAAAAATGAAGAAAGAAAGAAGAACATGTTGAGAAGAAAGAAAGGAGAGAAAAAATATAAGGAAGAAAAAGAAGAGAAGAAGGAAAGAAAGAAAGAAAGGAGGTGACAAAGAAAAAGAAAACTCCAAAAAAAAAAACAGCTATGTAACAAAAAAAAAACAAAAAGGAGAAACAAGGGGAAAAAAACCAAGCAGAAGAGGAGAAAAAAGAAAAAATGTTTAATTTGAAACATAATTAAAAAATAACTTAATATTCATCTAAAATAGACAATAATTTTGAAATCAATGTAACAAAATATAATAATTTACCACTTAAAAACAAGTATTCGATCATAAAGTACAAGTCAGAAATGAAGAATAGTAGAGGTAAAGAAGAAAAAGAATACTTTATTTTGGGCCTACATCGTTTCTTCTCTCTTCATATACAAAGCGACGACATTTCTAACTTGTTTGAGTGCCAAGGGTAAACGAAGTCGTTTACTCATCATCGAGCGTGGCAACAAGGGTGCATTCCGTTTGTCTAGTCATCGCCGGAAAGAGTTGAGGGACCACATTGGTGCTCAGACTTGAATCTGGAGGACTAGTATAGGTAATTTTGAATTTCGGGGACCAAAATGGGTAATCGCGTGAATCTTAGGGATCAAAATGGGAATTTAGTCGTATTACAAATTGTAGCACTAGCGATCCAACAGCTTTTGTCAACAAACATAGCCATCTTCCGCTAATGACTTGTGTACACAAACATTCCAGGCAAACACCAAATCTAACCTTTCTGCCAAATCTTGTAGGGGATAACAAAGAGAATTGAACAAGGTAGGGGTCAGATCCAGACTCAATGCTTATGAGCTAGCTGGTGGACTCTACAAATATTTTCGGGCAAGAGCTCGGACTTTCGTGTCAAAATGTGATGATGTGATCCGGGAGCCAGGCAAGTACAGGGGATTAAGAAGTGTCTGCAATTCGATAATTCATAAAATATGACGAGTTTAGCTTCGAGGGGAAAAAATATCAAATATCAGCATATTCATCTTCAACATTGAATCAAAAGGACAGTTAGCAACTTCCAAGTTCAGTTGTGTTATCAGGACCCATTCTTTCTTAGACACCATAGTAACATCCACATCCAATCCAATGTTGAAGGGGAGTATGTCGACTTAGTATTCCAGGAACAATGGGTATAAGAATAATTTCTCTGGATGAAAACCAAACAACTAAACTTATTTATCAGGATGCTGATTCCTGCACAAAGCACTTGTACTAGAGAAAGATAGAAATGGAATTTGGCAAACATCTGACAAACCCCAATTTGAGGATTTATCTTGTGATGATTTCAGGGGTTTTATCAATGATTCCACACACCTTCTATATGAAAATACAAGATTTTGCATTCCTTTCCTAGTTTCGCCTCATGAATGAAAACATGCTTATTTCGCACTAAAATGGATACATTCTTAATCTCCTCTTGATGCCATTCGATGCCGTGACTTGTGTGTTAAGTGGTTTCAGGATATAGAGTAGGAATGGACCGAAAGAGAGAAGGAAGGCGGGTACAAAGGAAGGAAGCATGAGGATTAAGCTTTGGAAATCTCCGCATGGGCGCGTGCGCGCACCTTGCGCGCCCGCGCGGATAGGGCAACGTGGAGCCAAAGCCAAGAGCCGGCTTGAGAAGCGGCTAAGCCAGGATCTTCATGGGCGCGCACGCGTACATCACGCCTTCGCGCACATTACAAGACGTCTCAACGGCGCGTGCGCGCCGATTTGCGAATATGATTTTTTAAGAAGTCACGTGACTTAGGCGTGGAGGCAGTTAAGGATCCCACTCTTGGAGAAACACCTTGGCGGGAAAAGCTCAAGAAGACCAAAGGAACAAGGGTTAAGGACACTTAGTTAGTTCATTTTCTAGATCTAGATATTTTAGGGAGAGAGGAGAGTGAGTTACACTTTTTGGGAGAAGAAGAGGGAGATTCCAAGCTTCACTAGGGTTCATCCTCATCTAATTTCTGAATTTTCAATGACTTTTTGGTGAGATCCATTGCAATTCTCACTCCACTTTGTTCATGTCATAGATTTTCTTCTCCAATTTCAAGTAGTAGATACAATTGATCAATTCTCATAGATCTAGAATTCAACTTTGTGATTTTGGATTTCATCTCTATTTTGGATTTTCATTGCTACTCTTTGAGATTTGTTGTTAGATCTTTGTGTTGCAATACTTTCAATTTGACTTTCCCTCTCATTTCACTATGACTTGCCTTCTTGCTCATCACATGTTTGATAAAATGACAACACTAGTTATGGAGTAGAATTTTCACACTTGGCATAGGGTTTGGTCCTTGGAAGAAGTTGAATAGTTGTCTCAATAGTTGATTTGGAATTAGGGATTGCTAGTTGGCTTGGAGTGCACTAAAGCTAGATTCCCATAAGGTGAAGCTAGGACTTGTGACTCAAGTTGATTGCTCTCATTTGACTTCCCTCTATACCTAGGGGATAACTAAATGAAGCAAGGCCTAATTGTCGTCAACATTGGATAGACTATAAGGATAGAATTTCTAATGCCAACCCTAAGCCAAGTCTTTTGATAATTGATTGTTTGTCCCTCATTACTTTGCAAAAAAACCCTCAAAGAATTCCAACAAGGCTTACTAAACCAATAAGATGCACACTTTGGCAATTCCAAGGGAGAACGACTCGGGAGAATAGTACTCTCGGATATAGATTGTAGATTTGTTTGATGAAGGATTTTGCGTCGGTTTAGACTATACTACGATTGATCATTTGATAATTTCTATACCGGCAAAAATTCATTTGTCAACATCTATGAAAATCCACTCTTCCAATGCAAAGTAATTTGCAAAGTATGTAAAGGAAATAAGAGTATAGGGTCTATTGCAATGAAATATTGAAACACTGTTTGGAAAAAACATCAATAAATCCAGAAAGAAAAACTGCAACATTAAGTTTATTCATTTACTGTGAAGGAATCTGCAATGATTTATATTGAATTTCACCAATTTAATACAAATGTAACTTTTACTCTTTTATTCATAACAAGAACAAAAACTGTTTCATGTTCACATTTCGAGAGATGCAATTTTTACAGAATAAGAACATGACTGAGAGGGTTTTGACATTATCAAACTAATTAACAAATAAAACAAGGAAAGATTCTATGATTTTGTTGGGTTTTTTTCTCTCTTTTGTGAGGCCCAAGTCCAATATTTTGGGGGTGTATTCTTGCACCCTAGTGTAACAATTCTAATTCAGATTTTGGAGGTCATTTGAGAGAAAGAGAGTAGCCACCAAAGAGAGAAAGAGAAGGGGAAAAATAGAATTCTCGTTTTTGCCCAAAGCAGTAAATTTCAAATGGCAGTTTCTCATTTGTTCACCGTTGGATCGTCTTAAAATTTAAACTGTGTGTTTCTATCATCTTGTTCTTCATTCTGGTCAGTGAAGATGTTGATTGAAGATTTTCAGTGAGAGAAATTGGCTTCGCAAGAGATAAATTAGGTTTCCCGTTTTTACACAGAGCAGCAATCTTGGAACGGCAGTTTCTCATTCTTTCACCGTTGGATCGACGTGAAATTTGAACTGTAAATTCTTCATATCTTATTCTTCATTCTGGACGGTGGAGATTTTAATTGGAGGCCTACAGAGGGAGAAATTAGCTTCGACAGCAGCTCTATTTTTTGGGTATATTTCATCTTCTTGCTTTTCATTTGTGAGCATTGGTGCTTTGATATTTTGGCTGGTTATATGCACATTTTTGTGCTTTATTTGAGACTCTCTTGTATCTCATTTGATTATAGTGGAGCTATTTCATTGGTCTGGACGACTCGTGGTTTTTACCTCTCACATTGAGGGAGTTTTTCACGTTAAAATCTCGGTGTGTTCTTATTATTGCTTTACTTGCTATATTTGCTTGTTATAGTTGCTGCCATATTGTGTTGTGAGTGTTTTCATATTGTTCTTGTGTTGGACATTTGTGTCGTTTCCGCTGCTAGGCTCTTTCATACTGGTATCAGAGCTTGTTGGTATTTTTCTCGACTTGTGATTTTGTGAACAATGAAAGCTAATACTGATACTAGTAGGATGATCACTCTTAATGGTCCTAATCATCATTATAGATTACCTTTATGTAAAGTTCGTGTACCTCTTGGAAGAAGCTCTTAATGCCATCATCATTACGAGCGTCATGAAGCAACATAAACCAGGTATGTATGATGCGTCAAGGAAAATATTAGAGAAAACATAAATCCCTTAAAGAGTTTACGTAATTAAGTTTATAAAGTTCTTCACTATTGTGCATTGGCTCTTCCATTTTGTTCCCCAGCCAGATCAGGTAAGGGAGTTCAGAGTAGAGAGAATGTATAGCCATACACACTAGGAAAATAGTTAGTTCTAAAAGTTAAGTTCCCCAATACTTCATCGTATGAACATAAAAAAAGAACAGCAATTTTTTTTATCAGAGGAGCAATATAATTTTTATCTCAAATATAAAATAATTCTCAATAAAGGATATGACCAGCTGTGACATACAGAGACCACCAGATCATTAAACCTATCTACCGATTTTAAGTATCTATATCAAGAATGTTAAGAAATACGCTGCTGAGTAAAAGAACATTACAAATAAAAGCAGTGCACAACCAAAAAAGGATAATCATAAGATCAAATTTTTTATTTAAAATTGGATTCTGTATCAACTTGTAACTCACATAGCGCTGGTAGTCCATGCTAAGTCCTGAACAATATCGAGAGCAGCATGCAGGATAAACTGATGCAGCTGAGCGGCATCCTCTTTCTGTCATAGAGTAGCACAGGATCACAAACGATGAATATTTTGGAAGAACAATATTCCCTTCTTTCCAAAATGACACAAACTAAAGTAATGCACTAGATTCAATTATTCAAATAAGTCTGTACATTAATTCTTTAAAACAAACTATTATGTAAATTAAATTCCTCTATAGCATTTTCAACCATCAATGAACCTCTTGAATCATATGAAAACCACTTCTATAGTTTGAAGGACAAATATCTAAATTCTAACCATAAAAATAAATAAATAAATTCTTAAACTTTAGCATAAAAAAAAAGAGAGGAAAAAATCATACTTTAGCAGCTACTCCAACTTCAGCTTCTTAAATAGGAATATCATTTCTGCTAACAATGATGAAACAAGCAGTGGTTGCCATTATATAATCCCTGCAAGAATGGCAAAAACGCAAAAGCATTACACGATGATATTATAATCAAAATCACAAACAAAGCAATAAAAAAATCATAATTTTGGATAAGATCTAAGCTCAAATAGACAGCGAAATAAAAAATCAAACCTTCGAATAAGAATGGGAAGCAATCAAGGATTAAGTTATCGTCCAATTCGGTCAATTTTGGCAGTTGGCGAAAGTGCAGTGGAGCAATTGCGATATTGTGATGAGTGAAAAATTGGAATTTCAGAAATAGCAAAATTTATATCACATTTAATTTAAATTGCAAAAAAAAAAAACATTAAAGATTGAAACACAATAATAAAAAAATTAATATTCAAAATTTATATATAACTTGCAATGATTTTTTTTTAAGCTTTTAAGAGAGTAGTTAGAGTAGTTATTTTCTAAGATTATAAAATTAGCATTTAATACCAATAATTTAAAAATATATTATATTAAATTTATAATTATAAAAATAAAAATAAGTTTTTAAATTTTAAACCCATCGTTGAACACATAATCCTTCAAATACTACGCACAACATCAACCCCAACAGGTCAAGTTTCTCTACAATGAAATACAAACGCATCAGCCATTGGTATATAGGTCTAGTGACCCATTAAGACATTTGGCCTATTACGGTTATCCTAATCCTTATGAAGAATGGCCTCAACACCATACTGATTAGACTCAGTTGCTAGAGGATCTTGTTCGCTGCTGCTATAGAGTCGGTTGGTTGAGGCGTTGTGGTTGGAGTGGATACACGCGTTACAATTGGGTGGTGTAGCAGTCACAGATCCTTGTCCATTGCCGGTGACATCTTCACTACTCACCTTTGTTGGTTCTCTCTCCAATCGGGTCTGCTTCTGACTGCGTTTGTCGAGGAGAATACGATGCTATTTCTCTGAACTGTTAGACCTTCTCGCTGAAGCATCGCCCACCGTTCTGCTCGCCATCCATGACTGCGAGCATCTTGTTCATTGAGCTCGTTGCCCATCGTCTTTTCTTCGTCTTCTCAGCCACGCTTCCGCTGCCGTCGCGATCAGTTGCTTTTGTCGTCGTTGCCGTGCTCGAAGTCTCGAACCCCTTTCCACATTTATGAAAAATTACTTTTTCATATTGTTCTTGCCTGTAGAATAGGTCGGCTCCTCGTATGGAACGTCATCCGAGCTTTATCTTTGGAAGGCTGCACTGCTAACTCGTAGGTTCCGAGCTTTTCCTTTCAACTTGCGTAGGTGTGGACAATGAAGAAGAAGAGAGGGGGGAGTGTACCTGCAAAGCACTCCAATGCTTAAGTCAGTATGAGATTCAAGTCGGAAGTGTCTGAAAAAGATACTTTTACTTTGCTTTTATATGATCGGTTCTTCATCAGTAACGACTTCTCCTCAACATCTGTCTTGGTGAGGATTGATAACGTATCTGGTCATTATGTCATCCTTTATTCGGCGGTTTTGATCCATAACGTCGGTTTTGCCGAGTTATTGCTCATGAAGACCGTATTTATAATGTGTATTTATGGCCGAGGTGTGACGTGTGATGCCGAGTTCTGTAGGTGTAACGACCATATCACAGCCCCCAAGCTTAGCCTGAAATATTTTTAATGAAGCAGGTTGAGCTTTTTGATGAGTTATAACTCGG
Organism: Arachis ipaensis; assembly: GCF_000816755.2. Lineage (NCBI taxonomy): Eukaryota > Viridiplantae > Streptophyta > Magnoliopsida > Fabales > Fabaceae > Arachis > Arachis ipaensis. Next base: position 107,369,789 of record NC_029792.2, on the reverse strand, counting down.
TTAGATTGATTAGTTATGGAGCCCCCAGTTCAACGTTCTTCATTAAAAAGAATGTTAGTGGGGAAAGTGGGGAGTCGTGTCAAGCCATTAGTAAGGAGAGAGAAAGATGTTGTGTTTATTAAATGGCTTTTTACATTTCCAACACAATCTGTACCGTTTGATGTGATTGAGTTTTGAGGGTTAAGTTTAAATTTGGTTACCCCTGACCCTTGGTCTTGCTTCTTTGGAAACAGTATGAGTAAAAGAGGTATGCATGTTCTTTATATCCTTTACTGATTTCTCATTTTCTTCTTCTTCTTTTGTTTTCATTGTCTGGGTTTGCTTATGAGTTTTGAGAAGGATAAAAAGAAAAGTATTGATTGGTCTTATGATTGGGTTAGTGAAGATGTTAAGTCTCGGGTATCTTTATTTTGTGATGAGGCTGCTGTTAAAGAGATTGATGCTGGTAAGGTTGTGAGGGTTGGGTTTGGGGTGCAGGTGGAGTTGTTGCCATGTAGTGTGGAAGATAGGGTTTATCACTGGGGTCAGGGGTTTGAGTACTTCTATATGTATAGTTGCGTTTTGGAGGAATTGAGGGTTAAGTTGCCTTTCACAGAATTTGAGTGCCAAATTCTGAAGCAGCTAAATTGTGCTGCTTCACAATTGCATCCTAATGGGTGGGTGTTCTTGAGGTGTTTTGAGATATTAATGGAAATTCTTGAGGAAAGGCCTTCTGTGGATTTATTTTTTTCCTTGTTTCAAGCTAAAGGGGTTTGGAAAGGGGGGTGGGTTAATCTAAACAGTACTCCTGGATTTGGCATTTTCAAGTTGTATAAATCTTCCTTTAAAGATTTCAAAGAGATGTATTTGAAAGTGAGGAGTGTGGAGAAGCAGTTTCCTTTTTACACGGACGAGTTTGTAGCGGAGAGGTTTCCACTGTGGTGGTGTTCGGAGCCTCAAAATATACTCGGCCCCGAGGTGATAACTCCAAGGAATGTGTGCATTATTGAGTTTCTCGTGGAGCAAGTTGATCGGAAGGATTTGATATCTATGTTTGAAATTTTAAAGTGGGAGGAAAATAGGGATTCGGTTATAGAATATTTGGGTGAGTTTTGTTATTTTGTTTGCTTTATCTTCGCTTGAAATGTTGCTGACTTTGTTTTTGTGTGTTTGTACAGGAGGTAAGTATCCTGGTGTCTCAGCTGCTTCCTTAAGGTCCAGGTTCAAGAATAAGAATCTGGAAAAAGAAGTGTCCTCATCTAATAAGGAGAAGATTACTGTTGCCGCGGAAGTCAGCAAGCCTGTAACTGGTCGGAGAAAAGTTCTTGCAAAGAAGAGGAAGGGTGAAGTTGTTGACCTATCCGAAGAATCTAGTCAAAGGGGGGATGACATTTCGTTGGAAGAAATTCGTGCATTTCTGATGAACCAGAAGAAACTTCATGAAGTTTCTGAATGTAGTGGTGGGTTATCAGTTTGGGGAGGTGATTTTTCGTATATGTCTGTGGCCGATGATATCTGCCACTCGTCGGTCGATGTTTCATTGGCTAATGAGGTTGGGAAAATAGCCGTCGGGCAGTATATGTAGGTAAATGTTTTTCGTTTTTAATTGCTATTTTGGAGTTGTATGTGATTCTAATTTTGTATTAGGTTGTTGTTTTAACCTATAGGTGGTTGGGTTTCGTATGGCGAGCTTAGGTCGTAGTCAAGAAGTGAAATATAAGAAGTTAGCGATGCAGAGAGAGGAGGTTGAGGATTTGAAGGAGCAGTTATCTCAGAGTAAAGGTACAGTTGCCGAGTTGCAAATTAAATTGGGTGATATTGAGAAACTACTAAAAGAAACAAAAGACAGCTATGCTAAGGATGTGGAGGACTTAAAGAAAAAGGAGGCCGACTTGGCTAGTACGGAGACTCGGCTAATTGAGGTTACTGCTCAGTTGAAAGATATGGAACAAAAGAAGCAAAATGAAATCTTGGATTCGTTTGTTGAAGGATTTGAGAGGGCTTCAATTCAAGCAAAATTTATGGCTCATGAAGTTGATTTTTCTGAGATGGATCCTGGGAAGATTGTTAGAGATGGTAAACTAGTTGATGATGATTGTTTTGCGGAGGATGAGGCTGAGAATACTTAGTTATGTTTGAAATGAATTGTGTGTTTCTATTTTGTTTAGGATTTGTATGTTGAAACATTTTGTGTTGTGGATTTTTTTGCTTTTGAGGCAAAAAATGGTGCTGTATTTTGAGATGGATTAAGTTATAATCCTTGTTTTGGTAATTTCCTTTTTGTAAGTTGTATGCATGGAAAACGAGAGTAGATTTGTTGATAGGGACATCTTGTTAAGATGTGAAATGGTTTGCCGAGCTGTAAGTATTGTTTGGTGGAAATGCTTGTTCCCTTTTTGAAAAGCTTTTCGAATTGTTAACTCGATTTACTGATTGATAAATAATAGTGAATATCTGGAAAGTATTTGGTTTGATTGATGAACCTTTATTTACAACAGTGCAGGTAGGCTAGCCTCATTAAAACCTCTCCAAGCAAAACCCTTTGTTTTGGGAAAAATCTTGGTAGTAGGAAAAAGAGTACTTGCTTGGCCCTAACTTTTAACTATAAAATTTCTTTAAAGAAGAAACATTCCAGGTATTAGGTAAGCTAGTGCCATCTATGGATTCCAATGTGTATGCTCCTTTGCCGAGTACCTTGGATATTCGGTAGGGCCCGTCCCAATTTGCGGCGAGTTTTCCGTGGTGTGGAGGTTTTCAAGCTGATTCTGTCTTCCGGAGGACTAAGTCTCCTTGTTCAAATGATCTGTTTCTGACGAGCTTATTATGTCGCAGAGCTGTGGCTTGCTGTGCCGCATGGAGTCGGATACTTGTCATATCTCTGACTTCTTCGATGATGTCTAACTCGGCTCGCCGAGCTTCTTCGTGGTCGAAAATCTGTGTATGGACCGAGCCTTGTGAAATTTCTAAAGGGATCATTGCTTCGGATCCGTAAACAAGCCTGAATGGGGTTTCTTTCGTTGATGATTGAGGTGTAGTGTTATACCCCCAAAGGACTTCTGGTATGAGTTCGGCCCAAAGGCCTTTGGCGTCATCTAACTTCTTCTTTAAAGCATGTAATATGACCTTGTTCGCTGCTTCAGCGAGGCCGTTAGTTTGTGGATGTTCAACGGATGAGAAGTGATGATTAATGTTGAGGTTCTGCAAAAAAGATTTAAATTTCTGACCGACAAACTGGCGACCAATATCAGTAATGATATGTCTTGGGAGACCAAAACGACAAATAATGTTCTTCCAAATGAAAGATGTCATATGTTGTGAAGTAATCTTAGCCAAAGGTTGGGCTTCTACCCATTTTGAGAAGTAGTCAATTGCAACAACAAGAAATTTTATCTGACCTGGTGCTACTGGGAATGGGCCGAGGATGTCGAGCCCCCAGTGGTTGAAGGGCCAGCTGATGTCTGAGTAATGTAACTGTTCGGCTGGGGTGTGTATTAATGGCGCATGCTTCTGGCAAATGTTGCATGTCTTTACTTTATTATTGGTATCTTCTTTGATGGATGGCCAGAACAGGCCTGCTCGGAGGATCTTGGAGGCCAAACTTCGAGCTCCTGTGTGGGTTCCGCAGATTCCTTCATGAGCTTCGGCTAATGCTATTTTTGCCTCACTTTTGTTGAGGCATTTCAGGAGTGGTCTGGAATATCCTCGGCGATATAGGGAGCCATTTATTAAAGTGAAAAAGGAAGCCTGTCGACGAAACCGTTTCGCATTTTTGATATTTTCTGGTATGCTTCCTATTTGCAGATAATGTATAAAAGGTGTCTGCCAATCTGTTTCCTATGTAACACTCACAACATCGGTTAGAGTAACACTTGGAGATGTTATTGTGGATTGGTGTAACGTAGATAAGTCAGCTTGTGTGCTGCCGAGTTTAGAAAGAATGTCTGCTCTGTGATTTTGTTCTCGTGGTATGTGATTTATTTCAAATTCAGTGAACTTAGAACTTAAATCTTTGACGAGTTTAAGATATCTAGAAAGAAGCGGATCTCTTACCTGGAATAGGTCATTTACATGTTGTACTACCAGAAGCGAATCGCAATATACCTTAATACTGGAGATTTGGAGATTTAAACAAAGTCGGAGGCCAGCGATGAGGGCTTCATATTCCGTTTGGTTGTTGCTGGCTTTAAAGGATAGATGTATAAAATGTTCTAGGATAAATCCATCACTCCCCTCCAGTCGAATTCCTGCTCCACACCCTTGAATGTTAGATGAACCATCAACATGTAATGTCCATTGTATTTTGTGGTCGTCTTCAGTGGGCATTGTTAATTCTGCTATGAAATCGGCAAGGAATTGGGACTTGATTGGTCCTCTGGCTTGGTATCTGATATCAAATTCATATAGTTCTACCGACCATTTTACAAGTCTACCCGAAATTTCTGGTTTTTGTAGCACCTGACGTAATGGGTGGTCGGTTCGAACATGGATGACGTGGCTTTGAAAGTAAGGTCGGAGTCGTCTTGCCGAAATTAGCAATGCTAATGCTAATTTTTCTATCCTCGGATAGTTGATTTCAGCGTTTTGTAGCGTTTTGCTGACGAAGTAAATTGGATGTTGAGTTTTGTCCCTTTCTGTAACAAGAGCAGAGCTTATTGCCCAGTCAGTAACTGCTAAATACAAATATAAATCTTTCCCTTGCAAGGGTTTTTATAGAATTGGCGGTTGTGAGAGAGTTATTTTCAGGTTAGCAAAAGCACGCTCACAATCGTCATTCCATTGAAAAATAGCTTTCTTTTTCATGGTTTGAAAAAAAGGAATAGATTTTAAGGCTAAGCATGGGACGAATCTTGCTAGGGCAGCAAGTCTGCCTGTTAAGCGTTGAACTTCTTTTAATGTCTTTGGGCTCGCCATCTCCAAAACAGCTCGACACTTGTCAGGGTTTGCTTTGATACCTCTACTTGTGAGTAAGAAGCCGAGGAATTTGCCACCTTCAACGGCGAAAGCACACTTTTCAGGATTCAAGCGCATGTTGTAGGATCGGATCTGGCCGAAGATCTCGGTTAGGTCGTTGATGTGACTGTGGCCGACTTTAGTCTTAGCGACCATGTCATCAACGTAGACCTCTATGTTGCGACCGATTTGTTTAGCGAAGATTTTATTCATGAGGCGCTGATAGGTTGCTCCTGCATTCTTTAGTCCAAATGGCATAAATTTATAACAATAGTTACCAAATTCAGTGATGAATGCCGTTTTATTTTAGTCAGAAGGGTGCATAAATATCTGATTGTAGCCCGAATAAGCGTCCATGAAACTTAGGGTGGCATAGCTAGAGGCGTTATCCACCAAAGAGTCAATAGATGGTAAAGGATAAGAATCCTTTGGGCATGCTTTGTTTAAATCAGTAAAATCGACGCACATGCACCACTTACCATTTTGTTTCCTTACCATAATGACATTGGCGAGCCAAGTAGTGAATATGATCTCTCTGATGAAGTTGGCATTAATCAGCTTCTGAGTTTCTTCCAATGATGCTCGTTTCTTTTCTTCGCCGAGGTTTCTCTTCTTTTGTTGAATTGGTCGGACAGAAGGGTTGATAGCCAGCTTATGGCTAATGATCTGAGGGTCGATGCCGGGCATATCGGAGGGCGTCCAAGCAAATAGGTCGGCATTTTCTTGTAAAAAATTTTCTATCGCAGGTAGTTCGCCCTTGCTTATTGCTGTACCAACAAAGGTGTATTTGTTAGGATCTTTGTTGAAATGTATTTTTCGTAGCTCACCTGTTGGTGTAGGTCGCTCTAGGAAGTCTGCTCTAGGATCTAGATCGGCGAGCTTCGAGCTGCTAGCTGTGCCGAGGACGTTGTTGATTTGAGGTTGCTTTGGTCCGTTTTGAAATTTCATTCCGATGTTGTAGCAATGCCGCGCTTCTTTGTGATCCCCATGAATGGTTACGATATGTTTGTCCTGCACAAAAAACTTGACACAAAGGTGAACTGTGGATACTATTGCACCGAACTTATTTAGAAAAGGTCGGCCTAGGATAAGGTTGTATGGGCTGAAGCAATCCACTACTAAGTGCTGAATATCGTATGTTTTAGATAGAGGGTACTCACCCAGTGTGGTTCTCAACCACACTGATCCCAGTATTGGGACTCGTTCACCTGAGAAACCGATGAGGTCTCCTCCTGTTGGCTGCAGGTTGTTGTCGCTTAGCTTCATTTTCTGGAATGTAGAGTAAAACAGAACGTCAGCGCTGCTCCCTGGATCTAAGAGTACCTTTTTTACTAGTAGATCTCCCAATTGAATTGTAATGACCACGGGGTCGTCCAAATTTTGAATATTGGATTTGAAATCTGCTTGTGTGAACGTCATTTGGGGGAATTGAGGGATTAGCTAGTCGTCCTTCTGTACCCCTTCTACCGAGTATATTGTTCGGAAAGATCTTTTCCTGGCCGAGTTGGATGAGCCTCCACTAGCACCTCCTCCTGAAATACAATTGATGATACCTCGTGGTTGGTCATATTGGGTTGAGGATGGCTTGTCTTTTCCTCGGTTTGGTTGGTCGGATGGAGTGTTGCCTGCCGAGGTTGGAGTACGTTTTTGAATGTGTCCCCCAATATACTTTTCAAGGTGCCCTTGCCGAGCTAAACGTTCCAAGAGGTCTTTGGCGACGACACATTCGTCGGTCTTGTGGCCGTGCTTTTGATGGAAGGCGCAGTACTTAGATTTGTCAACATGTTTTGTATCCTGATATGTCCCCACTTTTCTTGGTGGTTTGATTAATTTGGAGTTCAGGATCTCTTTGATTATGTCCTCCCGTTTAGCGTTGAACTGTGTATAAGAATCAAAACGAGGGGTTAGTTTAAAATTTTTCTTACTGTTGTGCACTTTTTCCTCGTCTCTGTAGTTTGTTTTGTCGGGTTTCCGAGCTTGTCTTAGCTCTTCGATATCAATCTGGCCTTTTTCCTTCTCTCGAAACTCGGCGAGTGTTTTTGGTTTAGATACGGCGATCGTCTCTTGAAATTTCCCAGGTCGAAGTCCGCTTTTGATGGCATGGAGGTGAACTTCAGGGTGGAAATCAGGGATGCTTATGGCGACCTTCGTGAAATGAGTCATATAGTCTTTCAGGCTTTCATTTGGTCCTTGCTTAATTGTGTTCAGATAATCCGAGTCATGCAGATAAATTGCGGAGCCAGCGAAATGATCCTCGAATAGCTTGGCCAGCTGTTGGAATTGCGAAATTGAACCTGCAGGCAAAGCACAAAGCCAATCAAGTGCAGGGCCATCCAAATAATTTGGAAAACAACGACACAAAACAGTATCAGATGCACCGTTGACGATCATTATTGATCGGAATTTCTTGATGAACTTCTTTGGGTCTCCGAGCCCATCATAAGGTGTGAGGGTCAATGGTAAAGTGAATCGCCGTGGTAATTCGAAATTCATCACGTCTGCCGTGAAAGGGCCTACGAGCTCATCTGGTTCCTCATTTTCGTCCCCTGGCTGGGCATCCTCGACTTGAATGGTCTCAGATACATGAGTAGGGTTGGAGTGATGTTCGGCATCCTCTGGCTGAGGTTGACGATTGTTGTTATTTTCAATTCGGTGATCTGAGCGGCCATTCTCTGATTTTCTTCTGCCATACGTTGATTTGCTTGTTGCAGCTCGGTCACCATTCGGAAAAGTTCGGATGGGGTAGGAGGTAGCGCGTCAGCCATAGGTTAGGCGGAGGAATAGAGACCAGAAGAGGAAAAAATTTATCTCTTCGGCCCCACGGTGGGCGCCAGTTGTTCTTGCCTGTAGAATAGGTCGGCTCCTCGTATGGAACGTCAGCCGAGCTTTATCTTCGGAAGGCTGCACTGCTAACTCGTATGTTCCGAGCTTTTCCTTTCAACTTGCGTAGGTGTGGACAATGAAGAAGAAGAGAGGGGGGAGTGTACCTGCAAAGGCACTCCAATGCTTAAGTCAGTATGAGATTCAAGTCGGAAGTGTCTGAAAAATATACTTTTACCTTGCTTTTATATGATCGGTTCTTCATCAGTAACGGCTTCTCCTCAACGTCTGTCTTGGTGAGAATTGATAACGTATTTGGTGCACGAAATTGTGATCTCAGGCAACGGCGCCAGAAACTCTGTACGCACGTCTTAATAAATCGTTTTTCATTCACAACTTCGATACAACTAACCAGCAAGTGCACTGGGTCGTCCAAGTAATAAACCTTACGTGAGTAAGGGTCGATCCCACGGAGATTGTTGGTATAAAGCAAGCTATGGTCACCTTGTAAATCTCAGTCAGTTGGCCAAAGTATGGACTATTATATATTTCTGGAAAGCCCTGGATGTCTACTTTCCAATGCAATTGGAAGCGTGCGATTTTGGGTTCTGTAACTCCAGAAAATCCACTTTGAGTGCAGGGAGGTCAGAATCCAACAACATCAGCAGTCCTTCTTCAACCTCTGAATCTGATTTTTGCTCAAGTCCCTCAATTTTAGCCAGAAAATACCTGAAATCACAGAAAAACACACAAACTCATAGTAAAGTCCAGAAATGTGAATTTAACATAAAAACTAATGAAAACATCCCTAAAAGTAACTAGATTCTACTAAAAACATACTAAAAACAATGCCAAAAAGCGTATAAATTATCCGCTCATCACAACACCAAACTTAAATTGTTGCTTGTCCCCAAGCAACCAAAAATCAAATAGGATAAAAAGAAGAGAATATACTATAAATTTCAAACTATCAATGAAACATAGCTCCAATTAAATGAGCGGGACTTGTAGCTTTTTGCCTCTTGAATAGTTTTGGCATCTCACTTTATCCATTGAAGTTCAGAATGATTGGCATCTATAGGAACTCAGAGTTCAGATAGTGTTATTGATTCTCCTAGTTCAGTATGATGATTCTTTAATGCAGCTATTTTATGAGTCTTGGCCGTGGTCCTAAGCACTTTGTTTTCCAGTATTACCACTGGATACATAAATGCCACAGACACATAATTGAGTAAAAGGTCTTCCAAGGATGATGGATTCATCCTCATCCTTCCCAGTATCAAGGATTATGAAATCAGCAGGGATGTAAAGGCCTTTAACCTTTACTAACACGTCATCTACTTGTCCATAAGCCTGTTTTCTTGAATTGTCTGCCATCTCTAATGAGATTTTAGTAGCTTGCACCCCAAAGATTCCCAGTTTCTCTATTACAGAGAGGGGCATGAGGTTTATCCCTAAACCAAGGTCACACAGAGCCTTTTCAAAGATCGGCATAGAACTCTTGAACCATTAGGATGCCGACTTATTGGATGGGGTTTGTTAGAACTTCCCAACCTCTTCTTTGGATTTCATGTTGGATCTCTGGATACTCATTTTTCTTGAGCTTGAAAGGGACCTCGGGGATCACCTTCTTCTTGACCACAACATCATAGAAGTGGTCTTGATGAGCTTTGGAGATGAATCTTTCCATCTCCCATGACTCGGAGGTGGAAGCTTTTGTCTTCCTTTTCCCTTTTCTAGAGGATTCTCCGGTCTTGGGTGCCATCAATGGTAATGGAAAAACAAAAAGCTTATGCTTTTACCACACCAAACTTAGAATATTACTCGCCCTCGAGCAAGAGAAGAAAGAATAGATGAAGAAGAAGAAGAAAATATGGAGGAGATGGGGGAGGGGTGTATTCGGCCAAGAAGGGGAAGAGAGGGTTGTGTTGTGTGAAAATGAAGAATAATGGAGGGCTTTATATAGGAAAGGGAGGTTGAGGTGATTGGTGAAGAGTTTTGGGGAAGAGTGTTTATGGGATTGTGTGAAAGATGGGTGAGAAGAAGTGAGTGGAGGTAGGTGGTGATCCTGTGGGGTCCACAGATCCTGAGGTGTTCAAGGATTTACAACCTTGTACCAAATTAGGTATGCAAAATGCCCTTGCACACAACTCTGGGCGTTCAGCGCCAGATTGGTGCTTGTTCTGGGCGTTCAGTGCCAGCTCTTCTCCAGGGTGTAATTCTGGCGTTCAAACGCCCAGATGCTGCCCATTTTGGGCTGTAGACTTCAGGATCTACTCCATTAGTCTTAACAGTATCACAGATCTGCAAGAATTCAGTTAAGAACTGAAAAGGATCTTCAGATGGAAGTCCATGAAACTTGCAGTTCTGCTACATCAGAGAAACTAATTGAGGTTTCAGCTTAAAATTGTTTGCTCCAATGGCAGGAATGGAGATGCTTCTTCCATGTAAATTGGAATTAAGTGCAGTAAAGTCACCAAGCATCCTCCTTGCATTATTATTATTTTCGGCTGCCATCTCCTCTTCTTGTTCGAAACTTTCTGAAAGGTGCTTGCTGGATTGTTGTAATTTAGCTTCTCTTAGTTTCCTCTTCAGAGTCCTTTCAGGTTCTGGATCTGCTTCTACAAGAATGTTCTTGTCCTTGCTCCTGCTCATATGAAAAAGAGGGACAGAAAAATAATAATAATAGGGGTCCTTTTTACCACAGTATAGAGGTCCCTGTGTGAGTAGAAGAAAAGAAGAAGAAAAAATTCGAACACAGATGGAAGAGGGGGTTCGAATTAGGGTGAGATAAAGTGTTAGTAGATGAATAAATAAATAGAAGGAGATAAGAGAGAGAGAGAGAGAGAGAGAGAGAGAGAGAGAATTTTCGAAAATAATTTTTGAAAAAGAGTTAGTGATTTTCGAAAATAGTTTTTGAACAAGGTTAGTAATTTTTCGAAAATTAAAATCAAAAATTAAAATAATTAGTTAATTAAAAAGAAATTTTGAAAAAGAGGGAAGATATTTTCGAAAATTAGAGAGAGAGAGTTAGTTAGGTAGTTTTGAAAAAGATAAGAAACAAACAAAAAGTTAGTTAGTTAGTTGAAACAAATTTGAAAATCAATTTTGAAAAGATAAGAAGATAAGAAGTTAGAAAGGATATTTTAAAATCAAATTTTGAAAAAGATAAGATAAAGAGATATTTTTGAAAAGATATGATTGAAATTAGTTTTGAAAAAGATTTGATTTTTAAAATCACAATTAATGACTTGATTCACAAGAAATCACAAGATATGATTCTAGAACTCAAAGTTTGAATCTTTCTTAACAAGCAAGTAACAAACTTGAAATTTTTGAATCAAAACATTAATTGATGATGTTATTTTAAAAAATTAGGAGATAAAGATAAGAAAAAGATTTTTGAAAAATATTTTTAAAATTTTTGAAAATAAATAAGAAAAATAAAAAAGATTTGATTTTTGAAAAAGATTTTGAAAAAGATAAGATTTTTAAATTGAAAATTTGATGCTTTCGTTCCTCTGAATCTCTGCTTTCCCGCTGTCTTCATCCAATCAGTCTTACTCCTTTCTATGGCTGGCTTTATGTAAGGACATCACCGTTGTCAATGGCTACTTTTAATCCTCTCTGGAAAATGGTCCGATGCGCTGTCACTGCATGGCTAATCGTCTGGAGGCATCACCCTTGTCAATGGCTGCATTCTATCCTCTTGTGAAAATGGTCCAAATGCTCTGTCACAGCACGACTAATTATCTGAGGTTCTCGATCATACTGGAATAGGATTCATCCTCCTTTTGCGTCTGTCACTACGCCCAGCACTCGCGAGTTTGAAGTTCGTCACAGTCATTCAATCCCAGAGTCTTACTCAGAATACCACAGACAAGGTTTAGACTTTCTGGACTCTCATGAATGCCGCCATCAATCTAGTTTATACCACGAAGATTCTGATTAAGAGATCCAAGAGATACTCATTCAATCTAAAGTAGAACGGAAGTGGTTGTCAAGCACGCGTTCATAGGGAATGATGATGATTGTCACGTTCATCACATTCAGGTTG
>NC_029792.2:107357097-107357884 GCF_000816755.2 Arachis ipaensis | reverse complement strand
AGTAATTGATGCATAAATCCACTTCCGGGGCCTACTTGGTGTGTGCTTGGGCTGAGCTTGAATGTTACACGTGTAGAGGTCAATCTTGGAGTTGAACGCCAGTTTGTAACGTATTTCTGGCGTTCAACTCTGGCTTGTGACGTGTTTCTGGCGTATAATTCCAGACAGCAGCGTAGAACTGGAGTTCAACGCCCTTTTATATTGTCCAAACTTGGCTAAAGTATGGACTATTATATATTGCTGGAAAGCCCTGGATGTCTACCTTCCAACGCAATTGGAAGCGCGCCATTTTGAGTTCTGTAGCTCCAGAAAATCCACTTTGAGTGTAGGGAGGTCAGAATCCAACAGCATCAGCAGTCCTTCTTCAACCTCTGAATATGATTTTTGCTCAAGTCCCTCAATTTCAGCCAGAAAATACCTGAAATCACAGAAAAACACACAAACTCATAGTAAAGTCTAGAAATGTGAATTTAACATAAAAACTAATGAAAACATCCCTAAAAGTAACTAGATTCTACTAAAAACATACTAAAAACAATGCCAAAAAGCGTATAAATTATCCGCTCATCAGTATCTGGTCATTATGTCGTCCTTTATTCGGCGGTTTTGATCCATAACGTCGGTTTTGCCGAGTTATTGCTCATGAAGACCGTATTTGTAATGTGTATTTATGGCTGAGGTGTGACGTATGATGCCGAGTTCTATAGGTGTAACGACCATATCACATATAAAAAACATTTTTTTAATCTAAAAACTATTTTTTCTCTTTCTAAAAAGCAGGTGTTTT
>NC_029792.2:107355923-107356179 GCF_000816755.2 Arachis ipaensis | reverse complement strand
TTGACATTTAAGTAACAATGTTAATTTAAAAATAAAATAATATTTTTTATTAACAATGGATATTTCTATTAACTATGTTACTATTGGTCTAAAATTAAAATAATACATGAAATGAAAATGTATAAGAAAATAAGAGAGAGTCTTTTTATTTCAATTTTAACATACAAAAATAAGTGAATAGTAAAAAATTTCAACACACAAATGAATATTAAATACAAATAAGTGAATAGTAAAAATAAGTGAATAGTAAAAATGA
>NC_029792.2:107352878-107355839 GCF_000816755.2 Arachis ipaensis | reverse complement strand
ATTTTTCGGAAGGCCATAACTCCCATTGCCTTCACAAAGTTCCGTCTCTAACTGCGTATTAGTTTACTAAAATAAATCAAACAAGAGCCGAAGTATATAATATATGTGATCCTATTTCCCAACAAACCAATAAAACATTCCAATTTCCAACATTAACTAAATATCTAAATATAATACTAATACTAATCAATGTTCTGAAAATCGATTTGAATCGGCCGGTCAAACCGAGAATCGTTAACAAATACGGTTCAGATAGAAGGTAAAATTATTAAATTTAAGAACCGAAATTGAACTGCCGAACTAGTCGAAAATCGGTCGGTCGAACCGAACCGTGACCCGGCCGATTTTTTAAATTTTGTCAAAAACGCTGCGTTTTGATCTAGAAACCAACCCTAGCCTTCAGTCTTCGGTCCTCGCTCTTCAGTTCACTCAGACACCATTCTCGAGCCTCCACCCTGCAGTCCTCCACTGTCGCCTCTCGCACTCAGTGGCCACCCATGCAGTCTCTACCTCGAGCCACCGCCGCCGTCGCAACACCTCAATCGAAGTTACTCACCGTCACAAGTTTGTGGAGCCAGCTTGGAGATTCGCGCATCCCTTTCCGTCGAAGTCAGCCGTAGAAATCGCAGCCACCGCCACCACTCCTTGCTGTCGCGCAGTGTCGTCCTTAGTGACCTGAAGCCCTTGCCCCTGTCTCGAGCCCCATTCCTGATTCCTCAGTCTCATACATACTCTCATTATTTCTCCCCAAAATACAACCCTAGCCTCCATCGCGCCCCCGTTTGTCGCACTGTTGTCGCCTGGTTCATCGTGATCGTTCTTCAATCCTCCTATTTCGTGGTGCTGGAAGGCCCTTCTATTCCCCCAACGCCAATCCTCCTACTGATTGATGATAAATTGATACTAGTTTGTACATGCTTTTATTTTTTCTGCTGTTAAATTTTGTTAAAGTTTCTTGATTGTACTCATTGCCTAAAGGAATACTTGTATCACATAGCTCAGTACTAGTGCCTGCTGTTCGTGTTTGTTTTTTAGTTCATAAATTATCAAATTATATTGATTATTGAATGGCTCTGCTCACTACTGCTATGCTGTGTTGTACCCTGGTTTGTGTCTTCTTCGCTGCTGTGCTATGCTTTTTTGGCTCTCTGTTGTTCATTGCTGAGCATTTTTGTGTTTAATTAAGTCAATTAAAACTATGCTTTGGGCTTAATTGTTCTTAGATTGTTAAGTTATTTAATTCAGCATATGTTCTGCTCTGCTGTTGTTGTGCTGATGTTTTGTGTTTTGTGATTTCTTTGCATAATGATGTGCTGCTGGAAACTGAAATTGCTGCTGTTTTGTGTGTGTTTGTGTTTATTTTACTGTTTTGTGATTTAATTATGCTTAAATGGTGATTGTCTTTATGATTTTTTATTTCAGTTATGTAGGATTTTGTGATTTCTTTGCCTAGTGATGTGCTACTGGAGATTGAATTGCTGCTGTTAAATTTTTGAAACTTGACAAGTTTGAGGTCTTTGTGGATTTACTGGATTGTAATTTCCCTTTTGTGGATGATAAATTACAAAACTGGTGAACAGATATATATTATGAAATCAATAAGCAAACTGAAAGGCGGATAATATATATTATTCCATTCCTTAATTTATGACTCCATCCAGAATTAATGGCATGCAGCATTAGTATCAATAACATTATGATTTATAGTGGATTTTGATGATTGATGATAAGTTTGGATGTTGGCATTTTATGTTTGGTTATCTTATTTTGTTATTTGACTTTTTGAGTTTGTATTTGAATAAGATCATAACATTCTGGTTTATGTAGTACTTTAATTTGGATAATATTTTAAGGTTTATATTAGACTATAATTATGATTTAATGTGTTTATTTATATTTTATTTATTATTTTATTATAAAACGGTTTTTTCAGTTTAATTTTTGTTAAATCGATTTTGTTGCTTGCCAACTTTATTTGAAAAAGGCTAGATATTCCTAGAAAGATTAAATACAAAATACGTGGAAGATTTATTTTGGTTCTAGTCAGATGTGCATTACTGCCCCTGATTTATGGATTTTCACCATTATGTTTGTGCCAAGTCCTTTGATTTTGTAATTATGCTTATGTGTTTGTTCATTCTTGGGGTGTTACACCAATATTTTTATTTTGAGTCTTCTGAAAATATCAGGGAGTTCAATGCAAGCGAGTTGCAAGAAGTATTAATTCTGTGGGTCTTTCTGTTCTTGGAGGAACTGCTGTATTACCATCAACAGTTTTGATGCTTTCTATTGTAAGTGAAAATTTTTATCAAACTTGAATCAGTTGGATGTTGACATGTTTATGTTTGATTGGTTGTTTTTGTTATTTGACTTTTGAGTTTGTATTTAAATGAGATTATAACATTCTGATTTATGTAACACTTTTAATTGAGATGATATTTTAAGATTTATATTAGACTATAATTATGTTTTAATGTGTTTATTTATATTTTATTTATTATTTTTTCGGTTCAACTACAGTCGAACCGATTGAACCTATAAACCAATAAACCAATAACTAAAACGGTTCGATGACCGATTCGGTTTTTAGAACCTTGATACTAATACGGTGTCCGAAAGGAAAGCTATATTAAACTAACATATAACTATATAAGCAATAGGAAGGGAAATAATAATAATAATAATAATAATCAACCATATTTAACTATTTTTTTGCACTTATGTTTACGCCAAGTGTATTAATTACTTCATTTTTCAATCATCATGAATTCATACTTATCTTTTTATAGTATATTAAAAAACGTTAAAAAATATCAATTAACATAGTTGGAGTGTATTATAAAAAATTAAAAAAATTAGGCTTATTTTAATAAACAATTATATGTCTTCTTACATAATAAATGATGTTAAATTAGTTTATTTATTTTATAGTTCACTTGAAATTTATTTTTTCATTTTTCA
>NC_029792.2:107351845-107352586 GCF_000816755.2 Arachis ipaensis | reverse complement strand
TATAAATACAATAAAATATCATTATAAATTAGAATTTATATTTATAAAAAATATTGGAATATACAAAATATAGTTTTTATATTCATAAATATAAATACATATGGCAAAATTTTTTAAAAAAAAAAGTGATATGCATAGCATCACTTAATATGATCCAAAAATAAGTGATGTCCAACAGCGTTTTGATTTAAGTGATGAAATTCATTCACAATATTTCAATAACAAAATAATGGCTCAACAATGATAAGTCCATCCATGATATTTCTTTCCACCAGCTTAGCTTCAATATGGAACCATATAAATCATATTTGCAAGTGCTGCAAGCTGTTTAGAAAGATAATCAAGCTGTTATTCCAAAACGAATGGTTTTGTATTTTCACTTTTTCAGAGTGAGAACGAAACAGAGTTTAGACTATAAGTCAATCTCAACCCAACATTACATTAAATTCTAATTTCCAATTTTCAATTTTCGTATTATAGAAGTTTTTCAAGTTCGGTATCTCTCTGTCTCGCTTCTTTCAATATTACATTAAATTCTAGTTTCCAGTTTTCAATGGTCATATCTCTATATGCACCATCTATATATATAATTTAATAATTGAGATCTATTAATCTTTATCTAATAAAAATTATTATATATATATATTAATCTTTTTGGATTATTAATATCTTTTTTAATAATCCTATAATCAAGAACAATTTAGATTAAATTATAAAAAATTTATCTCTCAATATCATAAA
>NC_029792.2:107349781-107351016 GCF_000816755.2 Arachis ipaensis | reverse complement strand
ATATTAACATTTTAATATAATAACAATAACAAATTATTTAACACATAATTTATTGGATTGTTCCGACAGTAATATGATCATCAGATAAAGCTTTTTCAGAAAGTAAATATTTGATCATTAACAAGTAAAAATTATTATCTTCTAAGCTTTTTCACATTATGTTTGACTCATATTTTTTCAAATAAATATTTGCCATGATAGCTCGCACAAGTGTCTTCAACGTTCATTTTATTTTCTCTTTCGTTTATTTTGCTGCTTGCATTGTTTGTAAAAATATAAAGTAAATAAATTTGCATTTTTTAAATTTGTCCTTAGCTTATTATTACCATAATATTGTTATCAAACTAAACTTTGGTTTCACAATTTCAAATATTATGACCAGAAACAATAATCAATAATAGATTCAATTATCTCTGATATCCATAAATCTAAGTAGATAAGTGTTCATATAATCATAATCATACTTGGACATTGTCAAACGTCACGTTAATTCAAAGAAGCAATAAAAATTATTATCAAGCAATTCAATAAAGTGAATCAGTAAAACACCATAAGGTGAATCAAATTACTGAGAGAGAGAGAAAAGAGAGGAGCAACTTAGAGAATCTTGTTGAGTGCAACATGAATAATTTTGGAGCCGTCACGTAGGCGAGGGTTGACCATGGAAACCTGGCACAACAGGACTTGTGCGTCGTCTTTGTTGAAGTAGAAGAGGCCGAGGTTCTTGCCAGTGGTGGCTCCGGCAACCAGCAAAAACTCCTCCCACGGATTGCTGAGGGCATACACGGGGAGGTCGTGGAAGAACATAAAATTGACAGGGGTCATGGAGGGGAGGCGATTCGAACAGAGCTTTGTTTTCTTTTTGGCCAAAGACGAGACGAACAGAGCTTGAGAGAGAAGACCAGAATAGAGACGAGACAAAAAGAGCTTTGGAGAAAGAAGAGCGGAGAGGAGACGGACTAACAGAAACACCTCCTTTTTGTTATTCTTCTTTGTCCAGAACCCTAAACAAGATCAATACCGTTTTTTATTTTTTTTATTTTTCATATATATATTTTTGTTTCAAACTTTTAATTTTTAAATTGTTTTAGATTTAAAAATGTAAAACTAAAGTTGATTTAGTTTTGACTAAATTAAAAGGATTAGAGTAATTGTTCAATGTGAGAAAAAGGATATTTAAGTCTTTTTTATAAAATTAAATAAAAAATATTTTTTGTTTTTTATTAAAGTATAAA
>NC_029792.2:107294331-107349595 GCF_000816755.2 Arachis ipaensis | reverse complement strand
ACGTGTCTATAATTTGTCCACGTTTTTTTCGTATTAGTACCTATGAATTTATGATTGTAGGGAAGCAAACACCAACTTTAAATCCAACGAACTTATGAGCTACAACAATTTTCGAATAATCTACAACATATGAATTTCTCTGTATTAAAATGTCATGATCAAGGCATAAACTGATGACAAAATGAAAAACTCAGCATGAATAACTCAATTTAAGTAGTCAAGACA
This sequence comes from Arachis ipaensis, assembly GCF_000816755.2. Classification (NCBI taxonomy): domain Eukaryota; kingdom Viridiplantae; phylum Streptophyta; class Magnoliopsida; order Fabales; family Fabaceae; genus Arachis; species Arachis ipaensis. The sequence continues at coordinate 107,349,370 of NC_029792.2, read as the reverse complement.
AAAGGAAGTTCCGATTTGGACCCAAGAATTCGTGCCTTTGTGTCCGGAAAGTGCTCTACACCAAGATGCGTTGTGACATTACCACTTTCTGTTACTTTAATGGGATAACTAAGCAAATGTCCAGGCAAGTCTTCATCAAGGGTTTCGCTACAGTAAAGGTCCCAATACCTTCTTGAAATATTGTTTATAAGTCTGATACACTCCAAACTCTGTGGAACAAGAAAAGAGCCATCTAGAAAACCCAAGTGCTCGTACCACAAGGCCATTCTAAAGCCATGTATCTGACCCCTGTTTGGCTCATTTCTTTCTATGTGATATGGTTGGTAAGCTCCCATCGCAATCTCTGTATCTCTAGCTCCATCCATGGATCGTTGATTGATATTGGCAGATCCAATAATTATGTATTCATCATCAACTGCGTGAAACAATAATAATCATAATTGACTCTGGAAAGGCATTGGATTGATTTGTTCTTTAGTTTGTATTATTAAATTTGTCATTGTATTTTCAAATTCTTATTTTAACTCAAATATTTTAAATGTCTTCTAGTTAAAAAAAAAAAAAACTAAAATAAAAGTATCATATCCGCAAATGTCATTTATGACATTGAAAATTAGATTTGAAAGTGGAACTTGTCAGCAACCTAAATTCTCAAGGTGAATTATATGGTAAAAATATAAGCTTATTACAGATTTTTTTTTGTATGGGATGAAAAAAAAATTGAAAAAATTAAGACTCACATTTTAAACAACAATAAAATAACAAAAAATAACTATAAAAAGAATTTATATTTTTTTTATACAACTTTAATCTATACAGTAGAGTATCCTAATTCTCAAATATACTTAGTTGTTTAATAATATTATATAAATATAGTATATGAAAAACTTTGACTAACATACAAGCCAATCCACTCTTAAAGATACCTTATCATTAATTTATTGAACAGCCAAAAAATGAGTCTAACGATAATAGGTACAACTAGAATTTAGGAAAAAAATTAATTTAATTTCCTATTAAAACTCGTGAGAACTATAACTTTTGAACTTTAAATTTTAAATTATATTGTGAGTTATAAAACACTACATTTAAGAAATTTAAAATAAATTTAGTCACAAAAATAACCAATATAATAAATTGTACAAACAAATATAATAAATAAGTTACCTATCATCATTTTAGCATGTACATAGATCATGAATCTCCTTGCTTGTTGAGCTCTGTTATAATCTGAGTCATATTGTGGGTGTTTAGAAGGTTTATATTCTCCATTATTCTTCTTTTCACGATTTGCAAGGCAAAAGAAACTCAAATAGTCTTTTGGGTCAGCAGTAATCCCTTTGGCACGTAGAGCTTGGATTATATCAATGTACATCATATCCATTGTCTCCTTCTGCCAACTCAACATGCTTTGAACAGAGTTACTCTCAGGAATACCCTCTGGCCACATTGGAATCACTACATATACACTAAACCTTTCTCCTGCTTCAATCTTGCTGACAATCTTGAGAGACAATTCCTTCGGAATAAGATGCAAAGCTCCCACCTCCTGAACTTGGAGGTTGCCAGAATTCCAGCCAAAAGAGCTTCCCATAAAATACTGATTTTCTATATAGATAAAACTCTTAGCTCTCCTGATAGCAGTAATATAAGCATTTTGGATGCTGCAGTCAAAGATATGTTCTTTTTCATTCATAAGACCCAACCTTGCTACTTCTTCTGCAGAATTTGGGAGGCCCAAAGCTGCTCCTCCATCAATTGATCGAAATAACTGAACATTCCATATTTCTTCATCATCTTCAGGGAACTTATCTAGTGATGAGGGAACAAAAGTGTCAACAAGTGAGTCGATTTCAACAAGACAAACATCCTTCTTACCTTGTTTTCTCCACCTTTGCTCAAAATTCTTTAAAACATCCCTTGCAATTGGTCCTTCTAGGCGACAATGTATGTCATGCCAAGGCTCTCTCGGTCCGCCTTTATCGATTGAGGCTCCTTCGAAGTTTGGCTGGCGAAAATCATTATGATGCACTGTTCCTATGGTACCAAAAATGGAATGGAAAGGTGTGTCATATCTCCCATCACATAGATCAATACCACCAATGAAACTCAAAATTCTTCTCCTACTATCCGATTTTTTATTTGGCATATCACTATCGACGATTATGATCTTTTGATGATGTGTAAACATGGTAGCAACTTCTGTGCCTTGGATAAGGCTTTCCCCTTTGTCAGGATTTCGAGGACATAGAACACAGTGCACTCCAGTTCCATCAAAATAACTCTCTGTGTCTTCATCATGAGTTGTCATAACTCCATCATTCCTTAGCCACTTAATTGAAGTTCTGTCATCCCAAATGAGCATAAGGACCTTAACACCTTCACTGGCCTTCTTTTTAAGAAGCTCACCAAGTGTCAAATTCAAATCACTACTTTCTTGTTTCTTGCAAGTTGATTCCCTAACCAAGGTGATTTTGGTGCAAAGAGACCATCCTGCTATGTAAATCAACTGTTTCGCCTTCGAAATGGCATTAAAGATGTCTTCCCAACATTGATGCAGTTCATAGTACCTACCCTTAGTTAGCAAGATTTCAGGAAAAAATGTGGTTGGTATGTGAGTATCTTGGTAAAGTGTGACCCTACAACCACTTCTCTGAGGAAAGTATGAATGAGTGAGCCCTGCAAAATCGAGACTTTTGATCCCTTGAGACCAGTTAATGTCCTTCGTGACATTAAAAAACTGTAATTTCACATGGATTCTAGGCCTTGCTTTAAGAGGTTTATGTTTTTTATTCAAGATTTCGAGCCATATATCCTTATTTTCTCCATTTACCAACTCTTCCACAGGAAAATATGCTCTTCCAATCACTTTTGCACCAATTATTGTGTCGTCTTCTTTGATATGGAAAACAACTTCACTTGCAATATGAGCAGTGTAAATTCTTAAAGATTGATGCCACTGAAAATTAAAGTGTTCATTTTGGTTTACATATCTAGTCCTGCCCACTATAGTACTGCCTAAATTAATGGTTGTGTATATTCTACAACCACCAATTTTTCCACTTGAGAAGGTTTCTTCTGATAGCTGCATGAATGAACAATAATAAAAGGCAAACTTTGAGCATGTACATGCACATCACAAAACCAAATTTTGAGATAGATTACTAAGATTGTCAAATTAAAATCCTAAACATAGGTAATAAAATGTATATTTTCTCCTATATTGTATTTTGAAAACAAAAGAAGTTAATGACTAGGTATTAAAAAATGTCTACCGATTTGTTATTATATTATTTTGTGTTCCTATTTTTACTTAATTTATTTTCACGCCTTATCCATTTTTTCTTTCACTTTTCTTGTGCTTTCTATTTCAACTAGTTTTTTTTAATTAGGTCCTATTTTCAAATAATTGATAGAAGAGAGGCTTGCAATCCATATGTTACAATAATATTTTGTATATACTATTTAAGTAACAATTTGATTAGGGAATACATTTTTCAAACTAAAAAAAGCCAACAAAAACACCTGTCTTACATGTTTGTCCTCTCTCCTGTGCAATCTTCTCACTCATCATCTCTTTTAATACACTCACTCGTACCTAGGCTCACTCAAACTCACATTTAAAAAAGAAAGAATTCAAAATCTTTATTTTCAAACATTCAATTTCCTTAGGGTGTGTTTTGATTATATCTATTTTAATTGCTTTGGCGGACAAGATAATGGTATATTCGAGTAGCTGGACATGGATCTAGAGTCATTGTGAGCAGTGCCGGAGTTTGAAACAAAATTTTGGAGGGACAAAAAATTTAACATTAAAATTTAATAATAATATTTATATTAAAATAAAATTTATAAATATAATTATTTTTTAAGTTTGTTATTAATAAGATAATAAATAAATAATTTTACAAATAAAAAATATAAAATAATTTATAATAGTACTCTTCGAAATTTTAGTGACTTAAAATCTTCAGTAATTGAATCAAAATTAAATTTTTTAGTAATTTCTTTACAATGTAAATAACCAAACTATCATTTCAAATTTTTAGTAATTTAAAATATTCAATAATTGAATTAGAACTAAACTTTTCAGTAATTTTTTCTTCAATTTCTTTTTTTATTATTTTTATTGCTAAAAATGATCGTTCTATAGTAGTTGTAGAAATCGAAAGAGTTAATATCAAACGAATCAATCTATCAATAAAAAAAATTGCTTGTTAAATAGAGAACTACGAAATGCAAATAGAAAAGCTGTTAGTAAATCTGATTGCTTTAAGTCATAATAAAATATTTGAGTTAATTGAACTATTTTTTATTTTTTAAAAAATTATTATTAATTTTTTTTTATAAAAAATTTGGGAGACTATGGCCCGTTGCCTTAACTAAGCTCCGTCTCTGGTTGTGAGTACAATGGTCACTTTAGATAAAAACATGGTAGATTAGAGTAACTGGATGTGGAATAGGAGTTGCAAGTGATATGTTGTGATGGAGAGATAAAAATTCAATTGTGTTCAGTGGTGATATAAAATGGTGTTGATTGAGGTAACTGGCTGTGATGGCCAAAAAGGGTGGCAATTTTCAATGATGGAATAAAGAAAAATTAGCGACATTGATGGTATGACTGCTATTGATGGAGAATGGTAATGATGGAAGAGAGTGGCAATGATAGAACTATTACCTTCATATACACTAAATTCAGTGGATCTTGAGATTGGCGTCGTACACTAAAATCGTTTTTGAGATTTTAATTACATCAATGATGTTATTGAGAATGAAAAAATTGCACCATATTAATCCCTAACCTATTTTCTGTTAACGATACCTTGACGTAGTTTAATGACGTGGATCTTTGATTACACGTGTCACCTCATAGTTTGACTAGGTATAACAGTATGATGATGTGTCAGTCAGTGACATGTGGCATGTTAATGTAGATATTTACACCACGTATCACAATGCTATTTTGTCACGTGTCGAATTATGCCACGTATCACAATGTTATTTGTCCACGTGTCATCCACTATGTCATCATTAAATATGTACTAAATTGGTCCCTTACTTTGCGTAAAATAACTTATTTAGTTCTTGAAATTGAATGTCGTGTACCAAATTAGTCCATCATCAATTTATTCTCTTTTTTTTATAAATTCAAAATTTTTTAATATAGTTGAATACACTAATTTTAATTTTATCTTTTCACAAGTTATTTAAATATAAGTGTTTTTATAAAATATTTTAAAAATTTTAGTTTTAATTATATAATTTTTTTCTACAATATTTTATTAAAAGAATTATATGAGATATTGATATTGATTTAGTAAAGAATGTAAGTTAAGAGTATAATAATATATCTTAATACAAACTTTTTAATATTTAACACCTTAATAAATATTTTAAGAATACTTGATAAGACACTTGTTAACTAATATAAATTCATTATTCTCATCCATTATAAGAATGTCCGATTCCCCATAAAATTAACTTATCACTAAATTAATAAGATAGATTTATACTGTCGATTATAATAATTTATTTTAATTATCTGTAACTTGGCTAGGCGGTCTTTTCATATATTATACTATTAATTGATATAAGCACTTATTGTAACCATAGCTTGAACAATATTAAATTAAAACAGATACAAATAAATACAAGAGGTAATAATAAAATTTTGGATTTATCGAACATGTGCTCTAATGACACAAGTTAAAATTATTAATTAAAAAATTTATTATAAAAAATTGTATAATAAAAAATATAATTAAAATTAGTGTATCAAAAAAATATTGAAAATTTAAATTTACAAAAAAAATGAGAACAACTGATAAAGGAAATATGGTCCGAAGAATCTCGATAGTAGTTCCATGAACAATCCTTTGCGGGATTGGTTTTTTTTTTATAGTGGAAATGCTATAAAGCGCGAACCAAGATCCATGGAGAAATTATTGCTGAAGTTGTTTGATAATTTGATATTTTCAGAGATGACGACATGTAGAGGTGTTGCGGATCAGGCTGCTGGTCGTGGCCATAACCGTGGTCGGGGGAGAGGGAGGGTTTCTTCCGGTACCCCCGGGACTTCTGGATCCTCTTTTTCTACTCCGATCACCCCGGTCATGAGACATGTTGCGGGGTTAGTGGACCAGCCATTCATCATGGTCCCTAACCCCAACTACGTGCTTTCGTCCACGGCGGCGACGCCACCTCCGTCTGCTCAGCAGCCCATATCCACGGCGACCCGCCTCCAGCGATGGATGCTGTGGTTTCAGAGTCCAGCCATAGAAGCGAGGCAGTAGCTGATGTCCCTCCAGCACTTTCCATCACATGGTTGCACATTTGGCCTGATGGCGGCATGGGGGTAAGTAACCTATTATTGCTCATGTATTTTCTAGCATGGTTGCAATTCCTGTTATTGCTGAAAGTTTCTTAAACTTGATTCCTGTTTAGTGGATTTAGGTTGATTTAAGTATTGATTATTGTTTTCTACTTTTGATGATTATGATTCCTGTTATTGCTAAAGGTTCTTGAAACTTGATTCCTATTTAGTGGATTTAGGTTGATTTAAGTGTTAGTTATTATTTTCTACCTTTAATGATTATGATTCTTGTTATTGCTAAAGGTTCCTGAAACTTGTTATTGCTGAAGGTTCCTGAAACCTGATTTCTGTTTAATGGATTTAGGTTGATTTAAGAGTTGGTTATTATTTTCTACTTTTGATGATTATAATTCCTGTTATTGTTGAAGGTTCCTGAACTTGATTCCTGTTTAGTGGATTTAAGTTGATTTAAGTCTTAGTTATTATTTTTTTACTTTTGATGATTATGATTCCTGTTATTGCTAAAGGTTCATGAAACCTGATTTCTGTTTAGTAGATTTAGGTTGATTTAAGTGTTGGTTATTGTTTTCTACTTTTGATGATTATGATTCCTGTTATCGCCGAAGGCTCCTGAAACCTGATTCCTGTTTAGTGGATTTAGGTTCATTTAAGTGTTCATTATTGTTTTCTATTTTTGATGATTATGATTCCTGTTATCGCTGAAATCTCCTGAAACCTGATTCTTATTTGGTGGATTTAGGTTAATTTGGATTGCCTGTTATTGTGGGTTGTTGTTAGGTTTTTGCGGAACCCAAACGGGTGTACTCAGGAGATGACGAATGTCATCAAGCTAACGTACGACCAGCCTTGGCTCATCTACACGAAGATCCCCGCTGAGACCAGAAAGCTCTGGTTTGAGATGTGGGCGGTAATTTTCTTCACTATTTAATTTTTAAACCCTTTTAGCTAGTCTAATTCATGTTATCTTGTTTACCTAAATTTAAAGCTTCTTTGTTGCAGCTGCACTTCATTTAGGATGTTGAGCACGACCTGACCATTCAGAAGATATTTGACTGTAGGATGGATTGGCGGCTCCAGCAGATGCTGGATGATGTAAAGCATGGGCGGGACTAGTGGACGCATTGGCTCCGACCGGAGGTGCAGAGGGGCCTGTTAGCTCATTAGGAGACCGATGCAGGGTTCAGGCATCGACGTCTCACCAACCGAGCTAATAGGGCATCCCCAGGTCATCTAAGTACACCGGTGGCTTGGCAACCTTAATAAAAACGAAGGGCAGGCTGATATGTAGTTTCTTTAATATTGTTAATAACTTTGTTATGTTATCTGTTTTGCATATCATTACTAGGAATTCTACTAATTTTTTATTTCAATGCAACTGGTGTAGTCGAAGTCATTGGAACGCGAAGCTACATTGGCGGAGACGTTCAAGTACACCTACATACTGAAGGAGAACAAAGCGAGATTTGTTGATCAGCGATCTCAGGACCATTATGTGAGTAAACATACATCTTATTATTTTCTGCTATAAAATTATGAGAGATTAACTATATATCTGTCTTACTAATCAGAGTAACTTGTGTTAATTGCATAGGAGCCCTACACACATAGATTAGAGGTCACGACTCAGCAGAGTGGGGAGGACGCCGCTGATGGATATGTGGCCTCTGTCATCGACCCCGATGCGATTTGGCGTGAGACTGTCGTAGTCCCATACAAGAACCGCATATACAGAATGGGGTCATTCTTCACGAGCAGCCTCTGCACCTCGATGTTGAGGCCGTCGTCAGGCTGCGACACCAGTCAAGCAGTCCATCCCGAGGAAGTCATGGATTTGAGGCTCCAGTTGTAGGAGCTCCAACACAGCCTTCAGCAGTAGGCTCAGGAGCTCAATGATTATCCGGAGAGGTATCAGGAGATCCTCATCCATGTACAGTCTACGGATGAGCTCAGGATGGAGTGGAGGGAGTCGCTGGAGTGAATGCAGTGTATGGAGAGTCAGATGGATGTGTACCAGACCCAAATGCGCGCCACTGGCATCAACTCTGCTGGTGGCAGTAGTAGCGCTGGTAGCACCTAAACATCGTCACCGCCTCCTGCACCGCTGATGCGTGAGCATCTTTCCTATCTTTTCATAGTGAATTTGCACTTAGTTTGTAGAGTTTAATCAAGAATTAATTATCTTTTAGCCACTATGGATGCTACTTTGAGTTGTGTGTAATTCTGTTTATTTTAGGTAGCATTTGGTTAGATTTGATGGAGCTTCCACAGAAAAAGAGAAGAAGGGTATCTAGGGAAGGAATGGCTTAGAAGATGGAGAGAAAGCTTGCACAAATAGAATCAGCACAAGAATTAAAGGAGATGACAGCGAGGAGCGACGCGTGCGCGTACCTGACGCGTACGCGTGACATGCGCCACATGCAGAAAACACTGATTTGGATTCTGATTTAAACTTTTATTTTAAAATAGGAAAAGATATTATTTTTAGTTTTAGAAAATAGATTTTAAATTAATTAGGATTAGATATAAAAGAGAAAAGAAACTTCTCTTTTAGGGATTGGCCAATTAGTTAACTTTTCATTCCACCTCTGCCCAATTTACAATCCTAGTTTTCACTCTTTTCCATGAGCAACTAAACCTTCACTGTTAAGGTTAGGAGCTCTGTCTATTGTAAGGATTGATTCTATTATTTTTCTATTTTAATTCATGTACTGATTTATATTTCAAGAATTATTTTTTATCTTTATTTTATGAATTTGGGTGGAACGGAAGTATGACCCTCTTTTTAATTGAGTTCTTGTATAACTTGGAAAAGCTCTTTACTTGACAACAGCTTGAAAACAATTTCTCCTAAATTTCTAGTTTATCTGAATTTAACGGGATATGTGACATATAATCCTCTTATATTTGAGTTATTAGGATTTCTGTGGCATATAACTAGAATTGAACTTCACCCTCTAATTGAAATTAATTGACCAAGGAATTGGCTATTGATGAAAGTTAGAAGAGACTAGAAAGGTCTAAGGAATTAGGGTCTAGTCAAATATAGTTGCCATGAATTAAATCTTACATGATTAAAATAGATTAATAAGAAAAGTCAATCCAAAAATTAGATAACTCTGAAGCCTTAACTATTTCTCCATATTTTATTCCCAACTTATTGATTTGCCTGTCTTCTGTTTAATGCTTTTTGAACTCTCAAACACTATTTTCTGTTTGTCTAATTAAGTAAATCACTTAACCATTGTTGCTTAGTCCATCAATCCTCATGGGATCGACCCTCACTCACCTGAGGTATTACTTGGTACGACCCGATGCACTTGCCGGTTAGTTTGTGGGTTATAAATTCCGCACCAAGTTTTTGGCGCCGTTACCGGGGATTGATAGTGATTAACAACTATCAGTTATTTGATTTCTTAGATTAGGCGTTTTAGTTTTAATTTTATTTAAATCTTGCTTAGTATTTTCGAAATTTTTTTTAAATAAATAGATAGTACTAATATTTTTCCTTAATTTCTGAAATTAAGTTTGGTGTCACCTAGTTAATTTCATTTTAATTCTCTCGTTTATTTTCCCTGTTAATTTTCAAAATTTTTTTTGTCTAATTTTAGTTATCATTTTCAAAATTTTTCTGTTTTATTTATTTAGTATTTCTATTTTATTATTTTACACAGGTTATCTCACTAGGAGTTCTCTGCACTCTGACGTAGAGAATCCCATCTTTTCTTGTTTTCTGTTTATTTATGTGCAGGAACAGAGACAAGGAACCTCTTTTAGACTTTGATCCTGAACCTGAAAAGACTTTCAGGCGGCGTTTACAACAAGCAAGACTTTATAAGGCTGCAGAATCCATTATGGATCCTAATAATGCTGTTAATGCCAATGTGGCAAATCCGAATGGGGATGATCAACAAAGGAGAGTGCTTGGCTCTTACTCTGCTCCTACTACAGATCTTTATGGAAAAAGCATTGTGGTGCCTCCTATAGCTGCGAACAACTTTAAATTGAAGCCACAATTGATCACTCTGGTGTAACAAAACTGCCAGTATCATGGTCTTCCCCACGAAGACCCAAATCAATTTATTTCTAACTTTCTGCAGAATTGTGATACTATGAAGACAAATAGAGTGAACCCATAGGTGTACAAACTCATGCTCTTCCCGTTTGCTCTGAGGGATGGAGCAAAGATATGGCTAGATTCCCAACCCAAAGAGAGTTTGGATACTTGAGACAAGGTTGTTACTAAGTTTCTTACTAAATTTTTCCCACCAAAGAAGCTGACTAAGCTTAGGGTGGAGGTTCAAACCTTCAGGCAGAAGGATGGTGAAACTCTTTATGAAGCTTGGGAGAGGTACAAGCTACTGACTAGGAAATGCCCTTCGGACATGTTCTCCAAATGGACCCAACTAGATATCTTTTATGAAGGCTTGGGTGAAATGTCCAAGATGTGCTTAGATAATTCTGCAGGTGGTTCACTGCACAAGAAGAAGACACCAGAGGAGACTATTGAGCTTATTGAATTGGTTGCTAGCAACCAATATTTATACTCATCTAACAGGAATCTTGTGAACTCTGAGACTCCTCAGAAGAAGGGTGTTATGGAAGTAGAAGCTCTTAATGCTATTCTTGCTCAGAACAAGCTTATGTCTCAGCAAATAAATCTACTTACTCAGCAGATGGGTGGAATGCAAGTCTCAGCTATCAACACCCAAAATCCACCTCAAGAGGTCCCTTATGACATGATAGGTAATTTTATACAAAATGAGAATTATGATTATGCTCAATCTTTTTCTGAACAGGTAAATTACATGGGGAATGGTCCTAGAAACCCTAATAATGATCCATACTCTAAGACATACAATCTTGGGTGGATGGACCAACCTCAGAGATCTCAGAATTTCAACAATAATTCTCAAGGCGGTTTCCAACAGAACAATCATAATAATCGCCAATTTCAGTCTCATCAACAACAACCACCTCAGCAGACAAACTCTCAATCCCAACAAGATTCTAATTGGGAGATGATGAGGAGTTTTATGCAGGAAACCAGAGCCTCCATTAGAAATTTGGATGTACAAATAGGCCAACTAAGCAAGCAAATACCTGAGAGGTCTGCAAATACAATTTAAAACTTGGAGATTCAGATGGGTCAATTAGCCACAAAAGTTAATGAAATTGATAAGAGGACCATTAATAGCCTTTCTGGTACTACAATTCCAAATTCAAGAGAGGAATGCAAGGCTATCACCTTGATAAATGGACAAGTGGCAAGTATGGAAGCACAAGTTAATGAGGAGCCAGTTGAAAAAGAAGCTACAGAGGAGAAGAAGGAAGAAGTAGAGCACGCCCCTCCAAAGCATGCAGACAACCCATTCCCTGACTCTCTTGACACTTATCCTACATTGCCAAAGGCTCCTGAATACAAGTCAAAAATTCCATATCCTCAGAGGCTTCAGAAGGCTTCCAAAGAAAAGTAATTTTCTAAATTTTTAGATGTCTTCAAGAAGCTACAGCATAGGCTCTTGAGCAAATGCCTCTCTATGCTAAATTTATGAAAGAATTGTTGACCCACAAGAGGAATTGAAAGGAATAAGAAACAGTGGTGTTAACCAAGGAATGTAGTGCCATTATTTAACACAACCTTCCTGAGAAGATGCCAGACCCAGGGAGCTTTGTCATTCCTTGCACCATTGGAGATGTCACCATTCAGAGAGCTTTATGTGATCTTAGAGCTAGTATCAATCTCATGCCACTTTCAGTGATGAAAAAGCTTCAAATTGAGGAGGTAAAACCCACTCGTATTTCTCTTCAACTTGCTGATCTTTCTATTAAATTACCTGTGGGTGTTGTTGAGGATTTACTTGTGAAAGTAGGACCATTCATTTTTCCTGTTGATTTTGTTATATTAGACATGGAAGAGGAGGTAAAATCCTCTATTATACTTGGTAGACCCTTTTTAGCTACAGGTAGAGCTTTGATTGATGTGCAAAAGGGTGAATTAACCTTGAGGGTCAATAAAGAATAGGTGGTCCTTAATGTTTTTAAGGCTCTCAAGCACCCTAATGATTCTGAAGGGTGTATGAAAATAGATGTTATTGAACCACTTGTTCAAGAGGTACTGAAAGCTGAGGCACTTGATGACATTCTGGATCCTATTTCTGAGTGTGAATTAGTTGAAGTTGATGATTCACCACCCCAAAAGGCTGTGGTTCACACGCCTAAAGCAGAGGAGGAAGCCCCCAAGCTTGAGCTCAAACCTTTACCTCCTTCTCTGAAATATATGTTCTTGGGTGAAAATGATTCATATCCAGTGATTATTAGCTCTTCCTTGAAGCCTGAAGAGGTAGAGGCGCTTATTTCAGTGCTCAGGAGCCATAAAACAGCTCTTGGGTGGACCATTAGTGACTTGAAAGGGATTAGTCCAACCAAGTGTATGCACAAGATCCTCCTTGAAGATGATGTTAAACCAGTTGTGCAACCACAAAGGAGACTCAATCCAACCATGAAAGAGGTGGTCCAAAAAGAGGTAATGAAATTATGGGAAGCAAGTATTATTTACCCTATTTCTGACAGTCCTTGGGTAAGTTTTGTGCAGGTAGTTCCCAAGAAAGGAGGGATGACAGTGATCAATAATGAATAGAATGAGCTTATTCCTACAAGAACAGTCACAGGTTGGAGAATGTGTATAGACTACAGGAGGCTCAACACTGCTACAAGGAAGGATCACTTCCCCCTTCCTTTCATTGATCAGATGCTTGAGAGGTTAGCTGGTCATGCTTTTTATTATTTTCTAGATGGATATTTTGGATATAATCAAATTGAAGTGGACCCTCAAGATCAAGAGAAGACAGCATTCACATGCCCCTTTGGAGTATTCGCCTACAGGAGAATGCCTTTTGGACTTTGTAATGCTCCAGCAACTTTTCAGAGGTGTATGCTTTCAATTTTTTTCTGATATGGTTGAAAAGTTCATTGAGATATTTATGGATAATTTTTCTGTTTTTGGTAATTCTTTTGAATCCTGCCTTAAGCATTTATCTCTTGTCTTGAAACGGTGTCAAGAATCAAACTTTGTTTTAAATTGGAAAAAATGTCATTTTATGGTTACAGAAGGTATTGTTCTTGGACACCGGATTTCAAGTAAGGGAATTGAGGTTGATAGAGCAAAGGTGGAGGTAATTGAAAAATTACCACCACCAGCTAATGTTAAGGCAGTCAGGAGTTTCTTGGGTCATGCAGGATTTTATAGAAGATTTATAAAGAATTTTTCTAAAATTGCTAAACTATTAAGCAACTTGTTAGTTGTTGATGTTCCCTTTGTTTTTAATGCTGAATGTCTGCATGCTTTTGAAACTCTAAAAGCAAATCTTACCTCTGCTCCCATCATAGCTCCCCCTGACTGGGATTTACCATTTGAATTATTATGTGATGCCAGTGACTTTGCTATAGGAGCTGTTTTAGGACAGAGGCATGGTAAGCTTGTACATGTTATTTACTATGCTAGCCGCATATTAAATGATGCCCAAAAGAATTACACAACTACAGAAAAAGAATTATTAGCTATTGTGTATGCTGTTGATAAGTTTAGGTCCTATTTAATTGGTTCTAAGATTATTATTTATACTGATCATGTTGCTTTGAAGTACCTTCTAACCAAGCAGGACTCTAAACCAAGATTAATTAGATGGGTGTTACTCCTTCAGGAGTTTGATATTGGGATAAAAGATAGGAAAGGGTCAGAAAATCAAGTAGCTGACCATCTCTTCAGAATTGAGCCTGATGTAGGAGTACAACCACCCACAGCTGTGACTGAGACATTTTTGGATGAGCAATTGTTCCTCATTCAGTAGGCTTCATGGTTTGCAGACATTGCAAATTACAAGGCCATAAATTTTATTCCAAAGGAGTACAGTAGGCAACAAGTAAAGAAGCTATTGACTGATGCAAAGTACTACATTTGGGAGGAACCATACCTTTTTAAAAGGTGTTCAGATGGTATCATCCGGAGATGTGTCCTAGATGAAGAAACACAGCAGATTCTTTAGCACTGTCATGGTTCTGATTATGGAGGCCACTTTGGTGGTGAAAAGACCGCTACAAAGGTCCTTTAGAGCGGGTTTTACTGGCCGACTCTCTTCAGAGACTCAAGAGCATTTGTGAAGCACTGTGACAGATGTGAAAAAGTCACAAATTTCCCTGCCAACCACGAAATGCCATAGCGGGGGATTCTTGAGGTTGAGCTGTTTGATGTGTGGGGTATTGATTTCATGGGACCTTTCCCACCCTCACATTCAAACAACTATATTCTAGTGGTAGTTGACTATGTGTCCAAGTGGGTGGAAGCTGTGGCTCTACCTACCAATGACGCCAGGGTGGTAATGAGCTTTCTTCAGAGATATATCTTTAGCCGGTTTGGTGTCCCAAGGACACTCATTAGTGATGGAGGAAGTCACTTCTGTAATAGACAGCTAGACTCTCTTCTGCAGAGATATGGAGTCCGTCATAAAGTGGCAACCCCCTATCACCCTCAGACAAGTGGACAGGTTGAAGTTTCTAACAGGGAACTTAAGAGGATCCTAGAGAAAACCGTCAGTGTTTCAAGAAAGGACTGGTCTAAGAAGCTTGATGATGCTCTCTAGGCATACCGGACAGCTTACAAGACTCCTATTGGCATGTCCCCTTATCAGCTGGTCTATGGTAAAGCCTATCACTTGCCAGTTGAGCTGGAGCATAAAGCTTACTGGGCAATCAGGTATCTGAATCTTGATTCAGAAGCTGCAGGAATTAAGTGAATGCTTCAGTTGAATGAGCTTGATGAATTCAGATATTCAGCCTATGAGAATGCCAAGCTCTATAAGGAGAAAACCAAGTTATTGCACGACAAGAAGATTGCCATCAGAGTCTTTGAGCCAGAACAGATAGTGCTTCTATAATTCAAGGCTCAAACTCTTTTCCGGGAAGCTGAAATCCCGGTGGTCAGGATCGTTTGTGGTTACCAGAGCTTTACCATATGGTCATGTAGAAATACAGGAAGAGAATTCTGACAGAAAAT
Organism: Arachis ipaensis; assembly: GCF_000816755.2. Classification (NCBI taxonomy): domain Eukaryota; kingdom Viridiplantae; phylum Streptophyta; class Magnoliopsida; order Fabales; family Fabaceae; genus Arachis; species Arachis ipaensis. The sequence continues at coordinate 107,333,987 of NC_029792.2, read as the reverse complement.
TTACAGTGAATGGCCAGAGATTGAAGCACTATCTGGGAGGCGAGATTGATCTCCAGAGGTCCGCTCATCTGCTGAATTAGCAGAACTGATCGTCAAGCTAGTGACGTTAAAGAAGTGCTTGTCAGGAGGCAACCCGATAATTTCGTATCCTTAGTTATTTTTCATAGTAGTAGTTTTCTTACTTATTTGATTTTTATTGAGTTTTTACTATTTTTCTGATCATGCAGCTATTTATAATAGGAACCGAACACTTCAGGCGAAAAAAAGAAAAAAAAAGAGCACACGACGCGCAAGTGTTGCTGACGCGTACGCGTCATATGTGTGTGTGTGAAAAATAGAAGTGAACAGAGAGTTGAGCAGGAGTGGCGCTGGAACTATGTTTTGTGCACAAACAATCCCACGCGTACGCGTACCTCACGCGTGCGCGTCATTTGCGCTTTTAGCCACCTACGCGTGCGCGTCCTTGACGCGTACACGTGACCCTGAAAATCGGCGTAAATGGGTGTATGGCCAGAGAGCTATGATGGTGTGGGGCTGGAATGGTGCTGGGAGCACAAGCCCCACCACGCGTACGCGTCCTTGATGCGTGCGCGTCGTTTTCCCATCCTGGCCATCCACGCGTACGCGTCCCAGACGCGTACGCGTCACTTGAAATTTGCGCGATCCACGCGTACGCGTGCCTTACGCATACGCGTCGCATGCGACGCCCAAATTAAACCCCTCAGCACCTGATTTCAATTCATTCACCCCCAATCCTAATTCTCTCGTGTTCCTTTATCCTTTTATTCTTCTTTCATCATACTAATTTTTATGTCTTTTTATGTCCCCCTCTGTTTTCAGTTCTTCTTTGCTTGAGGACAAGCAAACCTTTAAGTTTGGTGTTGATGTCGCTTCGCTGATGGTTTTTCGGTTTAATTTTATGGTACTAAAGGGAGGCAAATCATCTTCACGGAGGAGCATAGCCGGAGGAATGAGATGGCCACCAACATAACTGAGGTGGTTGAGTTCCTTTTATTCTATATTCCTTCCCGCTCTTACTATGTTATGTTCCGGTTTTCTGCTATTTTGTCTCGTTTATTGCATGATCCTTTATTAGTTAGATTCTTAGGTTCTAGTTAGTTTTACTATTTTGAAATTTTCTGTTAATTCCTTTAATGTTGAAAGATGCCTCATGTATTGTCCACTGAGCTTGAAATCAAAAAGAAAGAAGAAAAGATGTAGTGCATGAGAAATTGAGTTTAATTTTTAGAGTAGTCTCATTTATTCAAATATGGTGGTATTTTCTGTGACTCTGAATGCATGATATGAATAGTGCATATTTAAATTTGAATCAAAGAATGTTGATATACAAGGAACAGGGATTTAGAGAATTATTATGACTTCTCTGAAATAAACAAAAATTTAATCCTTGAAGCAAAAGAAACAGCAAAGAAAAAGAAAAAAAAGGATATAAAGGCAAGGTCCAAGGCTCTGAGCATTAATGACTAGGGAGGTCAGACATGATTAAAAGCTCAAAGAGTTGTTTCCCTAGTCATATGCTTGTGGTATTCTTGTGTCAAGTAATCCTTGAGACAAAACATTTAGAGTCGAGATCAATTGCAATTAACAGAGTATGCCAAAGACTTTGAGTACCACTGTCTGGGAGTAATTGAAAGGAAAATCAAAACTTAAAGAGAGTTTCCCAGTTAAGTGCTTGTGGTATTTCTGTGTCAAGTGAAGCTTGAGACAAAACATTTAAAGTCACGGCTAAGCTCAAGGTGCAAAGCACCAAAGAAAAGAGAATCAAAGAAAAATTGTTGTGTTCAAGGGTTAAATCGAGTTACAAAAGATCAGAGAATTCATAATATTATCCGGATTCTAATTCCAAATGACAGTGACATCCTTCTGATTCAAAGGAGAGTGAGATGCCAAAACTATTCAAGATTGCAGTTGTAAACCCCACTATAAGAAGAGACATGAGCTTAATCGAACTCTCATTCTCATGCAAATTCACATCCTAAGCCTATATTAGTTTGGTTGCTTGAGGACAAGCAACAATTCAAGTTTGGTGTTGTGATGCGTGAGCATCTTTCCTATCTTTTTTTAGTGAATTTTCACTTAATTTGTAGAGTTTAATCAAGAATTAATTATCTTTTAGCCACTATGGATGCTACTTTGAGTTGTGTACAATTCTGTTTATTTTAGGTAGCATTTGGTTGGATTTGATGGAGCTTTTGCAGAAAAAGAGAAGAAGAGTATCTAGGGCAGGAATGGCTTAGAAGATGGAGAGAAAGCTTGCATAAATGGAATCAGCACAAGAATTAAAGGAGATGACAGCGAGGAGCGACGCGTGCGCGTACCTGACGCGTACGCGTGAAAAGCGAAGTTGCTCAGTGACGCGTGCGCGTACCTGACGCGTACGCGTGACTGATGACGCGTACGTGTGACATGCGCCACATGCAGAAAACGCTGATTTGGATTCTGATTTAAACTTTTATTTTAAAATAGGAAAAGATATTATTTTTAGTTTTAGAAAATAGATTTTAAATTAATTAGGATTAGATATAAAAGAGAAAAGAAACTTCTCTTTTAGGGATTGGCCAATTAGTTAACTTTTCATTCCACCTCAACCCAATTTACAATCCTAGTTTTCACTCTTTTTCATGAGCAACTAAACCTCCACTGTTAAGGTTAGGAGCTCTGTCTATTGTATGGATTGATTCTATTATTTTTCTATTTTAATTCATGTACTGATTTATATTTCAAGAATTATTTTCGTTCTTTATTTTATGAATTTGGGTGGAACGGAAGTATGACCCTCTTTCTAATTGAGTTCTTGTATAACTTGGAAAAGCTCTTTACTTGAACAACAGCTTGAAAACAATTTCTCCTAAATTTCTAGTTTATCTGAATTTAACGGGATACGTGACATATAATCCTCTTATATTTGGGTAATTAGAATTTTTGTGGCATATAACTAGAATTGAACTTCACCCTCTAATTGGAATTAATTGACCAATGAATTGGCTATTGATGAAAGTTAGAGGAAACTAGAAAGGTCTAAGGAATTAGGGTCTAGTCAAATATAGTTGCCATGAATTAAATCTTACATGATTAAAATAAATTAATAAGAAAAGTCAATCCAGAAATTAGATAACTCTGAAACCTTAACTGTTTCTCCATATTTTATTCCCAACTTATTGATTTGCCTGTCTTCTGTTTAATGCTTTTTGAACTCTCAAACACTATTTTCTGTTTGTCTAACTAAGTGAATCACTTAACCATTGTTGCCTAGTCCATCAATCCTCGTGGAATCGACCCTCACTCACCCGAGGTATTACTTGGTACGACCCGGTGCACTTGCCAGTTGGTTTGTGGGTTATAAATTCCGCACCAACCGCCGATCGAAGGCCATCGGACTGATGACGATGGCTACCTGGATTTGTAGATATTAGGTTTTTATTTTATTGTTTCGTACATTTACTTAGTGTACCTGACTTTTATTTAATTTGCACATTGTATTATTTATATATTTTAAATATAAAATATTCATTATTTATGAATTCACCACTAATTGTGTCAAAAAAATTTAAATTTAAAATACAAATTAACCATTTATTTCAAATTAAAAAAAATAATATTATCATCGGAATTACTGGTGGAATTATTCGACGATAACATGGTGCAAAAACAATATGTTTTGGTGCCAATATTATCGTCGGACACATCCGCCGATAACCAATTCGTCCTCTTAGCTAATAATCTGTAGTAAAATCTGACGATAATTACTGTCGGATGAAATAAATCCGACGATAAATATTTGCCAGTAAAATTTATACCAGCTGATTGTTTTTGACTGCACATTCGACGATAATTTCATTTCCGTTGGATATATTTGATGCATCTAACAGTAACTCGATAATACTAAGTAATTTTCTTGTAATAAGAATGCTATTTTTTCTTAGTAAAAGTATAAAAAGAATAAATAAAAGGGTAGACAATAAGTATTTTAGGTGTCAAATAGCATGTCGTGTCACACAAGTGGATCAAGAAATATGTATAGATGATGTTAGAGGATAAATATTTTTTTGTTATTAATTTTAGCTAATATTTTAGGCCAACATTATATTTTTATAAAAAATACTATAGACATATCAAATTACCCAGAAGCAAATATATTACCAAACAAAAGCAGAGCAGAACAACGTATATAAATCAAGATGCTTAATATAGGTTTCATGGTGCTTTGATTTTCAGGGAATTTGAAGCATGTACCTTGGGGAAACAATTGCAGCAGTCATTCACATAGAGGTTATCAGCTTCAAAGATTGTAACGTGAAGAACACCATGCAGTAGTGTTCCTTCTCTTATTTTTGCCATTGCAAGTGCTCAAAAACCTAGCCTCCAGAACCCAGAAGATGTTATTGAAATAAAAGTATAACAGCATAACAAAAGACTAGAAATGAATAAGAAATAATGTTCCCGGGCTATATAAGCCTACAAGGCTATAACATACAGCATCTTTTTTTATAAAGAAAAGACAAACTGGAACCACTTAAGGCAGTTGAAGACATTGTTATATACTATAAGGTGATAGTGGTGCGGTTAAAAATGAGGTGTAAAGTAATCATTTTAAAATTACTAGTTGATGATAAATAATAAATAATGCAAAAAGTATATAACTAAATCATTAGACTTTGTTAATATTTTTGAATTGATAATATGAGACTTGCGTATGAAACGCAGTTTTACATATGATAAACTAAAATAAACATAGTTGTCCCGCTTGGCCGAATGGTTGTTAAGACACAATTTTTATTTTTGATACAGAGGGGAAAGAATTACGTCCTTGGCTTCTGGCGGCTAGTTTCAAAGACACAGTTGGAGGATGTGATTCTACATTATAAATGTCATGATATTTGGTTTGGGATTTGATCATAGGGATGCATGAGGCCCAAAAGATATTTTTGAGATGGGTTGAGACTTGAGAGACTATTATTTTTAAGAACTAGCTAACATGTGTTGTAAATTGGTAAAATTTATAGTATAAATAGGTCAAAATATCATTCAACTAATTATGGATAGGAAAGAAGTTCACAACTTTAAACTCCATTTAGCCATGGATTTCCTAATTATTTTTCACTCCAATTGCTCTTGGACTCCCCTCCATGTTGGATTCCTATCCCCTTTGGACTCCTTCCTTCTTGCCACGTTCTTATCCTTTGTAGACTCCTACTATCCATTGACTTTTATTGATATTGAACTCCTAATTTTTTTTATTCTTTTTTTTTATTAAAGCATATCTTTTAAATTTTTAGAATTATCAAATTAATTTTACTTTTTATTCTATTCGATATCTTGATATGTTTGTTTAAGTTGTTTAAGGTTTAAAAGACAAGAATGGAAAAAAAGCATATAAAAGTGTAAATTTATTTTATAAAGAAATGAAGAATTGAAAAAACTACAAAGATGCGTACGCATCATGTATGTGTACACATGAGGTTCATACGTATCATACATGCGTAGGTATCATATCCAGTGCATGCCTAATTTAAAATGACATGTGACTCATGATTTGAAAATCATTTTGTTCCATTAAAACCAATTTAAAATCATATTGATGCAATTCTTGAAGAGGAGCATACACACATTCATATACACTCATTTTTTTTAGGATTTTGGAGACTTTGAATTCTAGAAAAAAACTCCAACTTCTCTCTAGAATTTAAAAGTTTTTCATAAATTTCTCTCTTATTTTTAGGTTTTAGTTTATTTAATTATAGTTTGTAGTTTATAATTTTTTATTTTGATACTCTAGTGTCTTAGAATTTTTTGTTAGTTTTGTATTTTATTATTTTAAGTCCTTGAACTCTTGTTGAATTTATATTTTTCATGAATGAATTTATATTTTTCAAGAACGACAAGAGCAGAGAAAAACCACAAAAACTTTATGTTGAACAGAAAAGATTTACGTTGAACAGAGAGCGTTTACGTTAATATGGGAGAGCGCGTGTATCACAAACAACGTGAGGGGAGGAGGCGTGTTAAAAAAATGTTTGGAAGACTTGGTTAGAATTTTTGCATATAGAGCATTATTAATTCTTTAATATATTGAACTTGTATATTATCAGTTTCTTCTCAATTCCAACCCTTTTTAACACTTAGTAGTTTCTTTCTATCTTCTATTTTATTAGGAAATAAATATTTTTTTTAAAAAATATTATTTGTATACTAAAATTAGTCACTAAAATCAGCTATCACTGTATTTGTGTATAAATACATGTATGATTTAATTTATTTTTAATATCTATTTATATTTTAGTATGTATTTTATACTGGTGACTGACTTTGTTGGTTGATTTTAATGTACACGTAACATAATTCTTTTTTTTTTTACATATTTAGTTGTAATTTTTAATTTTTCTTATGTTGATATTAATCCAAAAAATTCTATTTTTTGTTTTGCTATTTCAGTCTTCCTTTTGCTGAGAACTAATATTTTTAAACTTTTCTAAAACAGTTAACCATTTTTGAGTATGGTCTTCTTTATCTTATTTAATAATAATTAATATATCATCCATATATACTAAAACAAAATCATTCAAATTTTTTAGATTTTAATTCCCAGAGCTTATTTTAACCCATGATAATATTATTCTCATATATATTTTTTGTTGGACATGTAAAAGTTATTAGTTTTTTTTTGTTTCTGCATCTAAGTGTAACTTCCAATATCCTGATTTTTGCATCCAGAAATGAAAATTAAGTGGCTTCCTTAATTTTTTCTAGAGTTGAATCCTTTCTTAAAAGTTTATGAGTATCTTCAATGGTTGCTTCATTTTTTTTTATAATTAACAATCTTTCTTTATTTTTCTCATTTAATTTTATTATTATTTTTCGCATAAAATGCTAGTACGTGCAGCATGCGGGAACTTTTAGTTAACCTAATAATTCTTTTTGCAAGCAGATCCTTAAATTCTGATAAAAATTTTTCTCTATCTCTTGAAGAATATAAACTTTTTTTGGGATGTTTATTTCATTTATAAGATCTTTTAATTTTATGCTTACCAATTCTTGATTTATATTTTTAACATCTAATGGATTTTTTACACATACCTCGTCTAAAAATTTTTCTATCCTTTTTTTAAGATTGTCTGAGATATTTATTTGAAAATATAAATTTAGGTAGTATTCTTTTGATAAAATTAAAATTTTGAATTTGAGAATTTTATCTATAATTGTAGTAGGTATTATTATCTGAGTTTATTCTTTATGAATTATTCTCCACATACAAACGTTTTTTCCATACATACAAGTCTTTACAAGTCATTTATATTCACGCGCTTCATACCTTACTGTATGTTTTTCTTCTTCTTGTTGTTACTACACGTTCTTCTTCGTTATCGTCGTCATCAACACCACTACCTCTTCCTCTTCCTCCTCTTTCTCCTTCTTTTTTCATTGAAATTTCTTCTTCTCCTTTCTTTTTCTCTTTCTCTTCCATCATCAGTTATCTCGTTGTTGAAGATAATGAATAATTCAGGTTCAAATTGTCAATTGAACTAGAACAAAATTAATTATTATTTTGAATCCAATCAAGTGGCTGAGATGTGGTTTAATTCAGAAGAAAAAAATATAGCATTAGAGAAAATATTTTCTATATTTGTAGCAAATTTGGGTATAACACGAAGATATTTGGGAGTATTTTTATTTTGATAAGTTATGCATAATTCAAAACTCTTCCTCTTCTTCCTTCTCATCTTCTGTCACTTTTTTTCTTATTCATCTTTTTCTTTTTGTTTTACCTTCTCAAGTTTCTTCTTGTTATACTCTCTTAATAACAAGAATAAAAATAAAAAAATCAAACAAAGAAGAAGAAGAAACACATAATGCTGCAAAATTACTTGGAAGAGGATGAACTTACATTTATTTAACTAAAAGAAAGAAAGCAATGAGGAAAAAAAAAGAAAAAATGCAACATTGGAGGAAATATTTTTCTGTATTTACAGCAAATTTGGGTGTAACACGAAGATATTTGGGTATAATACGAAGATATTTGGGTGTATTTTTATTTTGATAAGTTCTACATAATTCAAATCTCTTCCTCTTCCTCCTTCTCATCTTCTGCTGCTTATTCTTTTTCATCTTCTTATTTCATATTCTCATAATTCTTCTTGGGAGGAAAAAATCAAACAAAAAAATATATATAATGTTGCAAAATCAATAGAAAGATGAGGGAAAAAAATGCAGCAACGTAACAACAGTAGTAAAAAAACGACGATGAAGATGAAACACGTGAAGAAAAAGGAGGAGAAACGCAAAGAAAAAGGAGAAGAAGAAGGAAGAGAAGGAGGATGAGGAGGAATGCAAAGCGCGCTATAAAAATCATTGAGTAGCGCGTGTTGACACACTCGTATGAGTGAGCGTCCTTTTTGTTGGGTTTATCTCAACTTGTATAACTTGTAAACTAAAATGACTTGTATGTATAGTTTTTATTTATTGATGAATCATGTAGGGCTTTAAGAACCATATATGATAGTTCTTGAATAAATGGATGGTAGAATTTAAGGAATTTGTTTCCTAATATAAAATTCATTCCTGAATCTAGCTTACATGTAGAACATACTACAAATCTATAGTTTTTAATAAAAATTTCAACTATTTCTACTTTTTGTTCAATTTTATGTATAGACTTGTCAGTAATTCTATCCCTTAATGGTTTCTTTCGTTTCTTCCAATCTAATTGTAATTTTGGATTGATAAAACATTGTGTTGCTCTTGAATCAATAAAGACATTAACAAACTTTTCTATATTTTTTATAGAAATAAATATTGCACTATCACTTGATTTATGAATCTGTTTTTAAGACATACTCGAAGACTTATTCTAGACTATTATCTGATTCTTTAAGTGGTTCAAGAAAATAAGATTTTATAACTTCTACTTGTTTTATAAGATTCTTTTCATTTTGTCCCAACAAGATTTTGTAACTTATTTTATAAGATCATTTTTATTTTTGTCCTTCATTTTAGGGCATTCATGAGCATAATGGCCTTGTTCTTGACAATACCAAAATTTGCAATTTTCTTTTTCTTTTGGACAATATTTATTGTTTTGTTTAAAATTTTCTTTTAGAATATTCTTTTCTTCTCCATTTATTTGGATAGTATTTTCTTTCTCTAAAGCATTGGGTGTCTTGGTTTTTGTTGGTATTTTTGTCACAACTATAGCTTTGGAAAATTTCAGCATTCTTCTGGAAACATATATTAATTATTTTTCCAAACTTTTTTAGAGTGCTTTCTTACATACATCTTTTTATTTCTTCTCTTATTGTCAATATATGTTACTCCTCCAAATTTGTTTTCGATAGTTCCTTCGTTTATCCCATTAACAAATCTTTTCATGACGATTTTATTAGTGGGGTATGGAAGTTTTGCAATATAGATATTAAGATAAATGTAAGACCCGGTTAATTAACGGCTAATTAACCCATAAATGAGAATTTATTCTAGAAAGACAAAAATGTTATTTTTATGGCTAAATGTGATAGAGGAGATTGAGAAGGAAGAGGAATCATCAGCTATATTCACCTCTTCTTTGCAAACCTTTGCTTGCAACTAGTAGAGAGTAGTGAAACTATTGTCTTCTTTAGAAACAATGAGAGCCCCTTTGGTAATCTTGCATTTTTCACTACCAAAGGAAGTGCAATATCCCTCTTGATCCAATGCCTTCAATGAAATAAGATTGAACCGCATATCTTGCGCATGCCTAACATTCTTCAACTGCAACTTGCATTCCATGTTAGTTTCAAGCCACATATCACCCATACCAATGATATCACACACTCCTTTATCTCCCAAATCTTGCCAAAATTTCCAGCAGTATAGGAAGTAAAAAATTCATGTTTTGGAGTGACATGACATGAGGCACCAGAGTCCATAATCCAAGTGGAATCATCACAGATAAGATTCACATAATTTTCATCATATGTGATAAGAACATCTTCATAAAAAATAGTGGCAGTTTCTTTATCACTATCTTTACCTTTGTCTTCGTTTCTTCCCCTTGATTGTTCTCTTTTCAAGAACCTACAATACCTCATGATATGCTCCGACTTACCATAATGGTGACAAATGAACTCCTTTTTTGGCTTGTACTTTTCTCTTGACTTGCTTCGACTCTCTGACTTGTCAGAAATGTGAGATTTTCTACTTTGACTTCTCCCCCGTGACTCTGAAATAAGTGCTTCTGACTATTGATGGGTTAAAACTGAAATTTTAACACCTAAAACTCACCAGCAAGTGTATCGGGTCGCATCAAGTAGTAATAACTCACTTAGAGTGAGGTCGATCCCACAGGGATTGATGGATCAAGCAACTTTAGTGGGTGATTAGTTTAGTCAAGCTAACATTGGTGAGTGATAATTGATGCAGCAGAAAGTAAATGACAAAAAAATTTATAGTGCAGAATGTAAATTGGACAGAAACTTAAAGAGCAAGAAATGTAAATTGCAAGAATCTTAAATGACAAGAAATGTAAATTGCATCAAATGTAAAAGGTGGTTTGGGTGCTGAAAATTAAAGAAAGCAATAGATCAAAGCTTAGAACTCTTGCAGAAAGCTTAAATTGCAGGAAAGTAAATTAGATCATGGACAGAAATATAAAATGCCAAACAAGTGCAGAAGAATTAAATTGCTTGAAAGTAAATTGAATTGGGTGCTGGAAATTAAAATTCAACAAGAAAGTGTAAAGTGCAATCAATCAGAGAGCTGGAATGTGAAATGGGATGTAGCAGATCTCAAACAGAAAAGAAAAATTTCTTGAAGAAGCAAAACAGAAATGAAACTCAGCTTAATTGCAAAATGAAGTTGAAGATCTCAGGGAATCAAAGAGACTAGAAAACAAGTCTAGATCTTAATCCCTTCCTTGATTCAGCAGAAAACAATTTGCAGAAGAAAGAAAGATGGAAGCAGTAAATGAAAACTCAGATTCAATTCTCAATTCACTAAGATTATGCAGAAGAAGAACAAAGAGAAGTTTCAGATCAAGGATGAAACAGAATTCCTTCAATCCCAATCCAAAACTCAAATTCAAAAAGGAAAATTAAAAGAGAGAGCTCTCTACTCCTACTCCTACTACTCCCTAATGAAGCCAGCCTTTCAATGCTCTCTATTAGAGCCAACCCTCCTTTACAAAGATGAAAATGATGCCTTATATAGGCTTTACAAAGTGAAAATTAAAATGCAATTGAAATTAAAAATAAATTATAATTTAAATAAAATTCCTATTCTAACTTGTTCTTGTGCCTTTGAGTGATGATGTGGGCTTTGCTTGCTTTGGATTTGAAGAGAGATGGGTTTAGTTGGCCTTGGTTCAATTGATGAAGAATTAAATCCAATTTGATTTTTAATTGAATTTTGGACCATGGGTGCTACTCCCAGGGAACGGCTCAGTTGATTAAGTGAACTGAGCTCTCCATCTTGCACTTGGTGTCTCTAGTTGTGTACGTGACAAGCTCCTTGGCATGCCAAAATATGAAGAGTGTGGGGGGAAGTAGCGCTCAGTTGCGAATGTGAACTGAGCTTCCTTTTTTTTTCTTGTGTAGCGCTTCATCTTTGCCTTGAGTTCGAACCTTGGTGGAAGCACTTTTGTGAGCCTTTTCCTTGCATTTTCTTGAGTGAGAGCCCGATAAAGCTCGGTTGATTAAGTGAACTGAGCGCTCCTTGCTTGTTGATGAGCCCCAACTTCGAACCTTGGTGGAAGCATTGTGGAGTAAATTTTTTGTGAATTAATGGAAGGTGGCGCCTTGCCTTGAGTGGAAGGCCTCAAGTTCGAATCCTTGCTGAGCCATTTTACTTATTTTCCTTGCAAGAAGTGTAGTGCTCCTTCCTTGCTTTCCTTGTGTCTCCCCCTTCGAGCCTTGGTGAAGCCACTTTGGTTTATTTTTGCTTGTTTTTGGTCTTTAAAGATGCTTTTCACTTGTGCCTTAATTTCATGCCAAATATGGACTACTATATATCGTTGGAAAGTTCTAAATGTCAGCTTTCCAACACAACTGAAAGCACATCAATTGGATGTATGTAGCTCAAGTTATGGTCCTTTGAAGGAGGCATGGTCATGCTGTGAGCGCCCAAGTTTAACTTAGCGAGAATTCTTGCTTCCAAGCCAAATTTTTCACGACAAAGCTAGGTTCATTTAGGTAGCGTTTGGTGGAGACACAGAGATAGAAAGACTGAGACTGAGAGACAGAGACTAAAAGACAGAGATTGAAATAAATTTCAGTATTCTGTTTGGTGCAAAATGGGAGATAGAAGTTGAAACAAGAATGAAACTCTAATTTAATTTGTACAAAAGGTAAAATTGGAATTAATTAATCAAAATGAAGGTATTTTAGGTATAAAATGTTATTAAAGTTTCAGTCTCTAACTCTAAAAATTTTAGTCTCCTGTGTCCTCATTTTTTGGAGGTACTTGAATATTGAAATTTTGGAGACAGAGACAGAAATTTTAGTACCAGTCTCTAAACCAACAAACATGATACTGAGTTTCAGTCTCTCAATCTCTGTCTCAGTACCTCAAAACAAACGCTACCTTAGTGAACTGAGCTTTGTGAGTGCTATTGTCAAGCTTCCTTGATTTGGTCATGGGCCACGCTTTTAAAAGCATGGCCTAAGGCTCTAAAATGTGTTCCAACTTCAAAGTGTGGCCCAAAACTCTTTTTTTTTTTTCTCCTTTTTAGCTTATTTTGTGCTTCTTTGCTTCTTTTTCTTCTTATTTCCTACAAAGTTTATCAAATCAAAAGATCAAAGAAATATAACATTTAAGCACAAAAGCATTCAATATTTAAGCACAAATAATCAATTTCTTATATGAAAAAGCATAGAAAAACATGACATGGTGACATGTCATCAACTATCATGCAAAGAGCTCAACAACAACAAAACTTACAACTCATCATTCAAAGTGATTTCATTATTTGTCAGTTAGTTCACCGTCTCTTGAAAAATACTCAAGTTCTCCGGCATTGATTTACCTTCAATATACTTCATATTGATAAGCTTCCTAATTAAGAATGCTTTGTTTTGCACATTCTTTCTCTCATATAACTCCTTCAATTTATTCCACATCTTCTCGGTATTTGTTTCGGTGTCAACATGTGGATACACGCTAAGATCAAGCCATTACCTAATTAAAGCAACTGCCTTCCAATTCAGCTTCTTCCATTCAGCATCGGATTTGGCACCTTTAGATTTATCCCCCTCCACAAAATCATACAAGTCGTTGCTATACAACATATCTTCCATGAGGGTCTTCCAAATTGAATAATTTTGGGAATTCAATTTGACCATATTTGGTTCATGAGTATTTTTCTCTATTTAATCAGCACGGAGATAAACAACCAAAGTTCTAGATACCACTTTGTTGGAAAAACTCAACAAAGGTTCAAACAAGAACCTGTCTAACAACGGAAGCACCAAAAATAATTTTTCCACAACCTATGCGATTAAATAGGTAATACCAAAGATACTTCAAGCAACAAATATAATGTCAGAAATTAAATAATCAGTCACTGAAATTTTTAACGTGGGAAAACCCTCAAAAGAGGGACAAAAAAAAATCCACGGGATCTAGCCTAGTAAAATCTTCTACTATCAAAATAATGGGTACACAAGCAGTTTTCCTAGTGACACTAGGGCATCTCAATAATCAACAAAATACATCATTAAAACTGATGGAATCAACATAAACCCTTCACAAAGTGGGTATCTCAAATCAGGCAAAAGAGAAGGCAATACAACTAGCAAGTTATATCCTAATATTCATCTCTACACCAGGAATAACATACTAAAATTTCATAAGAAATGGAACAAGTTTACCGATTCAATCAGATAAAAAATGGCTTACCCTTTTTCCCCCAAATTCTCTTCTTCTCCAATGCCGAAACTCTCCTCTCTCTGTTTGCTTTGTTTCAAAAATGAGAGACTTAGCTCTCATTCTCTCTCCCTTGTGGCTTTATGCCACTTTTTTTTAACTTGTGGCCCCACTTAGTTGGGGACCCACTAAAAAATGATACTATGTGTTGTGTAAAAAAGATTCCGAGAATTATTATCATTTGATTTTGGGTTGTGAGTTTACTTGGCAGGTGTAGTGTGCTTGGTTGTTCGCCTATAAAAAATTATGGTCTGTTTCAAAAATAGTTAAGCAACACTTCAAGAGTTGGAGAGGATCTAAGAAGGATGAACACAATAAGAAGTTGATTGGTTTTTGTGCTATCATATACTTGGCTGAAAATGAACGACAGGATAATCAGGATGTTGGGAATAAGGAGTATAACCACAATCCAATCAATCATGTGTCAAATTACTTATTATTGTTACTATATTAAAATATTAATATAATAAGGTCCTTGATTAAATTTAGAGATTTATCATTGTGATAGTGATCATAATATTGAGAGATAAATCTTTTATAATTTAATCTAAATTGTTCTTGGTCATAGGATTATTAAAAAGGACATTAATAATCCGGAAAGATCAATATATATATATATATAATGGTCTTCATTGGATGAAGATTAATAAATCTTATTTATTAAATTATATATATAGATGGTGCATATAGAGATATGACCATTGAACTGACTCACTTTAAGAATTCCTAATGGTTATAATTACCACATATTTATCAATAGGATATTTTCAAGATGAACATGGTAATAATTTCCTTTGACCTGTGACTGTCATAGTAATTAACAATATATTTATTATACTTTGATTCTGGACACCTAATACCCTAGGGTACTAGTTGAATGGATATTAGGTATGATTTAAATACTTGTAGAATTAATGATTAGTCAATAAGGAATCCGTCAACTCTCGGTAAAGAGTTTGAGCTCTATGATTATAATGACTGAGATGAATAAAACCTTAGCCAAGGAGATTGAATGAATGAAGAAATGAGTTTCTTAGGTCATTCACAGTTCATTATAATAATGGTAACAAGTTAGAGTTTGACAATTAAACCATACTCTAAAGGTTAACCAAGAGCTGAAAACATGGAATGAATTATACTTTGTTCTTCTGAGGTTCTTAGTAAAAATATATTACTTCATACTATCGGGTCGTTGAGGAGTGTTGCTAGACGCCAACCTTGATTAGTAAATTTAGTATGACTAATTTACTACCCGCTTAGTATTGAACCTATGGGGTCACACACAAACGAGTGTTCTAATCTTTGCTGTAAAATTATTTAATTATTATTTTAATTTGATCAAATAAATAATTATATTGATTCAAATGGAATATTATTATATTCTTTGTCAGCATCAATAATATAATAATAGTATGATAATTGAGAATATTAAATGAGATTTGAGAATAATTAGTTATTCTATTTGTAAACTTGAATTCTAAATTTGGATGAGATCCTAATTGATTCTATTTCAAATTGAATTATGATATGATTAATGAAATTTGAAGGAGTCAGATTTGGAATTTCAAGAGATGATTTAAATTTGAATTGAGATTCAAATTTAAAATCAATAACAAATCTCATACTATATATATGTATGCCAAGAGTACATGAAAGTAACGAGAATAAAACACAAGAGTTTTATTCCTTTACCTCTACGCACATAAAGGTATGTGAGCCTAATTCTTGGAGAAGAATTTTATGGTGTGCAAAGAGTTGCAAGAGGTTTCTCAATTTAGATCAGATATCCATTGGTCAAAGAGATGACAGCAAGGGTTGGTCTCGGTGTGGATACGCATAGAGTCTTCGTACAATTGAAGAATAAAGTTTTTATTAAAGCGTCTAAAGGTATTTAGATCTGATCTATATATTGTTTATTATTGGAATAAAGTTTAAGTACAAAATAGATCTTTAAGAATTACTTTCTTTTCTTCCGCTGCGTGTTATGAACACATGGTAATCCTTCACAGGAAGGCAGAAGTTATCAACAAATCAATTAGGAGCTATAAAGAATGAGATAATTTTGATCCTTCTAATTGTTGATGATAATATCAAAAATGACTACAGTTTAATTTTTTATTTTGTTACCTAATAACTTTGTATTTTTTGTGTTGAACTTTTTGTTTCACAAAAAAATTCACAAATATATGACTCAATATCGCATAAATCACGTATTTGTATATTAACAAGATGGCTTTTGGTTTTTGGAAATTCTTTGTTTGTAACTTCCTATCTATGATTTATAATATCTTTTCCAAAAAATTCTATATATAAGATAGAAGCTACGTGTACAATTTTATCTATGCCGTGGGTAGTTGATAATTCTTCTATTATATAAGGATCTATAGTTAGCATATAGTCACGAACCGCTTATTTTATATGAAGGTGGCTACTCCAATGAAGATTTTATGATTGTCATCATGTGAAGATATTTCATTTTGATCATTGGATGATAGATTGTAGGACTTGATTTTTATTTGAAGTAAAAGTGTTACCTTTATTCAAAGTGTTGCTAAACAAATAAGTTACACTTTTTAAACAAAGATCATCATAAGAAGATGTTTTTGACATTTTCATGGGAGTAGTTGCCTTATATGAAACCACAAATAATTTCACATATCAATTAAGTTCTGTTAACCCATTTAGGCCTGAGTTTGTATAAGCTTCTAATAAAAAAGGAGTTTGACCACTCTTTAAATATTTTCCGTTCATTTTCTCTACAATCTACTTCAAACATTGGTTCTTTCTTTATATTTTGTGATTTGGGAATATATTTAGATGATATTCTTTTATATTTTGAATTTTGATTCACAAATCCTTTTTTAAAATTTAAAAGCATATTTTTCGAAACAAGTGTCTCAACTATAACAAGATGGCTTTGTCTTTGGTGGGAAAAGTATATTCAGGACTTTGGTGGACCAGATAGAAAGATACCGTTTGGATGGCTAGGATGGCATCCGTACGGAATTTGATGGAAATTATATGTTTGGTCCAAAGTTTAGTTTATTTGTGAACTGGTATACCATGGTTTTTTCGGTTTAAGTCATAATTTTCGATTTATTTATTTTTTGTTGGAAATGGGTTACTTTTTTTTGTTCACTATGGGTTTTTGGATGTGGGCTACCGTCGTTCCCCAAAAAAAAGTATGTAATACAAAACCCATATCCCAAAAAGCACAGACGGCTGTTCTGATGGTCACCATCCTCAGTCCGGCAATCAAATGGGGACAAGTTTGGAAGGGTCTTTATCGCAATGACGGCGACTGACTGAGAACCCCATATGCCCAGCGAAAGAAACGATGCTGACGAGAGGGTTTGATGAAATGGAGACGAGGTTTGATGAGTCTGCAGCCCAAAGGTGGCGACTTAGGGAGAGCTCCATATACCCGGCGACAAACCTCGTCACTGCCGATATTGGGAGATTGAATGGAGGAGGATCCTGATGGTCTTCAACAATGGTGACGACGGCAACTAGTTAGCGTTGCAAATCCTGGATGGAGAAGGAAATGGGGCTGACATGGGAGATAGAAAACAGAACACGGCCACTCCTAAGACACAGCGACATGATGAAGATGCTATCTCGCGAAATGGTGATGGCAAGAAGAAGTTCGTAATGGTCGTCGGTAATGGACAGTGGAAATGGAGGTGGAAACGAAGATACCTGGCCGGCGTGTAGGAGGGAACCCTTTTTTTTTTTTGGTCGATAGGTGGGATACGAATTGGGCAATAGGGAAGTTGTTGGTTTTGGGTTCGATGTCGAAATGGGCCCGGACTCGTGCCGAGAAAAAAAAAGAGCCACATTCTATGCCGTTACTTTAATAATGCTACCCCAACTCCTCCTGCAGAACTGGTCAAGTAGTACTTGTACAAAGTACCCAAAAAAAAATAAAGTAGCACTTCTACATCATCGACATCTACCTGTAAAACCTTGATGCAGATGCAAATGTTGTGCTAATCTATCGTAAGAGATTTGAAGATTTGCCTTAACGTGGGAGTTGGTGTATGAGAAATATTTTTTTTCGTACAAACGTTTTGGTTGTCACAAGTAACAAACCCCTTTGAAATTGATAACCGAAGTATTTAACCTCGGGTCGTCTTCTCAAGGAATTGTAGGGAGGTGTTCTTATTATTGGTTATGAATCTTGTAAATTGGGGGTTTTGAAAGTGAGGAACAGGTAATTTAAATAACAAGGAAAATAAATTGCAGGAATTAATAAATTAATATCTAATAAAACTCTTGGCAAGGTATGAAAACTGGAATTCCTATCCTAGTTATCCTTATCAACAATGATAATTGGGTTTTAATCCCACTTAGTTAACCTTTACTAAGGCAAAGGAAGGTCAAGTGGACTAATTAGTTTGATCCTCAGGTCCTAGCCAATTCCTAAGAAAGGAATAGAGTTATTGGAATCCAATTCGATTAGCAAAAATAACATTATCAATCATGATGAGTTTGATAACTCAAGAGTCTCCAATGGATCAATCAAAGCCAAAAGGGAAAAAATCTAAATTGTTTATATAAATAAAGGAAAGCAATCATCTGAAATACCTCAAGTTGCACTAACAAAGATATTAAATGTAACATGGAAAAGTTCATAAATTAAATTGGGAAGGTAAATAAAAGGAACATTGAACCTGGTGATTGAGCAAAAATTGTAAGTTGAAGTAATAAAAGTCCTAAATCCTTTAAGAGGAATCCTAATCCTAAATCCTAAGAGAGAGGAGAGAACTTCTCTCTCTAAAAACTACATCTAAATCATGAAAAGTGAATAATTCGAGAGCTCCCCCTTGAATGGATGCATTTCCCCACTTTATAACCTTTAATCTGTGTTTCTGGACTTGGATCTGGGCCAAAAAGGGTCTCAAAAATCGCTGGGAACGTTTTCTGCAGTTTCTGGTGCGTGGCGTCTATCATGCATCCGCGTGGGTCACGCGGTCGCGTCATCTGGGAGTTTTCCTTGTCACGCATTTGCTTCGGTCACGCGTACGCGTCATCTGCGTTCTGCTCAAGGCACGCGTCCGCGTCAGTCACGCGTTCGCGTCGCTGCCTTTTCGCGCTGGGCATGCGGCCGTGTCGTCCATGCGTTCACGTCGCTGCCAGTTTCTTCAAAAACTCCATTTTGTGCTTTCCTTCCATTTTTGTATGTTTCCTTTCCATCCTTTAAGTCATTCCTGCCTTAGGAGATATGAAAATACTTAACACACAAATCACGGCATCGAATGGTAATAAAAGGTAATTAAAATAATTATTTTTAAAGCATAGGAAACATGTTTTTCACATATATCACATAATAAGGAAGGGAAAGTAAAACTATGCAATTTACATGAATAAGTAAGTGAAGGATTGAATAAATCACCTAAATTGAGTACAAAATATATCATAAAATATGGGTTTATCAACCTCCCTACACTTAAACAATAGCATGTCCTCATGCTAAATCCAAGATAAAGAGTAAGGTAAGGTTAAAGTGGTGGAATCTCATGCAATGCATTCTATTCTAAATGCAACTACCTAAATGAGTCATGCAATTCTAGTTATTATTCACTTGTATATAAAGCTTACATGTAGTCAAATTAATTCATATCCTCAAGGAATCATATATGCATAGCCAAACCCTAGATAATGTTTAAAGTACCTTTACAATTGAGATGGGTAAAAGTATTTCACAAACTTGTAAGACAATTAACAATTAAAGCAGAGATATATGGTGATGAGCTATTGAACCCTCACTGGATTTTGTGTTTACTCTCTAGTCACTCAGTGTTTATTGGGTTAATCACTCAATTCTTTTTCTATCCTTACTTTCTATTAGGGGTGTTCATGGTTTGGTTAATCCAAAAACCAAACCAGTTTTTTGGTTAACGAAAAATATAGTATTGGTTAATTAACCAAATTGGTTTTACATGATGAAATCGGTTATTAATCGGTTAGTAAAATTCAAAACCGGTTTTTAACCGGTTTTTGTATAAAAAACCAGTTTTTATACTAAAAATTGGTTTTTATACCATAAAATTGATTTTTACATGTAAAAATTAATTTTTACACAAAAATTAATATTTTTACATATAAAAACTCAATTTTTTACACAAAAAAACCGGTTTTCGTACCAAAAACCGGTTTTTATACTAAAAAAATTGGTTTTTATACCATAAAATTGGTTTTTACATGTAAAAATAGATTTTTACACAAAAATTAATATTTTTACATACAAAAACCCAAATTTTTAAACTTTTTTTAATTGAATTTTTTTAATCTAATTTTTTTTCTTTCTAAATGATACGAGTAACATTTGTAAATAATGAAGTCCCTTCCATTGCTTTCGTTCCTTTTTCTTTCTTATCTCTTTTCAATATTTTATATAAATATTTTTGTTCTCTTTCTCTCTCCTCCCCTTTCTTTCTCTCTATCCTTCTCTCCCTCTCTCCCCATGCTCTCTCTCTCCCCCTCCCTCTTTCTCTCTCCCCTCCTCTCCCTCTCTCTTTCTCTCTCCCCTCCTCTCTTTTCTCTCTCTCTCCTTCTCTCTCCCCATCCTCTCTCTCTCCCCTCTCTCTTTCTCCTTCTTTGTCCTCTTTCTCTTCCTCTTTCTCTCTCTTCTTCTTCTCTCTCTTATCCTTCTTCTCTCTTCTTATGTCTCTCATTTTTTTCTTTCTCCTCCTCTATCTTTGCCTCCTCTCTTTCTTCTCTCTCGCTTTAGAGAGAAGAGGAAAAAAGAGATAGAAGAGGGATAGAGATTGAGAGAAGGTTGAGAGAGAAAGCGAAAAGAGAGAGTAAGAAAAGAAAGAGGAGAAGGAGAGAAAAGGAAGAGAGAAAGAGGAGGAGAGAGAGAAAGAAGAAAAGGAAAGAGAGATGAGCGAGAGAGAGAAAGCAAGAAAAGAAAAAAAAGAGAGAGAGAAAGAGAGGGGAGGTAAAGGAGAGAAAGAGAGAAAGAAGGGAAAATAGAGGAAAAAAGGAGAGAGATATGGGAGAGAGAGAAGGAGAGGAGAGAGAGAGATAGGAGGGGAGAGATGATTAGAGAGAGGAAGAGGAGGAAAGAAAGAGAAAGAGAGAGAAGGGAGGGGGAGAAAGAGGGCAAGGAGAGAGAAAGAGAGGGAGAGAGAGATAGAGAGAGATAGAGAGAGAAGGAGAGAGAGAGAGGAAGAAAGGGAATATCTTTGGAATACTTTTTCATTAAAATTATGAAGAATGGCAATCAAACAAGGATGTAGCTTCAGAATTATGTTCTATTCATTTTGGTATAAAAGAGCCACGCAGAGGGGAGAGGGGGGAGAGAGGAGGAGAGAGAGAGAAGAGGAAAGAGGGAAAGGAGAGAGGAAAGGAGAGAGGAGATAAAGAGAAAAATGAGTGAGAGAGAGAAGGGAGAGAGAGAGAGAGGGGGAAGGAAAGGGGAGAAAGAGAGAGAAGGGAGAGAAATAGGGGAGAAAAGAAGAGAGAGAAGGGGACAGAGAATAGAGAGAGAGAGAGAGAGAGAGGATGGGGAGAGAGAGAGGAGGGAGAGTAGGGAAAAAGAGAGATAGGAGGAGAGAGAGAAGGGAGAGAAAGAGGAGAGAGAGAGAGAGAGAGAGAGAGAGAGAGAAGGGAGGGAGAGAGAGAGAAAGAGAGAGGAAGGAGGAGAGGAAAGGAGAGAGAAAGGGGGAGAGAGAGAGAGAGAGAGAGAGAGAAAGAGTATGTAATTTGGTTTTGAAATTAGGTTTTGATTTTAATTTGGTTTTGGTTTTGGTTAACCGGTTAAAAACCGGTTTTTCTAATTTGGTTTTGGTTAACCAATTCTAAAAAATATGGATATGGTTTTTAAAATTGTTTTATTAAACTGGTTAACCAAAATGTGGTTATGGTTTTTTAACCGGTTAACCACATTTTAGTTTTTTTATGAACACCTCTACTTTCTATAACTTTGTTCTTCATCTAACCAATCAACAATTATAGAATACAGACATACAAAAATCATGAGATCTTTTCCAAGGTTGTAATGGGGTCAAGGTAAAGGTAAGGGTATATGTATAGGGTTAAGTGAGCTAATAAGTGAATCCTTGATTAGTCTAAGATCTCACCTAACATACATACTTGATAAATCAAAAAGTTTCTTTAACCTATTTGCCCAATTTTTTTTTATCAATGCACATGGTAATTCAATTGTTTTGATTTCATATGAGCATGCTTCCCAAATTTTTATTTTGAAACATCTTATTCTTTTTAAATTTCTACCTTGTTTCTATCATCCCATGTTCCCATAAAGTTCCCCACACTTAAAATACAATACCTATCTTAAGCTAACCAAGGATTCAACTTGGGATTTTTATTTTGTTTTCCGCTTAAGGCTAGTAATGTAGTTTATAGAGCAAGAGGGGATTAAAAAGCTCAAGGGAGCTAACAAGGGTGATGTAAAAGGTAGGCTAATTTGGGGTAAGTGAGGAAAAATTCAAATGATGGCCTCAATCATCTCTTAGTATGTATCTATATTCTATAATTGGACATATAGATTAAAACAAAGTAAAGAACATCAGAATGAAAAAGAAGGGTAAACACACACAGAAATAAAATTAATGTTTGAATACAACCATACAATTAAGCTCAAAACTCACAGGCTGTGTGTTCTCCAGCTCAAACAGCATATATCAGTTATATATGTTATGCAAGTAAAAATTAAGAGTTCCCATTATTCTCAATGTAATTCTTAGGGTGGCCCTTAAAATCTTAGAGTTGTTCCTTGATGAAATGTTGTTAACTAACTAATATGTATTGCTATATATACAAGGTGTGTGGATTGTTTTATTATGTTAAAGTCTCTAGTTTACTTCCTTTTTTTATTTTCAATTAAACCAAACTATTATATGCTAAAAGGGTAAACTATACTAATGAATCCACATATTCTGTAACTAATAGGTTTAGAATTGAAAACTAAACTAAATGGCTAAAATATGAACTAAAGTGCAAAATGCAGAAATAAAGTAAAAATACATGAAAAGAACAATGTATAAGTACTGAAAAATAGAAATAAAAACAAAGATAAAAATACAGAAAAATAACCAAAATAAGATAAAAGAGTCTGTAGTGGTTCACCAAAAAGGTATGCTAGAGATGGCGACCTCCCCACACTTAAAATAAAGCATCGTCCTCGATGCTCACTCAAGCTGGGTGTGAAGGAGTGTCATCACCTGAAGGATGGGCTGCTGGTGTCTCTGTGGTGGCCTGAGGGTCTGTAGACTGGATGAGTGTAGGAGGATCTGTCTGCTACAGTGGAGGCTCTGACTGTATAGGAATCTCGGGATCTGCGGCTAGTATCTGGTGTGGCTCCTCCTGCTGTGGCGCAGCCTGCTCTGGTCCTGCCTAGGCAGCCTAGGTGGGTGTCTCCTCCTCGTGATCATCCTCCTCCACCTCAGATGTATCAGAAGGGGTGTCAGGCTCGGAGGGGATGTCGCCGCCGGATTGGATCATCAACTTGAGGTGCTCATAGCGTCGCTTGTTGCGACGCTCCATACAGTCCAAGCGGGCGAAGAGTCAATGCACCAAGTGATAAATGGGCTCAGGGGCAGGTGGAGGTGCAGTGGTGGTAGCTGGGACAGCAGTAGATGAAGAAGGGGCAGCGGAAGGTGTGGCCGTATCATCAGAAGCGGGGAGGAATGGAGGTTTAAAGCCTAAGGCCTGAAATTTCCTGCTGTGAGGGATAATCCTCTTGCAGTCTGCAGCAGGTGGCTTCTCATCAGCAAGCTCCCAAGGCACGTCAGCTCGACGGCCGAGCTGGGTAATCAGATATGGGAAAGGAAGGGTGCCTCTGACATGGACCCTGGCCATATAGTGCCGGATGAATCGTGGCAGATACAAGTCCTTACCCTCCAGCACACACCAGATGAGGGTGATCATAGTGGCAGGCAGCTCTGTCTCATGAGTACTCGGCATAACAAAGTTGCTCAGGATCTGGTGCCAGAGCCGAGCCTCATCATTCAGATACATAAGCTTGATTCCCTTAGGCATTGTTGTGTTCTTTCCCATGACCCATGGGACAATAGGGTCAAGGGCTATTCTCCGCTTGACAGCATCCCAGTCAAATCGCATAAGGCTATCCTCCTCAGCCTTTTGGTAACCATCAAGCTGATCTGATTTAGGCTGAAGGCGGAGGATGTCCTCAATAGCTTCTTCAGTGACCAATATCTGTTTCCATCTGAGGTGCACTGCATCCAGGGTAGTCTTTAAATAGTTGCAGTAAAACTCTCTGACCCAGGAAGCATTAACCTCTGTCAGGTTTCTCTCCAAGAAGAACCAGTCTCTCTGTTTTATCTGCTCGGAGGTGTACTACTGTAGTTCTTCTGGAATTTTCAGAGTTCTCTCCAGGTACAGGTTCCTGGAGGTGGCAAACACCGGATACTTCAGCTCACAGTATCTGTTTGCAAATTTAATCGGATCTATGGCAGTGAGGAGCTGGTCAGCCTTCTCCTGCAGGGTAAGTTGTTTCTCCCGCCAGGAGTCATCATGCATTATTTCCAAGATAGACAGAGAGGATTCGCCTCTTTTTCTTTTGCCAGTGGTGGCTTTGCCTTTTCCTTTTCTTTGAGGGTCAGACATCCTGAAAAGCAGAAATTGCAGGATATAATTGAAGGAACAAAAACAGGAAAACAAGTAGGCAAATAAAATAATAGCAATAGTGGAAAAAGAGCAGTAGAATAATGAGTTAAAAAAATGTACATTTTGGATTGTTTCGGAGTTAAAAATCTGAGATGAGAAATCACAATCCAAAATGTAATATAAGTAGAATTCATGTTAATTAGAAAAAACAATAATCATGCCTTGAGTTAGAAAGTTAAAGTAAATAGTTAAAAACCAAAAAGAGAAGTGTGAAAGTGAGATCGGTTAGGATTGAGAAAGAGGTTAGAAAGTGAAAATCAGTGAGTGAGTAAAAAGAAAGTCAGAGTAAGTGGCATGATGATCGGTTTCTAAGGAACAAGAATTTCACAATTATAAGCAACAGTCAACTCATATTCAAGCGAGGAAATCAGGTTGATGATGATTCATATAGATATGGAAATAGCAAAAAGTAAAATTGAATCATCAAAAGTGCAATTTATTAACCAGGAAATCAAAAAGAATAAGAATGTTGGCCTGTGCATTCAAGAGTTGGTTTGGGAAAAGCTAAGTAATGAAAAATTCAAAATTGCCAAAACCAATGCATGAATGAAGAAGGAAACAATTTGCAGAAAATTGGGCAGCATTCTGGCTAAAATTGGATGTTCCCGGGTAATAAACAGTAAATAAAACAGTTCATATACATTAAAATAAAGCTGCAAATACACATAAGTAATATGAACATGAAATAGCAGTGTAACAGCAGCATGAAACAGTAAAGAACAGCATATGAACAGTATTAACATCACAGCAACATCAGAATTGCGAAAATTATAAAACAAGTAGCAAGAACAGCGCAATTAACAGGCCTAGATACACTAACCACATCCTAGCTACCTAACCACTACAAACATGCATCTCTAACTAGCCTAATTTGAACATAATTGGAAAAATATGCAACTAACTACGAATGAAAGAAAAATAGCGTTCGGCGGAACCTGGTAGGTGTATGAACTACGGTAAGGATCAGAGAGATAGCGAGGGTGTGGTGGTGGTGGTGCTGACGCGGCGGTGAAGGGCGGTTGGTGCGGCGGTGGGTGGCTGTTCGGTGGCAGGGGGTTCAGGTGGGGTTTAATGGTGGTGGGTAAGAAGAAAGGGGTTGAGGGTGGTGGTGGTGGGAGGCGCGGCGGTGATGGCGTGGTGGTGGTGGCTGGCCGCGGTGGTGGAGGGAAGAAGAGAAGAGAGGGGAGAAGGAAGAAGGAGGGGGTGATCGCGTGATTGGGGTGAAATGGGGTTGACGCGGTCGCATGGAATGGGTAAAAGATGAATGACGCGGTCGCATGAGGCATGCGGCCGCGTCACTGGAATTTGTGCTAAACGCACAGTTCCAGCGTCGTTTCAGCGCAACTCTCTGTCTCCATTAGGGTGTCATGCTATCCACGCGACGCGAACGCGTCGCTCACGCTTTCGCGTGGGATGGATGTTTTGCAGGTGACGCGTTCGCGTCAGGGACGCGGACGCGTGGGTCGTTTTGTGCGAAACGCATAACAGCCGCACGATTCTAGCCCAGATTTCTGGGCGTTGGATTTTTACGCCGATTTCCAGATCACGCGTTCGCGTGATTGACGTAGACGCGTGGGAGGTAGATTTCGCAACTGATGCGAACGCGTTAGCGACGCGGTCGCGTCGCGCGCTTCTTCTCTCTTTTTTTTATGCAATTATGCAATTATGCAGTATGCAATGCTAATGCAGATGCTACAAAAATATCCAGGTTCAATAGAAATAAAAATAATATAACATAAAAACAAACAATAAGAAATAAAAATTGAAAAAGAAACGACCATACCATGGTGGGTTGTCTCCCACCTAGCACTTTTAGTTAAAGTCCTTAAGTTGGACATTGGATGAGCTTCCTGTTATGGTGGCTTATGCTTAAATTCATGCAAAAATCTCTACCAATATTTGGAATGCCAACAGCTTCCAGGGTCACAAACTAGGCATGTAAAGCTTCTGAGCAGCTTCAAACAGATTCTCAGGCTCCCGGGGTGACGAATATCAGAATATTTTCCAGGATCCCAAACTTTGCTTTTAAATCCGCCTTTGTCTTGATATATATTTTTCCATCTGGGCGGTTTAGGAATTAGATTCTCACCAAGATGACCAAACGTTTTCCAAGATCCATTCAATTGAACATGATACCAATCCGTGCACTTCGAATTGAAGCGTGGAACCTTATTGAATCTTGCGCACTAGCTCTTAGTACGAGCCATTTTCCTCTTACTCTTAAAGCCGCAGAGAGCTCTAAGCTGGCCATCTATTTCAAGCAAACCATATTCAAGTGGAAAAGTAAAGATAAAGGTTAAGGATTGTACCCACTTGAAGCTTGTATTAGGTGGTAATGACCTTGGGATAGGTGTTTCTAGTGGTTCTGTAAGTTCTAATCCCTTGTATTCTTCTGTGAATTCCTCCACTTTGTTGCAAGAGTCTTCAACTGCAACTGCGTCCTAATCAAAGTCTTCTATGTCTTCCTCGTCACTCAAGTCGTAAGCTGGAGGTTGAGAGAAATCTACCTCCGCATCATCTTCGTATTCACTTGGGGAAGATTCTTCAATCTCGGAGAATTCACTTGCGGATGCAAGTTCATTACTAGGAGAACTTGACTTGTGACTATCATCATTAAGGAAACTTGCGTCTTGGGTTATTCCGTCTAGTTCTTCATAAAATACCTGCTTTGGAGGTTGTGCACTATCCTCCTTAGCATCAATTGTAACGTCCTTGACGAAATTTTTCACAACTCTGGATTCCTATGGAGGTTCAGCATCTCCTAAATCTTCAATCAGTACTTCTTCTTCTTGGATAATTTGAGCTTCCTCCAATTGTTCCAGAACAAAGTTATGCTCATTACTGCCCACTGGGGTTTCTAGTTTCTCCTTCATGCTACATTTATCATTAGATTCTCCATATAAGGCTATTGGAGTTCCTTGAGTGTCTAAACGTCTGGAAGATAATTGTTTTATTGCTTGCTCCAGCTGATGAAGGGTTGTATGAAGTTGATCTACTGTTTCCTTGAGGCGAGCCTGTGATTCTCGAGGTGATGGATATGGACATGGTACATAGGGAAGTGGTGGTGTTTGGGAGTAATTGGATTGGAATTGGGGTAAATAAGGATCATACGGTGGTGAATGGTGAAAAGGAGCTTGTGAGTGTGGTGGTTCGAAGTTATGTTGAGAGGATGGTCTATAAGCACAGGGTGGGGCTTGTTGGTAACTACCGGGAGGTCCACCATATCTATCACCTTGGTATGCATTGTAGAATGGTCTTTGTCCATGATATCTTGGAAGGTGTTGTTGCTGAAAGGGTTGATCAGATCCTCTTGGCTCCATCCATCTTTGATTGCTTAGACCTTGATGCATATTCCTGTTATAGCTTCAACTCCTTTAACAGATTTAGAACCAAACTCAAAGTGAGAGGGGTGAGAGTTCATAGTAGCTAAATAGAAATAAAAGAGAAGGACAAAAACAAATAAACAAATAAAAGAAAAATATTTACAATAACCAATAATAACGCACATGTTTGCGAATTCCTGGCAACGGCGCCATTTTGACGATCGGATTTCTATCAGTAAAGAATAAGAGTGATCGCGTTGTAAGTATAGATTCTAAACCAACAGAAAATCCTTTCGTACAAACGTTTTGGTTGTCACAAGTAACAAACCCCTTTGAAATTGATAACCAAAGTATTTAACCTCGAGTCGTCTTCTCAAGGAATTGCAGGGAGGTGTTCTTATTATTGGTTATGGATCTTGTAAATTGGGGGTTTTGAAAGTGAGGAATAGGTAATTTAAATAACAAGGAAAATAAATTGCAGGAATTAATAAATTAATATCTAATAAAACTCTTGGCAAGGTATGAAAACTGGAATTCCTATCCTAGTTATCCTTATCAACGATGATGATAATTGGGTTTTAATCCCACTTAGTTAACCTTTACTAAGGCAAAGGAAGGTCAAGTGGACTAATTAGTTTGATCCTCAGGTCTTAGCCAATTCCTGAGAAAGGACTAGAGTTATTAGAATCCAATTCAATTAGCAAAAATAACAATTATCAATCACGATGAGTTTGATAACTCAAGAGTCTCCAATGGATCAATCAAAGCCAAAAGGGAAAAAAATCTAAATTGTTTATATAAATAAAGGAAAGCAATCATAATTCTGAAATACCTCAAGTTGCACTAACAAAGATATTAAATGTAACATGGAAAAGTTCATAAATTAAATTGGGAAGGTAAATAAAAAGAACATTGAACCTAGTGATTGAGCAGAAATTGTAAGTTGAAGTAATAAAAGTCCTAAATCCTTTAAGAGGAACCCTAATCCTAAATCCTAAGAGAGAAGAGAGAACCTCTCTCTCTAAAAACTACATCTAAATCATGAAAAGTGAATAATTCGAGAGCTCCCCCTTGAATGGATGCATTCCCCCACTTTATAACCTTTAATCTGTGTTTCTGGACTTGGATCTAGGCCAAAAAGGGTCTCAGAAATCGCTGAGAACATTTTCTGCAAATTCTGGTGCCTAACATCTGTCACGTGTCCGCGTGGGTCACGCGGTCGTGTCATCTGGGAGTTTTCCTTGTCACGCGTTCGCTTCGGTCACGCGTACGCGTCATCTGTGTTCTACTCAAGGCACGCGTCCGCATCAGTCACGCGTTCGCGTCGCTGCCTTTTCGCGCTGGGCATGCGGCTGCATCGTCCATGCGTTCGCGTCGCTACCAGTTTCTTCAAAAACTCCATTTTGTGCTTTCCTTCCATTTTTGTATGTTTCCTTTCCATCCTTTAAGTCATTCCTGCCTTAGGAGATCTGAAAATACTTAAAACACAAATCACGGTATCGAATGGTAATAAAAGGTAATTAAAATAATTATTTTTAAAGCATAGGAAACATGTTTTTCACATATATCACATAATAAGGAAGGAAAAGTAAAACCATGCAATTTACATGAATAAGTGAGTGAATGATTGAATAAATCACCTAAATTGAGTACAAAATATATCATAGAATATGAGTTTATCAGATACCAATTGGGCGATATGGAAGTTGTTGGTTTTGGGTTCGATGTCGCAATGGGCCTAGACTCTTGTCGAGAAAAAAAAAGAGCCAAGTACTATGCCGTTACCTTAATAATGCTACCCCAACTCCTCCTGCAGAATTGGTCAAGTAGTACTTCTACAAAGTACCCAAAAAAAATAAAGTAGCACCTCTACATGGACATGCACTAGTAAAACCTTGATGCAGATGCAAATGTCGTGCTAATCTATCGCAAGTGATTTCAAGATTTACCTTAACTTGGGAGTTGGTGTATGAGAAATATTTGTTTATCCTTATTAAGCCGTTTTAATTACAGCATAGCGAATGCAGAGAACTAATAATGGAGAAATCAACTGAAGTA
Source organism: Arachis ipaensis (assembly GCF_000816755.2). Classification (NCBI taxonomy): domain Eukaryota; kingdom Viridiplantae; phylum Streptophyta; class Magnoliopsida; order Fabales; family Fabaceae; genus Arachis; species Arachis ipaensis. Next base: position 107,304,039 of record NC_029792.2, on the reverse strand, counting down.
AAGCAGTATTAGTCAATGTAATGTAAGAAGAAGGTTGTAGATGGATTTCAATTTGGTTAGCAAGCTGGGACACGATTTAGGTCGTGGCAGCAGCCGTAAACATTACACGAAGACAACACCCCTACTGTAGGTGGTTAATAGTAAGTGTGTGAAGAAACACAGTCTATTTTCAATGAGCGATACAACATTATCCCCAAAATACAAGAAACTTGGTCTATTTTTTTCGCAAGAATTAGCACATCAAGTAACGGAATTCGCAAAAAGTGATACACACAAAGTTCATCCACAAAATACAAGTTTGGTTAACAACATAAGGATAGCAGATTCAGGAGCTTACGGCGTCGTTGCTCCTTCGGACCTGCAGAACTGTGACTGGCTTAGTTGACATGACCTCGAAGATCCCCACACCTCCGGGCTCGAATTTGCACAGCCTGGCAAATTCTGCCCAGCCTCCGGAGATGACCCCAAAGCTACCGTCTCGCTTGCCACTAAATCTTGTGTAGGTGGCCTCGACCTCAATGTGTCTGTGTGATAGGAAGAGTGTGTGTCTCTGATCGGTGAAATGGCTCAGATGAGGGACATTTGGCTATTTGTAGTATAGCAGCAGATCATTAACAGAGAATAAACTTATTGATGAAGACACGTACAAGAAAACGAATTGGTGCCTTACCAACAGGTGGGATTGCAAGACGCGGTCAGTGAGGTCCATCACAAAGAATGGCTATTTGGTCTTGTGCGTTTGGGCTATCACTTTCGCCTTGTCTGAGGAAGGATTGTTGATACAGCGGGCACGCCAGTAAGTACCCTTCGCTTTGTACGGAGATTCCTTTGACGGTCAGGGGCGGTATGTGTTTTCGCGTCCACCGAAGTCAAAGATACGCACCTAGAATTCAGAGTTTCCCTTGTGCTTGAAAAGAAGCATGGAGTCTAAATTAATTTGGTACGTCCGATAGAACTCTGGCTAACCTCGGGTCAATGCGATGCTGCCATTTTGTTGTTGTTTCTAGAAGCACCGATGGCCAATACACCTGCCATCAGGGACCACCAGGGTTATGTATGGGGTCCCGCTCGGGAGTTTGTCTTGACCGATCGGGAGGGCCTGCGAAAGAACAGGAAAGTGTTGGCCAACACATTAATCATTCAGGAAGTAATAACATTGGGTGTCCTATGATGTACGTCTCGGGTGGCTTACCAGTTTGAAGCTTGGGGGCCTTATTATTGGCTTCAGAAAACGCAGTGGGCGGTGTTGCTGGTTTCGTTGAAGGTCTGTTACAGGCCGCTTGCCCTTGTTCCTGGATGAAGACATGATCACCTGTTACATTACAAATAACAGCCCTGAGAGTTGTAATCTATAGGTGGTTAAATAGTATTTCAAACAACAGCACACAATATTGGAGAAATGTTATTGACTTTTCTAATAGTTAAACACTGTCAAAAATTGAAGGAACCAAAAATATCGTTAGGGTTTAGGGTTTTATCTGAGAAGGAGAAAAAATGGAAGCGAACAACAGAAACATGTGCAAAAGCTTTGAAACGTAAAACAAGGGGTTCCGGAGTGAGTCATTTTTCTGCTAGTCGAACTCAGTGGTTCTACACGAGAATTGCGAAGTAAAATAAACAGGCAGGCAGGCCATGGGACTAAGGAATGATAAAACCCGTCAAGATTGCATGTTAGATGAAACATGCAGAGAAGGTAGCCAGCGTAAGACAGTGGAACCAAGGCAAGGGTTCAGCAAATAGTGCACCCCCATGAAGGGATACCACCAACGAGATTAGATAATGGTTTTCCCCACCGTCAAATCAAAGGCCCCATATAACAAGAATGACGATGCAAGGAAACATAGTGAAAAATATTTTTTTGCAGGAAAAAACATGCAATATGTACAGACGGCCTCGGTTGTTGATGACATCGGTTTCACACAATCATATGGGTGGGATTCCGTGAAGCAACCAACAGACGGTCTAAATCGAATCACAGTAAGGGATTCGGGACGGCTTACCTGGATTGTGTAGGTTGCTGTCTGAGGACTGAGGAAACTTCGTGCGAGAGTCTCCCCGAAGAGGTGTTGGTGGTTGGATGTAAAACGACGAAGGGGTCAGGGTGTTATGGGGTTCGAATGAAAGGCGCAAGTATTTTTCAGCCGGTGTAGTAGTGGAAAACATCCAGCGTGTCTTTCATCTAATTTTTATTGGGTTATAGGCCAGGGAAAGTCCAAGAAGAGCAGAACCACAAGGATCGTTCCTGGTTTTTTATTTTTTTACTTTTTTTCCAATTGCCATGGCATGGAAGCCAGGCCCGGAAGCAAAGACACGGGTGTTATAATATTAAACTTAGTATAGCATAAATTATATTTATATGTACATGTTACGATATGTAATAGCCAGAGTGTAATTATTAACATTTTATCTAATACTGTAATATATAATGAAATGATATTTTTGTATATATGTGTAATATCCATACGTTTATATAAATATATACATAATGAAATATATTATACTACATTATCTAATACTTTCATATTTTATTTTATCTAGTGTGAGGTATAATGTTAATATGAATGGTGATATTCAGCGATATTTAAGAAAGATTTTTCTATCTAAAATTTAAAAAATAAAAGACAATTATTTCAGAAATAGGGTAATTTTCTAGATTGTTAATTAAAAATATCCGTGCTAAATATGGCTTATTCCGGTGCACCCGTGTATTTGTGAAGACGATGATAACGGTCGCCATTATTAAATATGGCTTGTTTTTCTTTCTTTCCAAGTTAGAAAAAGAAATCGTTGAAGAAGTCATGCTTGTTGTGTGTGTATTTCTGTGTACTGCCAGGGTCCGTTCGATTTAGGGTTACGATTAGACACAAATACTAAGAGACATGCATTAAAGACATGGGCATAATATATATTGTGTGTATGCATTTAGTTTGTAAAAAATAAGGAACAAGAAACACATGTTTAATTGAAGACTTAAATTATCATTTATATGTATAATTTTTAATTTTTTTTAGGAAAGAATCTAAGGATAAATTTGGTTGTAGGATCAAAAAAAGGAAGAGGAAAAAAAATAAAGGTTTGGATAGACAAGATGAGAAAGATTAAGAACTCAATGAGGGTAAAGCAGTAAAAAGTCAGCATCTGAAACGTTGTGTCTTAGTGCCTCAGCAAATTGCAGATACACAAATTTAGTGTCGCCGGGGTCACCCATCCGTGTCCTCCCACGTCCTTCGAAACTCTGTGTCTCACCAAGTCAAACAGCAGATATGTGTCACGTCTCTGCGACGGTGTGGTGGCTTGATACCCGTGTGGGACGTTGCGACTGTTTAGTGGTGGGTTACAGATCTAGAGGAGTGGCTAAGAATGGCGGCAGCAATGGACATCACCCATGCACAACCCTGTATAGTGTTTCTTGATATATATACTCTTTTAGAGACGAAGACGTGGATTAAAAAACATTCATTTTTAAACCCTAAACCCTAGACCGTAACCACTTGCATCTATCCCTTTTCATTGTGTGGACGTATTCACTGATGACCTTAGGAAAGCACTCGGCCAGGTTGACGAGTGCCTGAACAAGTACGTCAGGATGGGAGGTGAGCCTGGGACGAGGACTGTCGGTGCCGAGTCCCAGGTAACCGCAACCATGCCAGAAAGCAGCGCTCAAAGGAGGGGAGAACGGAGCCCAGCGGCGGATGTCGACATTGTCGACCTAACTGCGGGACCTCGCGAGGGACGCATGGCAATACCCGGAAGCGGGGGTGGATCTAACATCAGTCCTAGCATGACGGGACACTGGGCAGACAACACCATCATGTTCGGGTCAATGCTCCATAATGATCTTTGCATGGCGCCTGGAGTGTCGCGCCAAATGAACCTCGCATGGACCGCACATGCCCCGCAGTATAACACTCCCCATTCCACTACCAACACGCTCAGCAAAGTAGCGCTTGTAAGTAAAACTAGACAGCCCTATAGGCGGAGTGCCGTATACCCTGAACAACCTCCTGTGCTCTCGCGTAAATTATTTTTTTTCACCCATTTTCTGTGTGCTCCGACATAACAGGATACGATGGGCTCCAATGTTCGAAGCGGGGCAAACATCATAGGAAGCGGCTCGGCATTTCCGCCAAAGTTCATCAAAAGAGAGGAACTCCCCGACGACATGAGGACACCCCCAAGAATGCGGAGAAACCCAAGACAGCAGAACAGCTAACACACTCCATCATCTGTAGCAGTGACATTTTCGCCGGTAAGGCTTATATTGTCAGGATTAACGTATCGCACTCGAAGCACAATGGAATTCCGGACACGACTTAACTTTATTTATTCTTTCCGCAGTTCATACGTGCCGGCGTCAAGATAACCCGGCAGATGGATTTTTCGTTGGATGCGGCCCAGATGATAGCCTACATCTTCGGCGATTGCATGAACCCTGACGAGAAACTGTTTCGGGGCGGGGATCGCCAACTGGATCGAGAGTCATTTTCGTGGCTCCTGCCTGGGAATGAACCATCAGCCTACATCCTGGAGCTGCTTGCGCTCAGGACCACATGGCCACAGTCACAGCTGCAACGGTGTTCGGTCTGGTCCCTCCCACTGATATTTTTGGTAATCTCTCCAAACCATGTGTATCCCATTTCATATTATTTTTTGCGCAACAGTTACGGCCACTATATCACCGGACCCTCTCACACGTGATAGGAATTCGCTCTGACTGAGGACATCAACGACGCCACACTGATGGACTACTTTCGTGGGACTTGGCTACCACGGTCGAATGGCCTGAGATATGTAAGCATTGTCGCGGCGCATACCGCACGGAAAACTAAAAATACCACGGATACGGATTGACACTGCGTTGGCTATTGTAAACGAGCATTTCAATGAGCTCCTTGATGACATAAGACAGCGGGCAGATGTAGACTGGAATGGCCGAAAGGCAATGGCCACCGTGCTACCATGACCTTTTTGATGCCGTAAGCTTCGTTTTGATCATGTTGGGCTCTTCATGCCCCCTTTTGTTGGCGACCAAGGTGGGCCGTCACTTGAAGTGGTACCAACACATCACTGTACACGACTCCACTTCAACGTTATAGCTACCCGACCCGCCATTTTAGACATTTATGTCATTGGGATTAACTGATTGAATGGGTATTTTCTTTACATGCGTATCCATGGCTGCATGCCATGAACAACCGCTTTTTTTTGTGTAAAACACTTGATTACCGTGCACTGGATGTTAAATTAGCACGAATTAAATTTTATCTTCTTTTTTGAATGCAATGCAATGGAGTTTGCAATATAGTACACTGTCTTTATTATGATTCCCTAAACAAAGCCCCTTGTGGATTGTTTTTTTTTTTCCTTCCTGATGGATAGTGCCATACGAAACGCATTATAGGCAATTTCCCTAAACATTCGACGAAATGCAGTTTCAAGGTCATAGGCAATTTTGACTCGAAGTCGGACATCCCTGAGCCATATAGCTCTCCAACGCAATGAAAACCTTCATTTGGCAACAATGTCTCGTTATAATTCCTTGCGTCCCACCCGCTAACCACATGACTCGGATTACATTAACATGCCGTATCTAATCTAATTAATGAAACACAACCGCAACTGTTGTTACAACACAGACCAACATATTTAGGAGGCACATCCTCACAACCTGCATTACATAGTCCATCATTTTAAACGCAGGCAATATTACCAGAATTAAAGCGTAACTCACATAACTTATGCATTAAACCCTCCGAATGTCACATCAACATGTAGAACGCGTATCAGCCAGCCATATTCAATCCAATCCAGCACGATGCGTAACCTCCAATAAGAACGTGTTCAGCCAACTCACTCAAATTCGTAGTAGTCATCACCCCCTCTCCTGCTTCCATGCTGTCGTAAGCTGCGCTAGCCTAAAAAATATCGACGTTCTCCCCCATACTTGATTGTTGACACTTGCGAGAATTGTGTCCGCCCTTTCCACACAGTCGACACCTCTGAACATGGCAGAACTTACCTTGAGAGGTGACAACTCTTCGACCGCATCCTTTGTACCTTGCCCGCAACGGGTCTCGAACAGACACCCTACTGGCCTCCTCAGCAACACCCAGCCTTTAGCGATGTTTCTCCCGCAAGGATTGGCGCTCCTTTGCCAACCTTGTTTTCACATTCACGTAGTCCTCGAAGAATTGGCAAGAGAAGCTCACCAGCTCCCTGCAATCATCCAGCATCGCCGCGTGCATGCTCATGTATGCCGCGTCTGGGATCTCCCCAACACGTACTCCTTCGTTGGGTGCACGCGGCTGCTTTGCCCTCTTCATCCACCGTTCAAGTATTAGGCTTCTGGGGATAGCTGTCATGTTCAGATAAACCAGAACCCCAACCATGTGGACATAAGGAAGCCCAAAGGACTCCATCCGCTGACAAGAACAGCTGAATTCGTCATCTTCCTCGGCCCACGACATGGCCCATGATCTCTGCTTGCAGTACATTGCAATCTCGAACAAAACACAAGTGCTCGTTCTCTTGGTAGACACAACTCTAACATTGCTGGCTAGCATCAGCACCTCCCGAAACAGTTCGAAAACCTCTCTTGTATAAACCGTCGCAGCGAACAGCTCAATGGCCTCGAGTTTCGTCTTTACAACAGGCTCGCCGTACGCAGACTTGTAGTCTACCACTAGTTCTCTCCTCCTCATGAACTCCAAATAGTGTTGGAAGTGCTCCACAAACTCCATCAGATTGTACCCGTTGTGTATAAATTTTTGAAGCTGCATATTTAACGCCTCGCACCTCGATCTCGTCTTCAGTCCTGCGAAGAAGTTCCCCCGGATATGGGCATTAGACCATGAATGCTTCTTGGCATACATGTCCACTATCCACGGATGATCCTCCAACCCGTGGTCGGCCATGCTATCCATCCATATTATCTCAAATTCGTCGACCTCTAGATCTCCCATGAGGCATAGACGGAATTTCCTCAGAAAACATGGCCGTCCAACTCTACCAGTGGCGTTCCTTAGCAAATGCCAGCTACACAACCTGTGATGTGCACCGGGGAAAACTGTGCTAACCGCACTCTTCATGGCGAGGTCCCCGTCCGTGATGACAGACTTCGGCTGTTTTTCTTTCATTGCCTCAAGAAATGACCGCAACAACCACACGTAGCTTCCTTCGCTCTCGTTGCTCAAGATGGCGCAGCCAAACACCACCGTCCTCATATGATGGTCAACCCCTGAGAATATTACCAAATGGAACTTGTATTTGTTACGACCGTACGTTGCATTAAAACCCAGGACAGCCCCAAAAACGATGTAGTCATAACGACTTGTACCATCGTACCAGAAGAGATTTTCCAGCCTCTTGTCAACATCCAGCGAGTACTTCCAGAACATCCCATTATCAGTGGCCCTTAAAGTTCCCAAGAACTTCAACGCGACCTCGGCATCTGTCGCGCCAGCCCGCCTTTGCTTCTCTATCGCATTATATATGTCCTTTATCTCGAACCCTACAGTCTCGAATCCTCCCGACTGATTGGCAAAGGCATGGAAAATCGTCGGCTTCCGCAACCCAGATTTCCTCATGGAATTGATTTGGTGCAAATCGCTTTCCTTGACTGCTCTGTGTGACCGCGACAGACCTCTAAACCTCGCATCCAGCATGGGATGATTATGGTTGTCATAGAATTGTTCAACAAACCATCGCCCGCTGGCATCATCAACGTGGACCTTAATCCGGTCTTCACACCCGCACCGCGTGATCGGTCGAGGATCCATCTTCCTGTCTTCCCGCTGCATGTGTTTCCCATCTCGCTCGCCTTCCCTCGAGCACACAAATATCTGCCAAATGATTTCGCCCTCCGCCGCCTGCTTTGTTCTGCGACCCACCTTGGACCTCCTGACCGAGAATCCCTTGATGCGACCGTATTTGTTGTAGTAGTCATAAGCTGCCTGTAGGCTTGTGAACTCCGTCGTAAAGACGTCCATGGGTGTTAGGGAAGAAAATTCAATTGCGCCAAACGACCCTATCCCGTCAACAATCCTCACCGCTGCTTCTGCATCTATGTCCGCATCTGCGGCGGACGAATCCATCGCTTCTGCTTCCTCCACCGACACGATTTCGTCGCTCATTCCATCATCAGCATTCTGCAATGAAAAACATGCGGCATGTGTGACAACAGGCGGTGGGCCACATCAACATAAACCGGTCAACAAAAACTCAGAACATGAGCAACAAACACACCTGCGACGCATGGACTCGGTCAAAATTAGATGAAAACTCGTAGCTAAGCTCCACAAACCCATTCGGTTGTCACAGTTCAAAAAATCGCAGTGAAAGAACAGAACATCGGCGTTATCAACCACAACTACCAACACGCAGCTATAATTCTAGACATCCTAAAACAATCAAACTAAAACTCATTCAACTGTAAGGACCAACCAGAATTTAAACAGTTACACATCTAATTCGGCTATGTGCCATTCTAAACGGTAACCTCGAGAAATCAAACGGTTAAAACTGTTGAGGACACGGGGAGGCACGGGCCCCCAATTGAAATCAATTTCTGCGCATACCTCCCCCGGCATTATCGGATGATAAAAAGCTCAGTGACACTGACAAAGCGTACCTGTGAATCTGGTTGCCCTGTGTGGTCCATTGCCTTCCCTTACTGTGAACCTCGAGTTAGCCAGATCTCGATCTGTGCTTCCGCGCCGTTCAGTACCGCGTTCTCCTCCGCCGTGAACCGCCATCTCCGCACAGGTCAACCAAACGAAGCTAAGCTTCACACTGACCCCAACACAGCTTTCACCTACCTATTAATGGAGTTTGGGGCTTTGATTTATTACCGGATTCTCGTCTCCCCCCCTCCCCCAGTTTTAGTTGTTTTGTTAATTTCATCCCCAACCGTTACTTTTGCTTATTTGTGAAAACCCCTATCTTTTCCGAAAATTGATTTCATTACCTGGTCCACCAAGGTCTTGAATATACTTTCCCCACCGAAGAAACGTCCTAACAAGATTGCTATGCTCTTTTTGATATTTCAGCTTCATTTTTTACTTGTATTAGAATTATCGAATCTTCTTCACTTTAATTATAATCTACTATTACTTCTTTATTTTTAGTATCAAAATTTTCAATAGTATTTAAAAGTTATTTTTTAGGATTTTGACTTATGAAAATTTATATTAATGTTGTTTGGTACAATTTTTAAATATATTTTTAACTTCTCAAAAAATTATTTAAGAGTTTTTGAAGAAGTAAAAAAATTTGACTTTTTTTTTTTCAAAAACATTATTATTCAATAAAATATAGAAAAAAAAATCAGTGTGTTCATGAATAAAATTTCTTTTTCACTATATTATTAAAAATCTTCTTCTTTTCAGTGAAAAAATTGATGAAGTTAAGTATTTGTGAAATTAATTGAAAAGTTCTTCAATGTTCAATAGAAATTTTTAACATGGTTTGTAATTATAATATATAAAAGTATTAAATTTTCATTTTTTTTTTTTGAAAACCTGGAAGGTTTTACTCTAAAATTTACGGTCAAACCTATTTATTGAATTAATTTGAGAAAACTTTTTTTTTCTCCAATTTTGTATTTCTGAATATAATTTTTATCAAATATTTATTTAATAAGACACAAACTTTAAAATAGTATCTTCATAAATAAAATTTTAATAAAATTATTTATGCTCATGATTTTAT